>NW_004457635.1:0-378254 GCF_000203815.1 Cavenderia fasciculata
GTAGTACGACGAAAAAAAAAAAAAAAAAAAAAAAACAAAAAAATCATAGAGTTCTGTTGTGTGATCATTGATGCATTCATGAAAGCGACTTTTTATTCTTTGTTCTTATATTAACTTACTAAAAGAGAAAAGAAATGTCAATGTTTAGATTATCTAGATCCGCCCTTTTGGGTTCACAAATGATCAAGTCAACTGTAGGTTATATAGTACAGAGAACAATAAAGAAAAGATAAGAAATGAAAATAAAAGAATACAGCAACAACAAAAAAGATCACCATTGCTATAAAGATGATCATAGATTATAGATAGACATAGATATTATCTATTAGATATATAGGTGTAGGATATAAATGTATACGATAGATATGTTTACTCATACTTTTTAAACATATATTTGTTCTAGAGATCATATTCTACTGCCACTACTGAAGCTGAATTCTTGGCTCAAGTTACTGCCTCAAAGAACAGCAACGTTATTAAGCAAACCAAGGAATTCCTTGCCAGACCAGATATTGCTCCATGGGCTGCTCGTTTCAACGTTCAATTCAAGGAAAAGTGTATGTATATTTCATATGATAGTAGACTCTGCTAGAGATTGATTGTTGCTACGATATTAATACTTTAATTTGTATTTAGCCCAAGAAGAACAAATTAAGGAACTCAAGGTTATTGACGCAAAGATTGATAAGGCTGGTGTTGATGCTTTCAATACCGTTGTTTCAAAGCTCAACGTTCAAGATATCATTGATGGAAAGATCTAAACACGTTATTATACTTTTTTAAATAGACGATAATGATATCTTTATCGATAAAGGAGATGATCATTACAACAGTAATAACCAATATATAATATAAATAATAATAAACCAACCAATAGATATTGTAAAGTACAAGAATGGGTGAACACAAAGAACATACATATATCATTTGACAATTGTCGTTTATTACAATTTCCAATGGTTATCGTAGATTTTCTGATCTTGCTAGTTCATTTAAATCATTAATCTCTCGTAGTAGGTCATTAATTTTCCTATCTCGGTCACAGAGTAGTTTAATTAATGTAGACTTGTCCATGCTATTGTAATCAATGGTTGGATGAGGACAATGAATTTCTTTTGAGTTGCAAAGTGTCGGCGTTGTTAGTAGTGATGGTGATGGTGATGGTGGTGTCGTTCTCTGTTGGGCTAATATATTTGGTAAATAAAGTTTGATTAATTGTTCGGCTGATGGTCTTTCATTTGGATCTATATTCATCATCTTTAAAATCAATTCACTTTCATATTTGAATTTAATTTTAAATGATTCTGGTAATATCCCTTTTCTATAAATAAATAAAAAATAGATATTAGAACAACGTATATCTTGGTTTTTTTTTTTTGTTTTAGTACATACTTTAAATTTTTAATACATTCAGATCTTTCAGACATTGTATTGAATGGATATAAGAGTTCAAAGAAAATGATTGCCAAACTATAGATATCGACCTTGTTGGAATATGGTCTACCTGATATAATTTCAGGACTACTGTAAGAGAATGTTCCAACTCCAACCGATGCATTGGTCAACATGATAACATTTGAACTCTTTTCGAGGAATGAATCATTATAGTTTTGATTTTCATTTGGCTTTCCATTTTCAGGTCGTGATTCATCTACTATTGTTAAATCCTTTACAAGTCCAAAATCTCCAATAATAACTTTTAAATCTTCTTTTTCTTTTTGTCTCATTAAATAAATATTTGCTGGTTTTAAATCCCTAAAAATTAAAACCAAAAGATTAATAAATGAATTGATAATTGATTATTTTCTATCTATTTTATATTATTTACCTATGAATCATATTTGTATGAATATGAGCAAGACCAGTTACAATTTGTTTAAATATTGAATAAATAGTATCGATTGAAATATTTGAATCCCTTGTATCTATCCATTCTCTTAATGTTTTACCTTCACAGTATTGTGTTTGAATGTATAGAATATATCTAATCTTACTATTATTATTTTGATTGTTATTTAATTTGTTGATATGAGGATTATAAATGGTTGGAGCAAGATTATTTAAAGTTGGAATATATTGTTGTGATACATCTAATCGATGAGGATTAAAAGGAACTATTTGTCCTTTTGGAGAATTGGGTTTCTTGAAATTTATAAAACTTGTATCTTCTTCTGATTCATCACTATCATCTGCAGAAGAATCTTCCAAAGATGATGACGATTCATCGGTTTGATCACTTTCATCTGAATTGTCAAGATAACCATTTGTTGATGATTGATCATTGTTTGAAATTGATATATTTGAATTTGATGATCTAAAACTAAATATATCATTGACAATTGAACTATGACTTGAACTATCTTCAAACAATAGATCACTATTTTCATCATCAAAATCTTCTACCTTTCCAAGACTTGACTCTTCATCATCTGTTGCATTGGTCTCTAAACTTCCCTCAACCGATGACAGATTACTACTACCACTATGGTCTGGTGTTGTATTAAATTCAATCCAAGCGTTATAGTATCGTAGTATATTCTTATGATCAAGTTTTGCCAAAGCTTTCACTTCTCTTAGAATCTTTTCAACTTTACCTTGTCCTGTTGAAGTCATAAAATTAATTGTAAAGTTTACTTTTTTAATTGCATAATTTTGATTATCTAAACCTAAAGAGAGAGAATAATAATAAAATAAGTAATTGGTAATTAAAAAAGAAATTAAAAGAGGATCATATGACTTACAATTTCTTGCCAAATAAACTGATCCAAATCCACCACTACCAAGTTTATTCAATTCAATAAATTCCTTTTGATATCTTGCTGTATTTAATTTGTTACTAATAAATTATAAATGTATGAATAGGTCAATATCTTTGGTTCATGTTTGTCTATCTATCTCTTTTTTTTTAAAATTTACAATAAAGGGTTTTCAGGAGAATTTAATAAATATTGTTGTTGTTGTTGGTTTATAAACAAGGATGAATTGTAGATTGAAAGTAAATTGGATGGTAATAAAAGTTCATCATAGTTTGATGCTTTGAGTGCCTGTTTAAATATTCTATAGTAATGATCGATGAATATTTGTTTGAATTGTTTGGATTGAGTAATGGCAGGTGACAAACCTTCCAATTCAAGGGACATGACATGTCTAATAAATGATGAGAATCTATTTGCATCAAGTTGAGTACCATTATTCATAATATGATCAGTCAATATCATCTTTAACATTATTTTCTTTTCTGATAATATATCCTCTAAAAAAAATAAAAGTATATGTGTTAATGACCAAGATATTCTTTTAATTGTTGTTTGTTATAACAAACATACTTGCAGAATCAATCAAAGTGTAAATAGATTCATAGTTTTCACCTCCTCCACCTCCACGAAGATGTTGTTGTGAAGATATAAGTTCATTTCTATTTCGATTGGTTTCATCATTGGCTGTGTTGGTATCTCTACTGTTTGAATCATCGTCGTCTTCGTCTGCAGTAGTTTCGGTGAGTGAAGGTTCGGTTTCAATCTCATCATCTTCACTTCCACTACTCAGTGATGTGATTCTAGAGGTCAATGGTTGACGTTGTTGTTGTTGTTGTTTATGGCTCACTATATCATCATCAACCTCCTCTTGACCAGTATAATACATCATAACATAAGATATGAAGATATGTTGTGGTTGTGTATTTATATATATATAATAATATTAATCGTTAATTGTACAAAGAGGGAAGAAGAAGAAGAAGAAGAAGGTATATTTTAAAACATTGATCGATCTATCTTTCGTTTCTTCCTGATTTCTTCTTTCTCTTGTTTCGTAGTACTAGTAGTTGTATAAAGTTTATTAAAATGAACTGACGAAGTAAACCATTTAATTAATAAAACGTGGGCAAAGTCGAGTAATTTTCAAACAAATTCCAAGCTGTCACACACAGTCATAACTATTGTGAGGTGACGATGTTTTTCAAGAAAGTCAAACTTTATTCAAAATCTTTGTAATAATATCTATCTATATATATCTATCTAATTATTATTATTTGTAAATTGTCTTAATTTTGATTGCATTTTCTTTTGTTGTAATTTTGAATATTGTATCTTTTTGAATAACATGACAGAGCCAACACCTACTGCCACCAAACCAACACCGACAACTACTACACCGACCACTATTCTCCATGTCTTGCTAGGTTCAGTGCATTCAGTAGCCTTGTCAATAAGTAAAGGTGTAAAATCTGGGTCAAGAAGACATGATTGACATTGAGGTAGACTAATACCAATGATGGCAATTGATTGTAGTTGGTCTGTATTATCTGTATTATTATTATTTAATGGTTCCAATGATAATAGTTTAGTTTGAGAATAAGATTTCCTTCCATTGTCACTAACTATATAATCTAAAAATCTACCAAAGAATTGAATATTGTCTTTGACAACTCTTAGATATTCAATAGATGAATTATCATTGGTATTGGTGAATGTTGGGATATCTAGTGTTTGGTCAGTATTACAAGAATCGAGTGTTTGAGATTGTTGATCATTGATCAACACTGAGAATAATACACGGAGTGTTGCAAGGTTTGATGAGAATGGCCAAGACTCTATACCAAGTGACATTTTAATAGAGTTTGGATAAATCGTAATGGCATTGTCACCAAAATCAACTATTCTCTCCAGAGGTGAAAATGAAATAGTTGATGTTATATTGGTGAGTGAGTAAGCTCCAATATCCTTGGTTGTAGTATTAATTAGATTCGATGTTGAATTGGATTCATAGATAATATCAGTTGTGATATTTAGGTGATAATTGACTGTTGTTGTATTGGTTAATGGGTCAGTATCTAAAACAACATTCCAAGATTGATTGGTTGGATTAACTTGTCTCAATACATTATCATTAAAATCAATCTCTTGAATTGACACTAAATTGAAATAAAATATAATTCCATCAATTGATATAATTGTATTTGGATAATTTTCATCTGGTATAATTGTTGAATTACTTGTTGTACTATTACTAACTAAATATATAAAAATAGGAATTGGTGAGTTTTAAATATATATATTTTGTTTTTTGGGGCTATCTTACATTTAGTTCTACAATTATCAATTGGGAAATATCCAGTATCGCAATCACATTTACCCTTATCATTACATGTTCCATGACCATAACAATAATGTTGTTGTTGACATTTTGATTGAGGTGTTTCTCCAGATGATGATTGACTTGATTCATCTGATGATGAGGTACTGGATGAGCCATCAATTTTCAATTGGGTATTTGATTTAAAAACTAGATTATCAATAATAATATAAACAGTTGGGAATCCAGGGAATGGCATTTTATCCAATGTACATATTAATAATGTTTGATTGATTGATACAACATTACAAGTAATATTATTGTTGTTGTTTTGTGGTTGTTCCAAGTAAACTTGAGGATTGGCCTCTCCATATGGTCCAAAATCACCATAAAATTTAATTTCTAATATATCTTTTGTAAATGTTGTTGATATTGACTTTGGGTAATCTATTTTGTTTAAATTGGTTGGTTAGATAATAATTATTTAAGTTTTTGTTTTTTTTGGCATTACTTACTTTTACTACAATTTTGATAGAAATTTAATGTATTACAAATACAAGTTGAATTGGCAATAAGAGGACAATAACCATTTCCAAAACAATTATAGGTTTGTATTAAACATTCTTGTTGATTTGTTTTAAAATCGATGGTATTGTAAATGGTAATGGTATAGGAGAATCCATCTTGAATGACTGTAATGGGTTGATACCCAAAATGTGGCATACTATCAAGTTGACAAATAATATTCGTCTCACTTAAACTATTGATAGTACATCCAGTCCCATTAATCCAAACTGAATTATTGTCTGCTAAACTATTAAATGTTCCAAATATTTCAATCGTTGAATTGGTATCAAATTTTATATTAACTGATGATGCTCCTGTAATTAATGGAATTCTATAAAAAATTATTAAATTAAAAAATAAATTATTAATATTTTTTTTTTACCTTTTTTTTCAATGTAATAATAAAATGTTTACCTTGAGTAATTGAAATTGAAGTAACAATTGAATAATAGCCATTGGTGGTTTCAAGATCATATGTTCCAGTTGTTAAATTATAACAATCGATTGTGACAACTGACAATTCTTGTGGATCTGTTGTATTCATGAAAAGGGTACATTCTTTAGTTCCATTTTCAAGATAGAATCGATGATCTAGATAATAATTGTAATAATCATAAAGAATAGATATACGATAAATGTTGCCTGGTTCTTGAGTGGCCAACTTTTCAGAATCATCCAATACTCTAATACCAGCTGGTACAATTCTGAATCCATCAATTTGTTCTCTTGGAAACATAATTGTTCTATTTTCTTCAATTGGTCCTATATTTTTAAAATACAAATAACTAATAATAAAAAAAGAATTTTATAAATTTAATAAGTATTTGTTGAATATGAATAGTTTTAATTTAACATACGAAAATATTTCATTTGGAATGATTGAATTTAAATCCATTGAATATGCCCAACCCATATTCTTTCCATAAATTCTACCTTCTCCGAATAGGACAATGATTGTTTTGTTATAGATTTGGAAATCACAAACAAAATTAGATGGAGCTACCAAGTCTGTTGTAATGGCAAGTGTATCATTTATAGAACAATAAAAACAGTCTGGCAGAGGACCAATCACTGCTGTATCTAAAATGAAAAGGTGATATTTACACCAACTGTCTGGTATAGTTCCTGATAAATCAGGGTTACTAGATAGATCGATATGAGAATTGGCAGGAAGATTGGAAAATACTTGTGTAGGTATAGTACCTTGTAATGATGATGATGACATTTTACTTTTAAAAAAAAAAATAAAAGAAACCATATTTATAGTTAGAAGATTGATAATTGGAAAATATCTTATTATGATTATTACTTACAAAAATTTCAATGTGGATGGTAGAGGTATGAGAGGTATTGATATATCGATCAAAGACTCTATTGTGAATGATTCTAATTTTGGTGGCCATTTTGAAAATGGATATGTATTTAATTTTTTACTTGCTGTAATTTCTCTAGAGAATATTATAATAATAGAGTGAGTGAGTGAGTATTTGGGATTTAATAGATATATATATATATAAAACTACTTCTACTACTACTTACAAATTAAGTAAATTATAATATAATCCTAGATCAGATGGTGACCAAGTAATATTTCCATCAAATGTTCTAATATTTAAATATGTAAAAGTGGTTAGTTATAATTAATTGATTATAGATATATTTATATTTTATACATACATAGAACTCATATTTGAAGGATCTTGAATTGAAAAATGCATATGGGATGATTCTAGAGCAGATAGATATGCCCTGTAAAGAGTGGTGCAATTAACAGAATAGGTCCATGAACTATTACCTTCAGATGAACATTCTAAATCACCAAGTTTTGGGAATGAAGATGGAGTAAATACCAGTTGTTTGTTATTAACATTATTTGAGAATATAGTTAATTTCTTTAATAATGGAAGGTACAATGTTTCATTGACAGAGACACTAGTTAATTTAGATCCATAAGATCCAAGTTTAAGTTCTTGAACAATAGAACCATTAAAAAAATTATTGGCATTCCATTCATATTTATCATTTGACATTGATCTAAAAAGATAAATAAAATTAATTAATTACTCTCTATTAAATTGATTCTAATCTATTCTAATATGGTTTGTTTTTTACATTTTGGATAATTTTGTAAAGTTTGTAGGCATGATTGGAACTTGTAATAATGTTGAATCATTTTCATCACTGTGTTTTTAAAAAAGATATAACATAAGTTGGTTGGTTGGCAAAGGTTGAATAGTGTATTCTATAAATTAACAACACTTACGTAAGTGACAAAAGAATAGGAGATCTATTCAACATTGTAAGAATATTAAGAGATGGATTTGAAACTTGATTGATTCCTCGGATAAATATATCTATCAAAGATGGGAAATCAAGATTTTTCTTTTGATCATCTGGTGCTCCCATTTCGACATATGGGTGTAATCCAATCCTTCTACATAATTTTTTCAAAAAATATAATATTTAGTATAAATATATGAGAGTGATAAATATATGTATGTGTATGTATAATGATAGATAGACATACATTGTTGAAATAGTTTTACCAGCACCTCCAGTGGTACAAGTAAAAGTTGAATACTGGTTACATATTGTTTGGTTGGCTACCAAGAAGCCAAGTCCATATTGTGATATTAACCATTGAACTGAATCCACTGAGAAACATATAAATAAAGGTTAGATAAATACTTTATCTGCTGTAATATTATTATTTTCTCTAAATCTTACATTCACTTTGGGCAATTGTTTGTGATGACGATGGTCCAATCAAAAAAACAATGGCTAATATTAAACTGAATAAGGATACTACCGCTGCTGATGCTGTAGTTGTATCTTTTTTTAATCTTATCATTACTTTTGTTGTTTTTATAGAATCTATCAAACAATGACAATGATCATTGTTGTTTTGTAGGTCATCTAATAACCTCGTTGAAACTCAAAGATGCTCAACACAATCGAAACTAAAATAAAAATAAATAAAAATCTGTTTCGGCTTTCGAAAACCGATGCTTTGCAATGATCGGGCATTTAAAAATCGATACTAGGGTCTATTTACTATAGTATTATAACCAACAAATACCCTATTATTAACTATAGTCATGCATAATCTTTGTTGAGAAGATAATAATAATAATAATCAAAATGAAGATGCTATCTAGATCAAGATGACGAAGATGGGTTAGCAAACAGTAATTAAGAAATTCTACTTTTACGTACACCATTTAACATGTATCAATTCACTAAAACAGATCATGTATATGTTGGTGGATGGATGTATGGATCAAGTGTCACTTCACACCCACCAATTAATCGTACAACATGAACAACAATTGTTGTTGGAATGTTTGATCATTTGACCATGATGGATGGATGGATTGGTGGATGAATTGATTGATTGATTGATGATGACGATTTATCTTAATTCTTTTATATCAATGTAGTGGAGGGGTGCATTGGTCGTCATGCACCTACATACACCACTACCCCCTATTGATTCCATCTTTTGTACAAAAAGTTTGATTGTGGTGGTAAGTGGTTTTGTGCAGTATATACATCTTTTCACAATCCCCCACTCACACAGAGACACTTCAAACAAACAAACAACCAACAAGAATATGGAAATTTTTATAACATTAATCACCTGCAAGATAGTTTCAAAAGAGCAATGGGGTTGTTCCCTTTTCAACACTTTTTTTCTCAATGGTGGTAAGAGTGAGTGGTGGGTGTTGTTTAAATTATTATTAATTAGTACGGACCCTAACCTAGCAGCTAGTTATTATTGAATTTATTTATAACTGTTGGTGACATATTAGTATTATTATTATTATTATTATTCCAGACAGAATTATTTATTTTATTCATAATAATACGCCTGCTATTCTCGTTAACAAATTGTTATTATAGATAAACGGTTTTGGTAACAGATTATATTAGAAATTATATTGTACACATCATCAAACAAGCCAACCAACTATCCAACCATCATCATAATCATAATCATTAATAATAACGACCATTTCCAGCAGCAATCAAACACATACACAAACAACAAGACGCAAAGCTGTTTTTAGAATCCATAATATTTTATTTTATTATTATTATCCAGAAAAAAAAAACAAAAATCATTATTTTTTAATTAATCTAGTGATTGTATAAACTATAGAGTATCCATTATTACAAAAACTTAAATATTAAAAACCCTATAGTAAATAGTAATTATAATAATGGGTGCACTTGGAAGAGCAAGGTAAATAATATTTATAAACAAATATTATTATTATTTTGGATCATTATTCAATTCTCTAACTTTTCTTTTTTTTTTTAATATTTTTTTTTAAAGAGTATTCCTATGGTTGTCGACTATAGTAATCATATTGGCAGGTAGTTTGGGAGCTATTATATATAACAAACCATTAGGATTAAAAGGATTGGGAGCCGCTGAAACATTACCTGGACAAGTATGGTACAACGCGGTTATAGCTTTTCATGCAGTCACCTTGATTGGTGCTGGTTTCGAAATTATCAGTCGTGCATATCTAATGATGGTTGGTTCAACATGTAGTGAACAAAAAAGAGTCTTTTTATGTTGTTTCCTTTATTCAATGGTAAATATAATCTAGATACATACATAAATATATAAGAATGATTTATTTATTAATTTATTTATTTTATTTATTTTTTTGGGTTTAGACAAAATGGTGGAAATTAATGATGATTATTGAAGTTATTACAACTATTGTATTGGGTGGTTTAACAGGTTTGGTAATGGTTCTTGGAAAGGGAACTGCCAAGAATCCAATTGATTTGGTTCGTATGGCTGCCACCGATGGTATCTCTGTTGTACAAGTACTTTTCACAGCTTTGAGTTTTGTTCAAGCTCGCAAGATCCAAAAACTTCAAGATGAAGAAGAGGAAAGACAAATGGCAAAGAAACCAATCCATGCTCACGTTGGAAGTAGCAGTTCTGCCTCTGAACCACCATGCACCATCCTCCAAAAAGAAAAGGAACAATCTAAAAGTGTTGAATCCTCTCCCTCATCAGCTGCCATTATGCCAGCTTAATAATAATAACAATAATATTCAAAATATTTAATAATAATAATAATAATAATATCAAATTAATTTAATTTATTACTTTTAAAAACCAAAGAACAATAACATATAATATTAAACAACAACAAATCTGAAACATTACTCATATCCCCCTCCATATCTCTCTATCTCATATATTCAATATTATTATAAATAATAATAATAATAATATTTATTATACCCTACCACCTACTATTACAAGTAATTATAAATTCAATTTATTCGATTTTAATATATTAAATCAAATAAAACTATATTAGTATCTTTTTTTCTAAAAACCTATAAAAAAGTCTATCCAAAATCAAACCACCAAACCAACTTTATCCATTTCTTTTCTTTTGAGATTTTCAAAGAGTTATTCATTTATTTATTAAATCTTGATAAAATAATAATGATTTTCTTCTTTTCCCATCTAATCTATCTAATTATAATAATGTTGTTAATTGTTGTTATTGACTTTGTTGCTTTGGTTGGTCCATTTTTCTAAAAGGGAATCTTCTCTCTCAATAAATAATTTCATTCGACTTGAGTTGTTATTATTGTAGTTGTAGTTATTATTATAATTATTATTGTATGATTGATATGTATGTTTTGTTGTTGATTGACTGACTTTTTGGTTAAATAAATAAAATTTCTTTTCCATTTATAATTAATTAATATTGGTTGGTTGGTTGGTATTGGTTATTTGATATTGGTTTGTTGGTTGGTTGGAATTGGGAATGAAAATAAATAATAATAATTTCTTTTCTTTTTACATCTTTTATAAACTATTTTGATTTGATTTGTGTTTGTGTTTGTGTGATATATATATAAATATAAATAGATACTATTTATATTTTTATAAATCATCATTCATAATAAATCTATTTCCTTCTGATTGTTTTCCATAGTAGACATAGTTTGAAACAGAAAATCCAGCCTTTCCTTTACCTTCTTGTGTCAATTCCTGTGATAATCCATTGAAATGTTCTTCCTCTTCTTCGGGAAGAGCATCTTGTGAAACTGGTCTTGCAACCAATGAATAAAGACCTTGTCTTTGTGCCTCTTTGACTTCATCTGCCATGACTGGTGAAATATCCAAAAACTTTAAGTTCTTTAAATGGAAAAGTACATAATATCTAAAATAAAAAATAAAGATCATAAATACACATTCCTTCTACCATGTGTATTGTCTTTTTCTTTCTTTCTTACCTATATTTTTGATAATCACTATAATCAGTACCTGATACATAATAACTTGGACAAGCTGGATTTTTCAAAAGGGATAAATGTGTAAGGTTTGGGAATTTATCTTTGATCGAGTCAATAAACACTTTCAAATCATCAATCTAAATGTTTAATTAATTAATTTGTTGTTAGATAATCTATGTGATCCAAATCGTTCGTTTTCTTCTTCTTCTTTCTATCTTGTTGCTTCATTCACATACATTATTATTATTAACAGATAGAATATTTAAAGATGGTAAACTTGGGAAATCATTCTTGCTTCCTAGTTGATTATTATCTAGTACCAATGTTGATAACTTTGTTAAATTACCTATATTTTCTACTTTTCTATAGAATAGATAGTCGATCAATGTTAGTGTTTGGTTATATATCGCTATCTACTATCTATCGGCTGACAATACAAACTTGATATTATTATAACTGAGATCCAGTGATGTGATGTGTGCTTTTGTTTGCAAGACATCAACAGGGATACGCTCAAAGTCTTGTCCGGGTAATGCTAATGTATCCATCGTCATTTTTTACTCTTTCTCTATTCTATTTTCTACTCTTTACGACTACGTCGGTCTTTTCTCTCTCTAACTAGTGCTCGATGATTGATCCAATTGTTTTGACTTTTATTCAAACTACTGTACAAGATCTGAATAAAAGTTATATTTATATCTACACAAACTAACTACACTACTGTTGCTGATGGATGTTTTGATTGGTAAGAGAGAGTAAGTAATTAGTGTGGTGGGTGATATTAAGCGGAGCGAAGGGTAACTCATAAAACGGTGTTGTGTGAAAAAACAATTAAAATTCGAAAAAAAAGGTTTTGAAAATTCGATAGAGTTGGTTGAAATCAATCAGCTTCCATTGGAATCGAGAATTCCCTTTTTATTGTGAACTGTTGTTGATATTTAAATATCCCGATGCCTTGCCTCAATATATCTATTTTTATTATATCATTCCAGGGACATCCGATTCAACGAGTACACCTCCAACACTGCGTTGCTGATCGTCATCATCATTGTTGTGGTGATTGGATGTAAAGTCAACATCATTTGGGTCGCTGGAAAGTGCCTCTAAACATCTTTGAATAAACAATAATGATGGTTTATCATTTGGATAAATATCATTACAATACTAGAAAATCACAATTGAGATTAGTAAATAGGAATAGGAATTGAATACAATATGTTGGTATTTTTTGTTTTTGTTATTGTTTTTTAGAAACATACACGGAAATAATTTAAAGCTTCTTCAAATCGATGACTTTTAAAATATTCAATGCCAGTGGTATAGGGTTCTAGAATAGAAAGTTTTAAACACCGAATATTTTCTTTTTCTCCATCGATTACTTCATAAATATCGACTGCTTCACTCTTTCCTTTTACTTTGACACTATCTACTAGACGAATATTGAATTCATCAATCGAAGTTCCAATAGCTTCCACTGTAAACTGAGTGACCAATATTCTTGATCCGTATTCTTTACAGAGTGGTTCTGTTCTAGATGCAAGGTTTACAGCGTCTCCAAGAGCAGTTGGCTCCATTCTAGTTTCAGTTCCAACAATGCCAATAATAGTTCTTCCAGTATTGATTCCAATACCAGTTTCGACATAATTAAATCTAAAACCACTCTCTGACATGAAATCCAATGATTTCATCATTCCAATAGCCGCTTTTACAGCTGATATGGCTTGTTCTTGTACATCTGTATGTGGGAAAATTGCCATAATAGCATCACCTATAAATCTAAAATAAAAAATAAAAAAGGTTAATTTTGATGGATATATGAACTATGATTGTTTTTCTATATATATATATTTACTTGTCAATAAAACCACCTTTTTCAGTGATGGCAGGAATTGCAAAGGCTAAATAGGTGTTTAGAAAATCAATGATATCATCTACCAACATTTTTTCAGTGGTAGAGGTAAAATCTCTAATGTCAGAGAAAAAGATGGTGATTGTTTTAGATATACAATCACCTAGATATACATTTTCCATACCAAGTGGAGCAATCAATTGTTGGAATTCTATTGGAACAAATCGACTGATAACATTTTCCAAATCTTGTAGTCTCTTTTGACTTCTTCCTTTTGGTGTTTTTAAAATGTTTAGGTTTGTAGTTCCACCTCCTCCCATTTTTACACCAATAATCTTTGAATTGAGTGTTGTACCACTTAGATGTAGACCATCCAAAAGACTTAGATCTTGTTCACACGGTTCATGACCCAATGATCCCTTTCTTGTAATCGAAGATGAAGATGAAGTTGTCGAAGAGGTTGATGATACTAACATCTTTTTGTTTGATTGTTGTTGTGGTGTTGATGATGAAGTTTGATTGTCTTGTTGTTCCTGTTGTTGTTGTTGATCTTGTTTATCAGATGAACCACTACCAATCAACATTGAATCAATATTGGTTGGTGGTGTTGATGATAGTTGTAATTTTGGTATTATATTATTTACAACATTATTATTTTGATTATTTTGATTATTATTATTATTTACATCATTATTAGAATTTACATTATTATTTTGATTATTATTATTTTGATTAATATTATCTTTCTTTTCTTGAAAAGATAAAAGAGGAGAAAATATTTTTTGAGGAGAATACATATCCTTTTTCTTTTTCAAACCTAGATCCAATAAAAAGTTTGTAATAAAGTCTGACATGCTCTCTACATTGACACAAGAGGTAAGACCGGCACTTTTAGACTTGACCAACAAATCATTGGTAATTGGTTTGGTCGATATACCAATGATGGGGATATTTTCGACAAGCTTTGACGTTACGTATTGTGACATGTTGCCAAGTGAATCTCTTCTCTTTGATATTCTAGATTCATTCGTGTCACCAATCGTTCTTTCTTTTCTTTCTTGTTGACGAATGTTTTTAGCCACTTCGAATCCAGTGAGACCTGGTAAATCCAAGTTGACTAGAATAACATCATAATAGTTCTTTTGTGCCAATGACACTACATTGGATCCCTCACCTGCAATTGTATATATATGATTGAAAGGTTTGATGATGGATTGGACTTGATTCTGTATTTCTTGGTTGGATTCGCCCATTAAAATTCTAATGGCCGACCTAGACGTATCGATAAATGGGTATTTGGAGGGCTTTCTCGCTGATGGAAGCATTGGTGACTGTATAGAGATGATATTGTATGCCTGTGATATTCCTTCCAACAGTTTGTTTGGTGTCAATGGTTTGGTAATACAAGTAAACTTGTACGATTTAAAATTTTGTAACAATAAATCAGATGGTGACAATAATAATATTAATTTTAATTCATCAAATATTGGATTATCTCTTAACATTTGAATTGTTTCTAGTCCGTCTAAATAAATAAATAAATAAATAAAATAAATAAATAAATAAATAAATATAAATAAAAATGAAGATTATCTTTTTCTTTTTTTTCTTTCATGACTTACCACAACCAGACATATGATAATCAACCAAAACTACTTTAAATGGTTTTAAAAGAGTAATTGCCAATTTTAATTCACGAATAGCCTCGACTGTACTTGATACGCAATGAATATCAGATTGAAATTGACGAAGTATGATTTCGGTAGAAGATTTAACAACGGTATTATCATCAATTAAAAGTATGTTTAGACCAGTCATGATTGTTTTTTGTTCATCGGTCATTCTAAATGGATTGTTAATCTTGTCATCACCGGTAACCACAGTTCTATCTTGTTGTAGTGTCAATTTTGAAGAGAATACCATTCCTCCTCCAAAGTTGTGCTTTGCTTCAAATGAACCTCCCATGATCTTTACAATCTTGTTACAAATAAACAAACCGAGACCTGTTCCACTTTCATTCGTGTCTACACCATTATTTGGCTTTAGATTATTATTGAGTGGAAATGGTTGAAACTCATTACATTTGGCAAGTTGTTGATCAGTCATACCAACACCAGTATCAAATACCGATATCTCCAAATTGATATGATCGTCATCTGGTGAATCCAATAATATTGGTTGTTTTGATACCATTACTCCAATCTCTCCAAATTCAGTATATTTAATTGCATTATTTAATAATTGTAATATCATTTGTAATATTGGTGATGGATCCTAAAAAAACAAAAAGAAAAAGAAAAAGAAATTATATAAATAAAATGATGATTCTTATGTTTCAACCCTATTCTATTACATACACCAATAATATTTAAAGGAACATTTTCTTCAACTTTAAAAACCAATTCTATTTCATTATTTTTTAATTCTTTAGAGATTACATCAAATACCTCTTCCAGTAAAAAATAAATATTAAATGATATATCTTCTCTCATCATTATATCACCTGATTCAATCTAAAATAAATAAAATAATTATAAATATTAATATTCTCCTTTTATACATATATAAATATCAACTTACAGCTAAAACCAATTTAATATCATCTAATAAATTTAAAGTTTTGTTTGAATGAAATTGAATTGAATTTGAATAATGTCTTGCTAATTTATCCAAATCAATACTTGATAATCTCATACTCAAATTTGATACTAAATTAAATTAAATATGGATGTATTAATATATAGATTGATAGATATTATATATATATATTTGTTTTGTTTTTTACCTTGAGTAGTAGAAATTAATAAATTATTTACAAATTTTTGAGTAAAATCTAATCTTTCCATCATTTGTTGAGTTCCATTTTGATAGACACGTTTAACAAAGTCTGATTGTTGATTGAGTTCAATTGAAAGTCGACGATGTAACTTTTCACCTTCAGCTCTCCATCTTGTATACTTTTCACTACTGGCAATGAGTACGTCGATCGATAGCCCACAAAAGAAGGCGACGGTAGAGACGACATTCAAAATGTAGAATATTCCCCCTCCATAGGGGTTGGTGTAGTATTCCTCGGGTGTCTTTCGAATGTCACCCGACAATGATCTCTCAAAAGTGTAGAGAGCAATGGCAATCTGGCCGACCAAACTTGCAACAGCCATAATAGTGTATGGCTTTCTTACCTGGAGATGGTAGAGTAATGAAAGTACAGACAGATAGAGAATGGCAAATAGTCGTACCATTGATTCATTGATATGAAATATTTCATTGGGTGTGTCAAATATAAAGTCTCGTACTGTAATCCAAATATAATGTATGAGAGTGTGTTTGTGGTGGTCTGCAGTTGCTCGACTCGTCCCAACAATCAGTGTCGTCAGACCAAAGATAATCATAAATCCAATCAATACGAAAAAGAGTGATATCAAGACACCCTTCATTGTGTCACGTGTTCTCTTACTCTTTACAAACTGTCTTGTCCATACTACTATTCTTTGGATTGCATATCTTGGTGAAAGTAATATATTGGTAACTCCTATTGTATTGTCACCATAGTTGCTGTTGTTGTTGCCATTGACATCACTATTATCAAATGACTGTGATGGTGTGATGGATGGCGAGTCTATTGGTGTAGGTGTTTTGAGTCGAGCCGAATCACCTCTTTGAAAGATGGGTGGTTGGTTTTGTGTCTGTCCACTACCACCACCACCACTCCTGGTACTTGGCACAAACAAGAGTAATGCCACTACACATATGGTCACACAGTTGGTATAGTTGATGCTATATGGTTCGAGGAACGGGTGATCATGTATCAAAGTGTGAGCCAAAAAGCAAACAGACATGAGCAACGGAAATAGATCGCGTCGGATGGTATAATGAAACAATGATGAAATAGTCATCATAAAGCTAATAATAATCTCCAATCCAATCACATTGCACCATCCACACCCCGAGTTCTTTGCTATCGGTGTAAACATCAACGGACCAACAGAAAAACTACAAAACAATAATATTAAAAAAAATAATATTTGTACCAGCCTAAAACAAATAAATAATGTTAGATATATAAACTATTTGTATTCTTTTTCTTTTCTTTTTCTTACCATTTATAAACTTCAACAGTAAAAAAAGCAAATGTAAAGTATTGAATAGAGGTTGATTGTCTTTCGGTTGTATTTATATTGGTAATGTTGTCATTTCTAAAGAGGTTGTTGAAGCTATCGATTGTCTTGTGTAAATGTTTCCTCGATATAAAAGAGTCACTGGGAAGATGAACAGGTGGTTGTCGCGTCCGTCTGTAGATCTCTTCGATTTCATCCTCGTAGTCTTGTTCGTCGTCGGGCACGAATTCGTCACGTCCCGGATAAGTAGATTTCCTAAAAGACAACGACGACGTTGCCGGGTCACTTGAATTCAATCCAAAATTGAATCGAGACGACGGCGGTGTTGTTGTACTAATAGGAGATGTTGGAGAGGAATGTGAAGTGGTGAATTCATTGAGAAGGTTGTTTACCTTTCTATGTCTAATCCCTCCTCCACCTCCTACTCGTTCTCCTCCTCCTCCTCCTCCTCCTCCTCCAGCATTCGATGAAGAAGAGGATGATGAAGGTGATTGATTACGGTTTTCCATTAAATTCAAACCAATGAGCTATCTCTCTATCTCTCTATCTCTCTCTATCTATCTCTATCTCTCTCTCACTATCTATCTCTCTCGACTCTGTCTCTCTCTCTCTCACTCTCTTTTTGTAGTACTCTTCTTGTCTATCTGATGGTGGCAACTACATAAATGAATAAAACGATAAGGTTGGTTGGTTGGTTGGTTGATTGTACTAACAATATTTAAAATGATGTGATATATTGTTATTTTATATTGTTATTATTGCTCAGATGCAGCAGTGACTATTGGGTGTTGGTATTTATGATTAATACAATATGTTGTATGGGACAAGATGGATAGATGTGTACAATAACAACAACAACGAAATGTATGGGACAAGATGGATAGATGTGATAACAATAACAACAACTACTACAAAGGTCAGATGTGATTTGATTGGATAATAATAAAAATAAACACGCCAATTAATAATGCAAAATACTAATTTCACCCAATATTTAAATTAAAATATTTTTAATAAAAAGAAATTAGTATTTTGGAAGCAAAGCTTTATTTACTACCCGCCCACACACATACACATACACTCGATATCCAATCCAATACGTGTATCTACACATCCTAGAGGATATATGCGTGTGTGTGTGTGTGTGTTTGTTTGGTGTGTTCTGCATGCGGAAACGAGTAGTGGGGGTGTGATTGATTGCTAGCCAGACATCTTGGGAACCCAAATTAGTATTAATATTCGTTGTGGTATAACATCAATGAAAAATAATAGTAAATCATGATCATCAAATACATAATACATATGAATAATAATTATTATTCTTTTACTTTTGATTTAGATGGGGGGGTGACAAACTTTCATTGAGCTCAATGAATGTACCTACTCATACATCGAATGACTTATGTCTCGTTCCATACCTACCACGCTACCCAGCCTGGTATGAGATACCATGGTAGAGTAGAGTACCCTAGGGAAATTGAAAGCGCAATTGTTATGGAACTTCATTTTGATTGTTGCTTTGTGTATCATTAGATTCAATAATTATGTTGAACTGTATCTTTCTATATCTACTTTCTAGACAAGTCTTGTCTATGTACAGATAAACATGTTTCAAAGATAAATACAATGTTATTAAAAAAAAAATTAAAAAATTAAAAAAAGTTGAACATCATCACCCATTTAATTTGTTCTTTTTTGATGATTATTGATTTTCATTATTATTGTTTGTTGTACATATACATATATATATATATTAGAAATATAAAAGAGAGATAGAATAGAATAGAATGGATTCAGATTACTCTTTTTCATTAACTACTTTTGCACCATCAGGAAAGTTGGTACAAATCGAACATGCTTTACATGCTGCAAGTGCTGGTGGTTCAGCTATTGGTATTAAAGGTAGGAGTTTATATATATATATATGTTATGATAGATAGAATATAGATACCACCGATAGATAGATCGATAAACACAGATACACAATAAGTATAGAACTGGTTTAGCTAATTATATACTTTCTTTCATTCTTCTTTAATCTTTCTCATGATCTCTCTCTAATTAGCTAAAAATGGTGTTGTTATTGTAACTGAAAAGAAATTGCATTCATTGGTTGATGGATCATCGGTTCAAAAGATATCAACCATCACAGAGAATATTGGTTTGGTCTACGCAGGTATGGGACCAGACTCTCGTGTATTGATCAAAAAGGCACGTAAAGAGGCAGAGAAATACTTTAAATTGTACAGAGAAAAGATTCCAGTTCTTCAATTGGTTAGAGAGATGGCTAGTATCATGCAAGAATATACTCAATCGGGTGGTGTACGTCCATTTGGTGTTTCATTATTGGTTGCTGGTTTCGATGACAAGGGTCCACAATTGTATCAAGTCGATCCTTCTGGTTCTTATTTTGCTTGGAAGGCTACTGCTATTGGGTAATCGTCATATAACAACAACAACAACTAAACACAATACAATATATACTAACATTTGTCTATTTTTAAAACCTATTTACAGTAAGAATATGCCAAACTCAAAGACATTCTTGGAGAAACGTTACAATGATGATTTGGAATTGGAAGATGCTGTCCAAACAGCTCTTATTACATTAAAAGAAGGATTTGAAACTCAAATGACAGAATCAAATATGGAACTTGCTATGATTGGTGCTGATAAGAAATTCAAAATTCTTACTTCATCTCAAATTGGTGATTACCTTCAAAACTTGTAATAACTTTTTTTCAATATTCCTTTTTTTTTAAATCATAATAATCAAAAATAATAATTATATATAATAATAATAATAACCTTCGGTAAGGTCGAACCTTTCAAAAGTAAATAATAAACCGTAACTCAAAAAAACAAACAAAACAATATAATCATAATTATAATAATAATGAATGATCCTGTCAATAGTTCCAAAAAATATATTCTCTTTCTTTCCTACTGATTAGGTCGATCCCTCCTCCGAATAAATATGAATGAATAATAACCTCATTTATGTAATTATCTAAAATTGCTATTTTTGTGATTTTTTGGTGTTGATCTTCAAGTTTGGGCTTCACTGACATCATCATTAAATATCACACATCTGAAATATATAAATAGATAGATAATGTCAACTCCAAAGAAGAAGTCTTCTTTGTCTTCCTCTACATCGAGTAGTAGTAGTGGTAGTTCATCACAAAACAAACAAGGAGGAGGAATCATTTCCAAGATTATTAGTGTTGTAACAAATCAAAACAATGTATTACCTATTGCATTGATTCTATTCCTTGGTGAAATAGCATTAAACTATTTAATCGTTACAAAGAGAGCTTGTTTGTATCTAAAATGAAAAGGAGGGTTATATATCATCATTTACTAACTAAAAGATCATTTGTTCTAAATCTAGATACCAATATTGATTGGGAAGCATATATGGAACAAATCGATTTGTTTGTCAATGGTGAACGTAATTATATGAAGTTGGAAGGTGGAACAGGACCTGTTGTATACCCAGCAGGTTATATCTATGTCTATACTGCTTTATATTGGTTGACCAATCTAGGTCAAGATATTAGAGTGGCTCAATGGATATTTGTTGCATTATATCTTACATTGACTCTTGTTGTATTCTTTATTTATAATAGATCAAAATCGGTATGAAATAATCAATAATAATAATAATAATGATGAAACAGTTTTAGATTAACTCAACTCTACTATCTATCTATCTATCTCCACTTCTATTAAGGTACCAGCATATGCATTAACATTTTTATGTATTTCTATTAGAGTTCATTCAATCTTTTCATTGAGATTATTCAATGATGGTATTGCAATGTTATTATTCTATGTAGCATTGTTGTTGATCATCAACTATCGATGGTCGTTTGGATGTCTATTTTTCAGTTTGGCAGTATCCATTAAAATGAATGTATTGTTGTATGCCCCTGCACTCCTCCTACTACTCGTACAAACATTTGGTTTCTTGGGTGCTATTCCAAAGTTGGTCTTGTGCGCAGTCGTACAGGTCGTCCTAGCCGCCCCCTTTTTACTCTACAATCCAGAGAGCTACTTGAACCGTGCTTTTGAATTCTCACGTCAATTCCTCTTCAAATGGACTGTAAACTGGAGATTCATCCCCGAGGATATCTTCCTTTCCAAACCATTTGCTCTTGGACTCTTAACAATTCACCTTTTATTATTAGTTATCTTTTTACTCTTTAAATGGACTAGGTATGAAAAAATATAAAATAGAAATTGAATAGATTGATTGAATAATGTATCTTGTATCTAACCATTTCTTTTTTTAGACCAGAAGGATTATTTAAATCAATTAGATTTGGAGAATGGAGAAATGTTGGTGAAAGAAAATTAAATGTTAGATATATGTTGTTGGTCATGTTTACAAGTAACTTGATTGGTGTCACATTTGCAAGATCACTTCACTACCAATTCTATGTATGGTACTATCACACCATTCCATTCCTTCTCTGGCAAACCCGTCTCCCAGTAGTTGTTCGTGTTGCCATCATCGGTGCCATTGAATATTGTTGGTACAAATATCCATCTACCAATCTAAGCAGTGGATTATTATTGGTTTGCAACCTCGTAATTATCTTTTCATTATTATTCCTATCATCAATCAATGAAAAGTTTGTAGTAGATCAAAAAAAGAAACAAAAATAAAATAGACTATACCATGCAAAATATATTATTATTGTAGATGGATGGATGGATGGATGGATGGATGGATGGATGGATTCGTTATTTATTCTATTCTTGATTTAATTCTTTTTCATATCAACCTCCCAATCTGCGTGCCAATCGTGAAGAAGGTCATTGATCAATTCTCCTACGGTAGTCTTAAACATATAAGATTTTTGTGCATTTTGTTTGTTGGTTGTCATCACTTGAATTGAAAATGATGAAGATGTATTATCCCAACAAATAATATCTTTATAATTATGTGATACAATTTTCTATAAATATAAAATAAAACAATCATTATTAGAATATATATATATCAATTAATTGATTTTCATCTTCTTTTCTTACCATAACTTTTGGATCAATAATATGGAAACCATAACTATTAATACCAATTCTAACACGACCTTCAAAATCTTGAGTAAAGAATGAAGTATTGACAGGAACAAACTTGGCATTGAAAAAGGTGGATTGATAATAGATCCAACGTTGACAAGACTCGAGATAAGCCTTTTTTAGTTGTGAAATATTGGATCCACGCAAGAGCACGTGTTGTGGAAGAACGATATTCTCCCACTCGGCAGCTGTATGCTTGGAAACAAGATGTTGGGGTATGTAACGATTGAGTGACTCGCGTAAATGCATAGTATGTTCCTGTTTGTTGTCTCCTACGTTGACTTGGAGTTGAATCGATGCCAATTTTACGGCAATATCCTCTTCGCAGGGATAGTTGCTTTGTACGACATGATGTACGGCTTGAATATACAATAGATGAATTGCTTCGGGTGATGATACATTTTTCTCGAGTTGAAGTGGTAGTACCGATGTGGCACGATACACCAATCTAAACATGCCAACCTCACCCAACGTTGGAAACGATGCATGTACCTTGTTGGACTTGTGTTCAATAGCAACGGCAGTCGACATGGACTTGCTTTGCTCCTTTTCCTTTTTACTGCCACGCAAACTTTCCAACAACGACGATGATTTTCTTCCAAGTGTTGGTGTCAATTTCTTCAGTGTCGCTCCAGGTGACAATGGAGGTGAATCTGCTCCATTTGGATTATCTATATATCTACTCTTGATAGCATTCCAATTATTAATTACATCTGATATCTTTTGATGATTATATAATAACCATTCTAGAAAATAGAAAAAGAAGAAAGGAAATGTTAGGTGGATATTGATTGACCAACTACTATGTAGATCTATCGATGCACATACCAATTTCATCACTTTGAGCCCAAACAAAGAAACATTCGGCATCTCTATTATTGATTCCAACCTTTTCAGAAACCATATCCCAAAGTTGTTCACCATTGATGGTGTTTGGATCGATGGATAGAGTCTTGTGCGTATCATCTATAAAATAGATACGCAATATCACTTGATTTGGTTTCATTGCCACATTTGGAGATGACGATGATGGAGATGAAGTCTTTGACGATCCATCATCATGATGAATTGGGTTCACTTGATTAGATGAAGATGATGATTCTGATTCTGCATCTATCATTTCTTGATGATTCATTTAACTATCTATCTATATTACACTTTGTTTTTGTCTATTATTACACTGCTTGTTTGCTATCTATTTTAAAATATACAATATATATTCAGTATTGTATTGTATTGACTTGTATCCTCTTTATATGACTTTAGTATAGAAGAAGAAAGGTGTTCACATGTGTGTTTATATAAGAGAGACGAAAGAAAGGAGTTGGTTAGGGACAACTAAACTATGTTTTGTTTGTTATTTCTGCTGCTTGTTGTTATGTTTTGTGACAACAACAAGTTATATTTAAAGATTTAACTTGATAGATATATATAGAGGTAGGTAGAACTCTATGCATGTGTGCAAATAGAAGAAGTGAAAAGATAGATAGAGGAGGAGGAGGAGGATGGCTGTGGGTGCTGATTTAAAAATAAACTTCCCTTTTCTCCTCTCCCTCTGTCACCACACCACCACCACTCGTACACACTACCCTAGATACATACAAAGAAAGAAGCCCAATTAGGTTTGATTGTGACTTTTGTTGTTGTTGTTGGAGGATGACTATTACAATTTGATTTGACTGGTTGGTTGATTGATTGATTCCTTTTCTTTCTCTCTCTCTTTCTCTTTCTATCACGATGAAATTATAAGAATAATCAATGCAAAGCCAAAGAGCGGATTATTTCACTGTGTCAGTTGATTTTGGAATGTTTATAAATATTTTTCGATCGAGATTAGCCTTTACAACCGAGATTTTTTACTCAGACTTTTTAAGCTTGGTACAATGAATACACGAAAAACAAAGAACTAGTTTAATATTATTATTATTTATTATTATTTTTAATTTTTTAAAGGGGATATTTATATCATTCCACAACAATATAGGTGTTATTATTATCATTATTAATTAATTTAAAAAGTTTCTTCATCTTCACCGTCGAGTGGAATATCTTCTTCGTCATCCAAATCCAATGGAATTGATCTGCTTGGAGTTGGTGGTTGTGGCTGCAATGGTTGTAATTTGCTTGGTGAGGATGCAGGTGATGGAGTTTCAACTTGGACAAATGATGATGGTGAACTAGAGTTTGATTTTGGTGATGATACAAATGTTGGTTGTTGTTGTTGTGGTTGCAAAGGAGTAGTAGGTTGTTGTTGTTGTTGAATAGGACCAAGATTTAATAAACTTTCCAATGAATCATCCTTGGCTGGAGTTGGAGTAGAATTGAAATCAATCAATAGATCGTTTTGAGTGTTGTTGTTACCATTGACAACTGGTGATGATGATGCTTGTGGATTCAAATTTAATCCACTTAGGAGATCCATGACAGATGCTGCTGTGGTTGTGGTGGTGGCTGGTTTGAGACTACCACGTTCTTGAGAGACAGCTTTTTCCTTTTCCAAAGCGGTATCGTAGCCTGGGAATAGATTTGGATATTCACGTGGATTGGCGATGGATTCGGCGACACGAGCGCTGACCGACTTGAGGCTCTCTCTCCACTTTTCGACAATCTCGGGTAATTGCGAGGGGAGGTAGGTGCGACTCATAAAAGCAGCCTCTGAATAGGCACCATTGTTGATGAGAATGTTGAGACACTCGTTGAGTTGGCCGGGCAACAAGAGGTTGCAGAGGAAGCTGATGTGTGTCTGTCCGCGCTTGTCGGCCAGACCAGCCAACTCTTGCACGCCCTGGTGGCTGCCAATCGAGATGTAGAGCAAGAGGAGACCGGGTAAATCGTCGGCCTTTTTGAGACAGCTCTCGGCCAAGGCAATGTCACCACGGATGAGGGCAAGGTCACCGAGTTGACGACTCTTTTGCTCGGAATCAGACTTGATGGCAATCTGGTGGGCAACCTCGAGGTTCTCCAACTGGATGGCCAACTCAAACTTGTGGTCGAGGTCGAGCGACATGTCCAACGCCATCTCCTTGTGTCCTTGCGACTCTAAAAAGTGTGCAATGCTATTACGTTGTTCCTGTGGCAAAGTTGATTGTAATTTTTCAGCAGTCTCAAAATCTTCTCTTAAAATGGCAGTTTGATAATTAATAACATTTAAATGTAATGTATAACTAACAATATTCATATTCTAAAAATTGAAATAGAAAATAAAGAGTAAGTGATTTGTTGTTATTTTGTTGATTTGTTTGTTTGTTTGTTTGTTTGTTTGATACAATACTCTATCAGATAAATATAATCTACCAGTTTCAGAGAGATAACCAAGCAAGTACATATGAGCATCGAGATGAGCAATAGTGACGACTTCAGTACCAACACAATAGTTTAACTTTCTATTTTTGTTGGTGTAGATAAAGCAATCACCAACCCAACAGGCAGTTCCAACTCGTTCTTCAATTTCGTGAACCATTTCAAAGGCATCTTCAATACCTTCGACTTGGATTGGTTGTCCACTTTCAAGATACTTTGTAACAGCATCCTTGTTATATCTTAAAATAAAAGTAGATGATTCTGTAGTAATAGCTAATTGTTCTCCATCTTCAGACCAGAAAATCTAAAATTAAAGGGTAAAGATGTCAATATAAATATAACTCTTGTCTTTCAATCTTTTTACTCTTCTTTTCTTCTTCTACTTACATTTTTTGGACAAATTTCAATTCTACGAATAACATCACAAGTTTCCCAATCATAGAAACAAACAAAGCTATTTGATCTAACTGCCAATAAACTACCACCAAAAATACCTTCAGCTGAAAATGCTGGTTTAAGACTATGAGTTTCCTTGAAATTTTTGAAAATCTTTACTCTTGATGAACTTTCTCTAACACCATATCTAAATAATAATAAGAAAAGGAAAGGGTTAATACAAATGATCATTATATCATTATTGTTGTCGACTTACTGTCCAGAATCATCAGACCAAACAAATTCAAGAGCTTGACCAAAACTCTTATTTCTCCAAGCAAGAGCAGTGTAAATGATAAATTCACCATCACCACAGACGGCAACAAAACGTCCATTACTATTGTGAGATAACTTTTGTGGTAAGATTTCACAGTTACCCAAATCCTTGACTTGAACAGAGTTTAATCTTTCACCATCTTGTCCTCCTTGTTCAAAGGTTGTCTTTAGATTGGAAATTTGAACTTCTTGATTCTTGGCCCAAATAATCTTACCACCCTTATCCATACTAATTGGTGGTCTATTTTTACCAAGCTAAATAAAAAGTAGTTGATCATTAATATATATTATTATTTGATATTAAATTTCACTTTCTTTTCTTTTCATTTGCATACCTTTAATACAACAGTACCATCATCATAACCAAGACCAACAAAGTTTGAACCACGTAAGAAGCTCATAGCCCAAACATGACCCATACCATAATTCAAAGTCTTTTCAAGACGATAAGTGGCAGAGTTCCATATTTTAACAGTACCATCTTCAGAACCACTGAGAATTAATGGTAGTTCGGGATGGAAACAAACAGTTGAAACATTATTACTATGTCCTTCAAGTGATTGAACACATGTCTTTGATTGATAATCCCAAATCTTTACAAGTCTAAAAAATAAATAGAAAAAGAAAGGGATTAATATGTATATTTAATATTTAGTATGATTATTTGTTAGTTATTTACCTATCATCAGAACTTGAAATTAAATAAGGTTTCTCACCACCAGAAAAGTATTCAACACAATTGACACCCTTTTCATGACCTTCAAGGGTGAAATGTGGCATTGGAGTGGTGAGACCCCAAACCTTGATGGACTTGTCGAGAGATGCAGAGGCAAAAACATTTGTGTCCTTTGGGTTGATTGCAATCGACATGACATAGTGAGAGTGACCTTCAAAAGTCATAATGTTGTTCCATCCCTTCTCCCAGTCCCACAACTTGATCGACATGTCATCCGACGACGACAAGATGTATGGTTGTGTTGGATGAACGACGATGCATCTAATGTAATCGGCATGTGCTTCAAATGATTTGATCTTTTCCATCGTATTGTAGTTGTATACACGGATGTTGGTGTCATCGCTACCAGTGACGACCCACTGCTTACGTGGAATAAACTTGGCGGTACGAACGGGATTGTCTGGTGACACCTCGAATGACTTTACCATGTTTTGTGTCTCATAGTTCCAAATGTATACATTGCCATTGTACAAACTAGCCAATATCCATGGTTCAGTTGGATGAATATCTACAGACTTTACACGATCTGATCTAGTTGATAATTTCTTTTTAATATCAAGTCTAATTGGCTAAAAGAAAAGAAAAGAAAAGAAAAGTAATGTAATATATAGAAGAAGGAAGAAGAAGAAGAAGTAAAGGTAATGTATAACAAACACATATGTGATATCAGTATACTAATCGATAATAATAATATGTCTTTTTAAAAAGTCTAATCATCACTTACCATGGTTTATCTATATCCTCTTCTTATCTATTACTACTACTACCTACTACTTCTATACTTTTTATTTATTTATATATTGTGTAATTGAATACAATGAGAGAGTGAGCGATGTGTAATATAGATAAGTAATGAATGAATGCTTGGTTTAGATTGTATTAATAAATGATGACAAGCTTGTTGATTTTAATAGTGCTTGCTCAGAGTTGCAAGTTCATCACCAATTTTTTTTTTTCAAAAGACTTTTTTTTTTCTCCCTCTTGAGTCACTGACTGTTTTTGTTAAAGAGGGTCATTTTTGAGACAAAGTTTGTGGAAATAGACCTGGAACCTAAAGAAATAGGTAGTACAGGTACAAAATCTTTGGTATTGTCTCTTTTTATGGCATTTCCAACTTAAACTCTTGGTATTATTCCATATTGTACCAAGTATTTAGATGAGTCATGATGTTGACCGAATAATTTCCACCCTCTTCCAAGGATTGATGAATCATATGATTATCTCATTCTCTTCCTACTCTGTTTCTTATTTGGTATAATTTATATGATTTATTTGGAAGCAGCAGCTTTTTTGGCGGCAGGTTTTGTCTTTTTGGCAGCTGGTTTTGATGGTTTCTTTATCAAAGCAACTGATAGATCATCGTCTGATCCAACTTCTATTGCTTCTGTCTTTGTAGTAGTCGCTGTGGTGTTATTACTATTATTATTATTATTATTAGAAGTTGATAAAACAACAGTATCTTCTTCTTCACTGTCACTATCGCTATCGATTTGAATTTTCTCTTTACTTTGATTCTTTACAACTGCTGCTGCTGCTGCTGTTGGAGCAACAACAACAACTGGTGCTGCTACTGCTACTGGTTTGGTAGTAGTAGTGGTAGTAGTAGTATCATCCTTCATTAAAATATCTGTATCCTTCTTTTCCTCTTTTACCTTTTGTTTTTCAACTACAACCTCTTGTTGTTTCTTTGGTTGTGTAGTTGTCTTTTTAATAGTAGTTGTAGTTGGTTTGTTTGGTGTTGTAGTTGTAGTAGTATTAATATTTGATTGTTTGTTGTCTTTTTCCTCCTCTTCTTTAATTGGTACTGTATATTCAACCATTTCCATTGGTTTCTTTCTTGTTTTCCTATAATTAATGTATACAAAATTAATATTGATTGATTGACAATATATTCTTATGTTATTGGGGACATACATTGATGAATTCTTATCTTTTATACTTTCATGTAATGCTATTCTAATCTTGTTTGTAATATCAAATGCTCTGTTGATTGCCATCTTTGAACACTTGATAACTTGATCGATCGATGTAGACATTCCACCCGACTTGCTAACACCACAAATCTCCTTGTGAACATTGACAAGGAAACTCAATTTGCCATCAATCACCATCTCCTCCTTTGCGTCGGGATCGACAATCATCAAACTGTCTGGGAAGAATCCAAATGTCACAGATACTGGGTAATGATGAATACTCAATGGTACAGGTTCTCTTTCTTCTAATGTATGCTAAAACAAACAAACCAAACATAAATAGGTCGAGTTGTTAATATATAATATATAATACTCTATATTATTGTGTAATATAAAATATTGGGATTACATACAATAGTTGCTTCATTACCAACTAGGGTAACATCAGGTTTTCTAAAATGTAGGAGGGCAGTGATAACAGATATACTAGCACAATCCAATAGATTACCGCAATCGTCTAGTATATGAATATTGGTGACGATACGCCACACCTTTTGTCCAGCTACAATACACAAAGCCTCTGTATCGATAGCACGACTCTCCTTTAATCCACGTTCAACCAATCTGCCCAACTCTAGTTCAGCAGGATTACTTCTACCAATGTCTACCTCTACGTTTGACATTTGTGATATATTGGTGTTGAATACAAAGAATCCTTCATTTGGTCTTTCTGGTCTTGGTTCTGCAACTTCACATGAAACTGATGTATATACTCTTTAGAAGATGATCGTTGTTAGACAATGACATGAAGTAGCTATCTTGGATTGTTATACTTATACTACTACATACCTTGTTCTTCCCAATTGAACCTCTACCATACCATACTCCTTACCAAAAGAAATCTTTACATCACGCATATCATCAAGTCGTCTACCATCGATACGTAGACCTTGTTGAATACTAGACAACATAAACTCTTTTTCATTCTTTGATAATACTTCTTTCATCTTTCTTTTGTATTTATATATATATTTATAAGTAACTTAAAGATCTAAAGTTATATATGTAGGTAGAGAGAGAGACGAACGTAATCACAAAACCCAAAAACGAATGAGCCGAATGAATCAAAGTATTTAATTTCCAAGCCAAAGCGAGAAATAAAGAATAGATAGATAGAATTATTTATTTATTATCATCAAGCTATATATATATATATATAGACGTATTTTTGAAATACACAAGATGAGTATGATTGAACTATCTCTCTCGGTCTCTGTCACAAGTCGAATGTCGTCATTGGTTCATTTGCAACAAACTTAAGTTAGCACTGGATCAGTTACTAATAGATATCTATGGCTTTGCTGTCATAATCAAAGAAAGATTATGTATTATATATATCATTGGCATTAATATAATTATAAATCATTGGATGGAATCATTATTTGTTGGTCATAGCAATGAAAAAAAAAGAATTAAAAAAAATTAAAATTCTCAAACGAAGGTGATCATAGCAAAGAGGTTGTTTTTGAAGCATTATTACATAATCAAGTAGTAGCTAATTGTACAATGTCGATTTCAAAGAGTAATATGTGATAGTAGATAGATAGAATTGATGTTTATTGGATGTTATGATCGTATTACTTTGTGCTGCAAGAAAAATATCTGATTGGTCATCATCATCATCAATCAACTTTGTCATATTAAAGGAACACAAAGAAACCAACCAACAACTAAAAGACAACAACAAAACAACAAGAGATAGTGATGATGATGATGATGATCAGATATACTACTCTTCCTGCTGATTGACTGATCAATCAAAGAAGAAGAAGAAGAAGAAAGAAAGAATAGTCTTTGCATGCAAAAAGAATAGTCTGATCAGACGACAATATAACTATCAGTCAATCAATCTGTGTCAATCACCATCTTTTCAATTTTTGTTGGTGTCTGACAGATCATCATCATCACACAACTATATAGATAGATAGATATAATCTTCTTTAAATGACAAGTTATCATTAACCACATTCTCTTTCATTCATTATATCAATATATATATATTAGATCATATTATATAGAAAAATGTTCTCAAGAGCTATCAGATCAGCATTCACCTCATACACTCCATCAATGATGGCCAGAACCTCTGCCCAAACCACATTCAGATACTACTCTGCTGGTGGTGCTCTCTCTGAAGGCGAAGTCTCTGAACGTGTCTTGGACGTTGTCTCAAAGTACGACAAGTGTGTTGGCAAGAAGGTCACCCCAGCCTCCACCTTTTCCGAACTCGGTCTCGACTCTTTAGACTCTGCTGATGTCCTCGTTGCCATCGAAGAAGAATTCAATATCGAAATCCCAGATGATGAAGCCGACAAGATCAACTCTTGCAAGGAAACTATCTCTTACATTAGAAGAACCCCAACCGCCAAATAAACACACAAATCATCCCATCAATCGTTTGGCATAATAATAAAATAATAAAAGTAGTATAGAATAATAATAATATAAAATCATATCATGTTATAATAGTGAGTCTGGATGGTGATTACCACATACTTCCAGCTCTCTTTTCATCCTTGGTACGATGATCATTACAAAAAATTTAAAGAAGAAAAAAAAATACAAAAAAAAGAGAGGGAAGTTCAAAGTGCTCATGCAGTTTAATATCTTAATAACACAAAAGATAAAGTTGTAAATATATATATAGGAAGAATGGGAGATTTATTATTACCATGGGTTGAGAAATATAGACCATCACAAATTAAAGATATTGTTGGTAATGAAGAGACTGTTTCAAGATTACAAAGTATAGCAATCGATGGTAATCTACCAAATATAATTATATCTGTATGTATACATATTATTTATTGTACACATTGCACAATCTATATATTGACACTATAGTTACACTTCCTATTCGATTTAGGGACCACCAGGAACAGGTAAAACAACATCAATATTATGTTTAGCACAAGCTTTACTTGGACCAGCTTATAAAGAAGCAGTATATGAATTGAATGCATCAGATGAACGTAAATTAGAGGTTGTTAGAGACAAGATTAAGAAATTTGCAGCTAAAAAGGTGACACTACCACCTGGACGTCACAAGATTATCATTTTGGATGAGGCAGACAGTATGACTGCCGGTGCACAACAAGCACTTCGTCGTATTATGGAAATCAACTCTGCCACTACTAGATTTGCATTGGCATGCAATCAATCGACAAAGATTATCGAACCCATTCAATCACGTTGTGCAGTACTTCGATACACTCGTCTGTCGGACGAACAGATTCTCAAACGTCTCAAAGAAGTGATGACCATTGAGAATGTACCATACCACGAGAATGGACTTGAAGCATTGCTTCATACTGCCGATGGAGATATGCGTCAAGCACTCAACAATCTACAAGCCACCCATAGTGGTTTTGGATTGGTCAATAACGATAATGTATTCAAGGTGTGCGAACAACCTCATCCAGCCATTGTCACTATGATGTTGTCTGCCTGTGCAGAATGCAAATACAAAGAGGCGTATGCACAGATGGATGTTCTCTGGTCAAAGGGTTACGCATCAACAGATATCCTCACCACCATGTTTAGAGTGTGTAAAACCATCTATGCCATACCAGAATACCAACGATTAGAATTTATCAAGGAAATCGGTATTAGTAATATGAGAGCTTCTGCTGGTATGAATACTTTGGTTCAACTTACAGGTTTATTAGCTCGTTTATGTGATGTTTCAAGAGTTATGATGAAAAAATAGAAGGAAATAATTAATAATTAATACAAAACAAATAAAAGAGAATTTAAATATGTCTTTTTTAATAGTAATAATAATAATAATAATTAAATGTTTGTAAAGTTTAATGTTTCTTTTTAAAGAGTAAATAATGTATTACCATTAATTAATGATTTCCAAGCATGATGAGTTTCTTCAATGACTTTAATGGTTTGATTATGATCGATTGGTTGTCCATTGAGAGCATATTCATTCTCACCTTTACCTTCTGCCACTTTATAAACTTTATACCAAGTTCTAATTTTATCAACTGTTCCAGGTAATACCTTTTCCAATTCATTTAAATCTAAACAACAAACAAAAATAAATTAGAATACAGATTTATGATTATATAACATTTGTCGACATACTATTAATTTTTGAAGCATTTTCATCATTTATATTGATTGCAATTACTTTCCAATCAGTTTCACCTTCATCAATAAGTGCCAAAGCACCCAATACTTTGACGGGAGTGATTTCACCTCGAGCCAAAACACTAGATCCAACCTCTACGACATCCAATGGATCATTGTCACCTGGCATATTGGTAAGAGTATCATTGGTATTTGGATTCTCCCATGTTTGTGGTAGACATCCATAATTAAATAAAAGATTACCATGTTTGATGTATCGTAGTTGTTGTTTCTTGATATCTTGTTTGATTGGGTTGTATTGTTCCTTTGTATTAACTTCCATCTTTGCATTACTATTCTTTGGCATTTCATTGATAAAGTTGAATAATAATGGTGATGATGATGATGAAAGAGACGAGATTGAGCTTGTTGAATGCAAAGGTACTTCATGCCATGGTGATATTTGTTTAGAGTCTTTAAAGAATTTAACTCTATATTCAAATGTACCAACTGTACCTTCTTCCTTTGCAACGATACCAGTACTATTACTCTTTGTTGAATAATATCTTAAAAAAGTATTATTAACATTATTAGTATTAAGAGGTAATACCTTTGATAATCTATTTAATATCATCTTTTTTGAAAAGTAACAAATAAAATGAAACGACACTGACAATCATCGTTTATCGCTTTGGCAAAGATGGTTTTAAAAAAAATAACATCAAGCTATAATATGAATCTTATCCACATGTGTAGATTCTATATATGATTGATTGGTTTATTCTAAAGTTTGGGTTTATACATTTGTGTTTTGTTGTTGGGTGTTTTGAAATTGATGATCGTCGTCGTACTTGTCTATTATTATTCGTTTGTTTGTTATTCTATTCTATTCTATTATTATTTTGTATTCTTATTGTGATTGAGATTTAACATTCTTATTAATTTCACTTAGAGGGATTGATGGACGTTTCTCTTTAAACATTGATTCTGGAACATGGTATGGGACGACTCCAAATGCCTTGAGATGAGCATTCTTCTTTGTGATTCCCTTCTTTGTTGATCTCTTTGACTTGTAAAAGTTGTCGTAAGAGTATTCGAATGGCATGGCCATGATCTTTGTCTTTGAAGCCTTGATGGTGGCTTCAATATCAATGTCTTGGTGCACCTTGATACCAAACAGCTTGTTAATGTCGCTCTTTGATGGTTGTGGAATCTTTGGCTTGGCTTCATATACAATCTCTTCTTCTTCTTGTTGTTCATCTACATCCTCTGATTGATCGTATTCATCTTCATCTTCTTCTTGTTCTCTTTGATTGTATCTTCTAAATGTGCTGTACATTGATTTTTGACTGCTGCTGTTCAAAGCACTCAAAGTTGTGGTTCCTCTTTGTGAACACTTTGTTATTGATGATCTAAGGTGTGATAATAACATATTGACTTTGATCTATCTATAATATATATATATATAAACTTATACTATTGTCTTCGTCGCAAACAATGAATGTCAGAGTACAGTCTTTTGAGCAGAGCAATGATCATTCGAAAAACGAAACTTTGGGTTGTGCAATAAAAAAAAACTATCCAATTTAGCTTTCTTGCACTTTATATCATTCTTGTATTTATAATATTAAATATAAAGAACAAAGAAGAAGTAGAGAGAGATGTTAAAAGACTTTGAATATTTATCAATTAGATATAAAGATGAAAAGTTAGAGATATTGGATCAAAGAAGATTACCAGATATTGAAGAATGGATGGAGAGCAAGACACCAGAGGACATGATTACATATATTAAGCAGTTGTCGGTACGTGGTGCACCGTTGATTGGTGTTGCGGCATCGGTTGCTTTATTTGTATATGTTCGCGATCATCCTGACGCGGATCGCAAGACGATTGTAGAGGTGAGCGATCAGTTGCGTAATGCAAGACCGACCGCTGTCAACCTCATGAACAACATTGACACGATGATTCAACTATCGCAACCCGATCAAGACAAGAGAGATTATAGTGCCGAGAAGATGGCCGAGTTGGCATACTCGATCGTAGAGGCAGAGGTTGAGATGTGTCGTCGCATGTCAGAGTTTGGTGCAGAGTTGGTTCAACAAGGCGAGGGTATCTTGACACACTGCAACACTGGTGGTGTAGCAACACCGGGTATGGGAACGGCATTGGGTGTCATCAGAGCTGCCCATCGTGCCGGTAAACAAATTCATGTCTATGTAGACGAGACACGTCCACTACTTCAAGGTGGTCGATTGACCACCTATGAACTCGAAAGAGAGCAGATCCCATACACACTCATCTGCGATAATATGGCAGCTACATTGATGGCTGCTGGAAAGATCCAACGTGTGTTGGTAGGTGCCGATCGTATCGCTAGAAACGGTGATTTTGCCAACAAGATTGGTACCTATAGTGTTGCCGTACTCGCCAAATACCATAATATCCCATTCCACGGTGTCGCACCGTGGTCGACGGTCGATCCTGCCTGTCCATCGGGCAAACACATACCCATCGAACAAAGAGCACCTCAAGAGGTCCAAGGTGCATCTGGCGCATTTGGAAGTGTCAGATGGGCTCCAAAAGATTCTCAAACTTTTAATCCCGCTTTTGATGTTACTCCCAACTCCCTCATCACCAGTTTAATCCTCGATACCGGTGTCTACGATTGTCAATCTTTTGAAAAATATGTTGAACAAATAAAAGGAAACTTGTCCTAAATCTAAAAATGTCAATTTAAACCTATTGCTGTATCCAACAATACATTGATTTGGTTTGACACCCCTCAGGCACTTTCTTGGACTTGATCAATTGAATCAATTAATCTATGAATTTGATTTATTTTAATAAAAGAAGATCTTGAACATTATAGATATCAGTTCTCTTTTGTTTGTAGACTGGGATGCTGTCACGCATTTCCTTGACCTTTGCAAAATCAATGTCTGCATAGATGATGGAGGGGTCGTGTTCGGTGGTGCTGATAACCTCACCCCATGGGTTGACGACGGAGCTGTGTCCCCATGCAGAGTAGGATGACTTGGGGTTGCGGGCTGGTGACACCATTGACACAAACATTTGATTGTCAACTGCACGCGATCTCATCAATAACTCCCAGTGCGCTGGACCGGTGGTCATGTTGAAAGCACCTGGATAGACGAGCATACTGCATCCGCGTTGTCCGTATAATAATGCCAATTCTGGGAATCGAACATCATAACAAATACCAATACCAATCTTGACGCCATTGACATCAATGACAGTGGGTGTGTCACCACGTGTAAGAGAATCACTCTCACAAAACTTGATACGACCCGGTACGTTAATATCAAAGAGATGTACCTTTCTATGTGTTGCTACCAACTCTCCAGATGGATTGAATACAGTGCAAGTATTGTATATGTTGTCAAGGTCACCTTGTGCCGAACGTTCGGGGATCGAACCACCAATAATCCATACACCAAACTCTTTAGCAGCATGACTCAACATTGTCGTTGTGTCTCCCAGATTGTTGGCATCAACAATCTCTGAATACTCTTTAAAAACAGCAGTTGAATAGGGACAATTAAAACACTCTGGCAAACAGATCAATTGTGCACCATTACTCGATGCTTCCTTGATTGCTTTGTATGCATTTTCTATATTCTCCTTTTTACTATCACCAACCAATAATTGTAATCCTGCAAACTTTAATTTATCCATCTTTGTAAAGGAAGAAGAAGAAGAAGAAGAAGAGTATTGTCTAATAAAACTATTAATTAGAGGATATGTTGTAATAGTTGAAGCTGAAGAAAAAGAAGAAGAGGATTTGTTATAATTGTAATAGTTTTTGTTGTTGATGTATGTCGTAGCTGTTGCTTGTAATCTATTACTATTACTATTACTACCTGATTTGATTGTTGTTAGAAGTGCTGATGATGATGATAGTCTTTTAAATGATTGCATCAATATATTATATTTAATTAAAAAAAAGTAAGTATAATAATAATTGGTTTCAAATTTGTGATCTTCAATATATTAATGACAATTATAATTAATTAATTATAATAATAAATGAATGAATAATAATCGCACAATAACTTGTCTGTTTGGATATCACATGATATTATTATCTTTTTTAAAATTAATTAAATTCTCTTTCATAACCATCCAACTTTACTTGTCTGTCTGGTGTTTGTTGTTGCTGTGTTTATAAACATCTATATATAAATTTAGATTTATTGTACAATAACTATAATTTTGTTATTCGATATGGTAACAACATATGTTTGATCGTTGAAAATAACTATAGATATATAATAAAAGTAGATGATGATAATGTGTTGTTAGAATACTCGATAACTATAAATATCTATTTAATCGTTTCATTTGTGTCGACATACTTGAAAGTCTCTTGAAATCTTGCTTGTTGGTAGTAGTGATATAGTTGACGTCTTGTAACATTGATAAAATGGTGCTAGCAAAGTCCTTTGATTCTGATTTTAATACTCCTTCGCTCTGTGTATATATCATTGTTATTGTGAGGGAGTTAGTATGGTATGGTTCTTGTCTAATATCATTTTCATTATCATTCCTCCTTCCCTTCCCTTCTTCTTCATTCTCCTTTATCCATTCATGTACACTGTATCTTTTGTGTTTGAGGATGAAGAAGGAAGGAGGGAGGGAACTGATAGACTATCTAGATATCTATATAACTAGTCGTCAAAAGATGATTTGATTCATACAGTTAAGATATTTCCTTCTGTGTCAATGGTCATTGAACCCTTGAAATCTTTGATTGCTTCTAATTCGCTCATTCTATATATATGTATCTGTAGTATGTATGTATACAAAATAAATACTTGTTCTAAAACCTTTTCTATCGAAGCGTGGAATGAGTCGACAAAAATATTCAATAAAAAAATTTATCGATTTTGAGCTAGTTTCCTGGACTATTAATACAATATTAATATATTAATATATAATATATATATGTACGGGGATACAGAGAAATGGGAATTTATTATTTATTTAAATTCTTCTTTAATATCATCTAAAAATGATTGAATTTTAGAGGTTGGTAATACTATAATCAAACCTTTACGATGAAGGTTTCCTCCCATTGTCCATTTACTAGTTTCATCTTCATCTTTATATTCATATGGTATATCAAATGTACTCCACATTGATGAATACTATCGTTTTTAAAAAAGGGAACAATTAGTTAAAGTACTGAAAAATATTAAATATTATATGTATATATATTTATATATATTATTTATACAAACCTTTTTGAAAAATTCATCTTCAGCTTTAAAGTAGTCACATTGACCAACTTGATTACGTTCCAATTTTTGTTGTTCTTCTTCTTCTTCTTCTTCTTGTTCCTCCTTTTTAGTTTTCTTTTTTGGTTGTTGTTTAGAGGTCTTTAAAGATGTTTTAGTTTCCAATTGTTGGTCTTGTTTAGTGTTGGCAGTGACACCATAAGAAGTTAAAATTAAATAATTATCAAATTTAAAATCATTTGTTATTCCTTGTTCCTAATTATTTTAAAAAAATCAAACAATTAATAAACTAACACTAAAATATACAATAATATTAATATTATTGATATACAAACATTTAATAATTCAATATCCCATTGAAGATATTGATGTAATGGATGAATAAGTTGATATGGAATATTTAAGAATCTTTCACTAAATACAATACCAACACTACTATCCTTTTTAGAAGTCTTTGATAGAGATTCTTTTAATAATCCATTGACAATATCAACAACTGATTGTTGTTTCTTGTGAATCTTGGTATCAATGTGTTGAGATTCAGATGTCTTTAACTTTTCCAAAATGTATTGAACAAAACCCTTTACAGCATCGTTGGTACTGTACTTTTTGTAAGAAAGAACCGATGCGAATCCATAGGGATCGTCATTGTGTTCGATACGAATAGCACGTCCAAACTTTGTCTTGTTGCATTGATCAATGATGAGATCGGTAATCTCTCCAGCATTAAACTTTGTTTCAGATTTCCATGGAATCAAACGAGCAAGCATTGCCTTGATCGAATGATAATCCTTTTCATTGACAGTTCCAATATCAAATCCAGCATTGAATTCTTCAAAATCAGAGTTATCTTGGTCGTCAGAGTCGCTATCTTGTTCATCACTATCAACACTATCATCATCATCGTCACTATCATCTTGTTCATCTTCACTATAGACTATACCATAAATATTCTCTTCTTCCTCTTCTTCCTCTTCTTGTTGTTTCTTTTTCTTTTTCAAATCAACCTTTTTCTTATTGTCTTGTTCTTGTTTTCTTTTCTTATTTACATCTTCTTTTACTACTACTGTCTTTGTTGTTGTCTTGTTATTATTATTGTTATTATTATTATTAGTTGTCTTTTTAGCAACGTTATTAGTTTGAGTTTGTTGTTTTACATTTGCATTTCCTTTTGTTGTTGTTTTAGCAACAGGTTTTGGTGGTTGTTGTTGTTTGGTAGTCGTAACCTTTTTTGTAGACATCTCCTTATTTAGTATAGTAACAGTTGATGATCTCGCGCGTTGTATGATGTTAGCAAGCAGTGAAAACGAATCGTTTTGTCATGACGAAGGTTGAAAAATTATAAATAAAAATAAAAATAAATAAATTACTCCCCAAAATTGGTGCTTTTGTGAACAGGCAAACAATAGTTTTCTTTTTTTTTCATTAACAGATATAGAGATAGAATAATACTAACCAATAATAATAATAAAATAATTCGAATGAAATAATAATAATAATAACAATAACAACAACAACAACAATAATAATAACTTTATTTATTTATTTATTTATATAGTAGTTAGTAGATAGATAGATAGATAGATAGATAATGATAGTTTATATTTTATATAGTTGTTTATTTTTGGTGTCGGTTGGATACACTGTCAAGAAACAATATGTTAATTGCACATCTATGAAATTGTTAATGGTCGAGATTGCAAGATTGTCCATATCATTTGCATTTCATTGTTATGTCAATACTGCGATACGAAATGACTCGACAACAGAAACAAAATTAATAGAAGCATCAGTCACACAACATTTGTATATAATGGTTTCATACTTGCACTTTGTGCTGTTGATTGCACAACTGTGTGTTATTGCGGGACTGCGATATCCAGAGTCGGTGCTGCTCAACAGCGAGGTTGGCTCGGCGCCCAGCGTCCTCAGAGCATGGTTTCAAAGCGGAACAAAGAGGGTTATAGCCGCCGAACTCATCATTCTACTGTGGATACATAGCGTGCAGTTGTTGGTCAGTCCTCTGGCACTCGACGACTCGAGTTGGTGGAGTACACTCATTTCGACGCGTCAGATGCCGCTCAAACGACAGCTCTGCTACTCGGGACTGACCGCTGTGGCAATTGGATACTTTTCGTTGAACGTGAGACAGCGCACATGGGGACTTGGCACCAACGGCTCGGGCATCGACACGGTTTCGGCGTCACGCATCATTGTCGAGATTAACCAGCAGTCGTTTGTCTCGGTCATGATGTACTTTCTGTACACGGTGTTGTTGCTGGTGACAGCCAATGCAGAGATGGCGGCCATGCTGCCATTCGAGATGACGCCGGCCATCTCGAGCGGACTGATCACCCTGTTTGACTGCGTGTCGGTGCTCAGCTTCACCTTTACCACTCTGCGACTCGTCACCTATTTCTCTACCTACACAAGCTCGACCACTCAAACTCGGTCGGGTATCCCACGACGAAACAGTATCAATCCAATCACAACCTCTCCACTTCCCCAATGTTTCCTGTCTCCTAGTATGAGACAACCCACCAGCATTGGCACGCATTCACCCCAACTTCATAGTAGTGGTGGAAAGATTCCCACGACGACAACTACAACCACTTCAACAATTAGACGTCACTCGGTCAGTAGTATAGCTACGACTATACCCAACAATCCTACCGTTACCACCACATCAGTGGCACACCACCATGTACATAGCAGTAACACTACTACTACAACACTCGACAATAGCAGTGTCGATACAACACAACCACCATTCCTCAAAAAGCGATTAAACACTAGCAACAGGTCACTGGGCTCCCTTTCACCCGTCTCCCTTTCACCCATTCTCCTTGGCAGAAGCACAGGCTCTGCCTCTGACCATTCCCCGGCTCTACCATCAGTATCCGAGTCTGCCGATGAAGATGACGACACCTTCATGAAAGAGTATAGAATGACAAAATCAAAATAAATAAATTAATTTCAAAAAAGACCATACCAAAAAGAAGATGGAGGTACCATTTAGAGATCTTGGTGTATCAAGGTTCATTGGAAAATTATCATTCTACTAGTACTATTATTATTATTTGTGAGTTCACATGTGAGACACACTATAATTTATCACGGGTGATCATTTTTCAAAGCATTTATCACTCATCCTGTTCCTATTCCCTATAAAGTCAGATCCTAGATCAACCAACGACCTCGAGTTACACTCCTTTATCTGGTTTCTGTTTTTGCACAAAAAAATCTTCAATTACGTAGATCAAGGTGGGGGGTACTATGGGCTGATCCCTGTTTTTGGATGTCCCATCTGTGTTTTTGGAAAAAGAATCTTGTCAAAATATCTAGGGTTAGATGCTTATTTATTTTTGTCTCAGAGTGGGTGTCGGTATTGAATGGATGGCCAATGCGAGATGCAATGTTTGATATTGTCGAACCCATTATTCGATTTTAGTTTAAATTCCTCCTCAAACCAAAACTGATGTGACTTTGTTGTTGGTCATTGTGCATTTGAACTTGAATCAATTCTCTCTCTTCTCTTTGAAGATTATTTATTTATTTATTTATTTATAGAAAAAATGGTCAAAAATAGTAGTAGTATTAGATTAAAGACAATATCATTGATATTAGTTTTAATCTTTACATTTTTAGTTTCTATTATTCGATCAGATGGAATAGTTGATATAGGAGCTACTTGTGAACCATTCAATTCATCGTTGGGTGTTTGTGTTGGAATCATACCCAATGATACAATCATTTATGTTCCTTTTAACAGTTCACAATCTACAATGGCACAAAATGCAACTGAAATATTTAATTTCCTTTCTCTAACCAATGAAGAATGTCAGTCTGCTGCATCAGTAATAGTTTGTGGCATGGTAAGACAAAGTACCAAATCAAGAAAAAAAACAATCAAACAAAAACTAACCTCTTTATATCTAGTTTTTTAAACCTTGTACAATAGTAAACACACCAACCAATAATATATCTTTACCTTCTCTAACATGTCAATCAAAGTGCAGTATGTATACATAATATAATATTATTTATTTGATGTAAAATTAATCAACTGTTAATTCATTAAATTTAGTGGAAGCATTTCAACCATGTCAAATATACCTTTCACAATTCCCAGCACTTTCATGTAGCTCTGTTGTCAATGGTGAGCCTGAATATCCAAATATTTCAACCTCTTTTAATCTAACTCAATATGGAGGATCATCAAATCAATCCATTAATTGTAATTCTATTTATACTCCACTTGGTATGTTAAATATAAATATAAATTTAATATTCTAAATTCACTTGAAATCTAATATACATACTTTTTTGTAGCAAGAAATAGTTGTCCAGAACCATTAGTATATATGACATTGGAAATGTATGATACACCAAATTATTTTAATATTACACCGACTTGTGCCATTCCATGTCCATTTGAGGCATGGGGAAACAATCAAAAAACGTTAAATGCAACTTCGAGAGCATTGACATCGATTGGATTCATTTGTTCGTTTATCATATTGATATTGTATGCAGTGCTGCCAAACAAGATAACACACAAGATGGAATGTATCTTGTCGTTTGCAGTGTCGACCATGATTGTCAGTATATCCTATTTCATCGAGATGGCAAACACCAGGTTTCCATGTGGTGGAGGAGAAGGTGATCGATATGCAGTACAAGACGACGCCAAATGTGGATTCAATGGATGGTTATTTCAACTCGGAGCATTATCAAATATAGTTTGGTGGACAATCATTTGTTTTGATTACTTTTTGTCGATTCGAATGAGTACCTATCTCAAAGACAACTTTAAGTATTTTAGAATCGGTATTTGGTCAATGTTGATATTCTTTTCATTCCTTCCACTCTATAAAAAACACTATGAAGCTACACCATTGACTAGTGGCTGTTGGATAGACTCTGATGACAACAGTGCATGGCAATACGCTAGTTTCTATGTACCAGCTTGGATCTGTCTATTCTTTATATTTTGTTTTACAATCTATTCAACTATTAAAATTTATTCTGTAAGATGAAGAAACTAAATAATATAATAATAATATAATGTCCCAATTATTAATTAATTAACCATACCTTTTTCTTTTTTAGATTTATAAAGTATTAAAAAACAAAAAAGTGATTATATTTACAATCAAACAAAGTTTGGTGATGTTGGTCATTTTGTTCAATTTTATATTCATTTGTTTCTTCAAGTTCTATGTCGATGCAAGAGAGGATGTCTACTATGACAAGATTAGAGAATGGGTGGCTTGTATCAGTACAAGTTCAAAAGAAGATTGTCCACTGGAACTTCCCGATTTCCAATTCCGTTTGTTGCAGCTGATTTGCACTACCGACTCTGGATTGGTCGGATTCTTTTTGTTTGCTATCGATCCATATCTCTGGGTGGAAGTTATCACAAAATCCAACTCGTTGGCAGCTGTCATGAGTTATCTAGGCTTCAAACCATTTACCTCGGGATCACTGTCAGCTGAATCTACAGATGCCGCTGCACCTCCACATGTTGCTGTTAAAATGACAAGAGGTACAACTCTTTCTACTCGTGGTACTACTTTTAGTAGTAGTAGTAATAGTAGTATGAGTACTACTAGTGACCAATTATAAATTAATAAATCACCAAACCAAAAATAGATAGATATATATCTTGCATTGTAATGTAGTTGTTATTGCTGTTGTTGTTATTGTTTGTGTGTTATTATTTTGTACAAGGTGTTATTTATTGCGCAAGTGGATTGGCATGAATGGTAACATTCTTTAATATAATATCATTGATTGGTGTATCATTTGCGTCGACCGGTACACGTTCCATTAAATCCAATACTTCCATTCCATCTATTACTCTAAAAATAAATAAATAAATATTTGTTAATCAATCATTGTCTGTTGTTTAAATATGTCATTTTACATACTTTCCAAATACAGTATAAACCTTATTTAAATGTCTTTGTTTTGCATATGTAAAGAAGAATTGAGAGTTATTTGTATCTGGGCCACTGTTTGCCATTGACAAGATACCACGACCATTGTGTTTGAGATGTGAAACAAATTCATCTTTAAATGGTTTCTTCCAAATCGATTGTCCTCCTCTTCCAGTATTGGTAGGATCACCACCTTGTATCATAAATGCTTTTATATTTCTATGAAAGATGGTACCATCGTAATAGTTTGATGCACAAAGTGCTAGAAAGTTCTATACAATCAATCAATCATATTAGTGTTACATGCTTTCATTGGCTATTTCTTATATGTATGTACATACCTCTGATGCCAATGGAACAGAATCACAGAATATTTCAACTTTGATATCTCCTAAATTGGTATGTAATGTTACTGACTATTTTAATCAATATTGTTAGAAATGTTATTCAATGTCATAGAGATATCTCTGTATGTATAGTTACCATTATTTTGTTATATTTTGTTGATATGTAAAGTATTAATGTGTATGTACAAAAAAATGGATAGATTGAATGATGTTTGAAAGTTATGAGAGAGGATGTAAATACTATCGAAAAGTAATCAATAGTTGAGAGAGAATATATGAATAATAATGTTATCTTTGAGTATATTCTTATCTAATCGAATGAATGAAGTAATAATAATTAAATTGCTTGATTAATGCAAAAAATTTCGAAGGTGATCATTCGCTTTGTTTGAATAGTTTTGTTTTATCTTCATCAATCAATCATCAAGATAGATATATATATATCAAGAGTTAGATTACATTTATCAAGATCAATACATAGAATAGATAGATAGATAGAGAAAATGACTTGGATTGAAGTTATTCCAGTTGGTATGATTATGAGTGCTGGTGTACTCGTTATGGCTTATGGTCTCGATATTACTCATAGACTTGCTCATTACGGAAAGGTAAGAAGAAGAAGAAGAAGAGACATACATACATAGATAGATTGATAGATAGACAATTGGACTGGACAGCGATAACAACAACGACAATGAAGATATACACAAGAGAGGATTTCATTCATTTTTGCTCATCAATATTCGTTTAACATTAAAATATATATTATTAGCCACATAGACTAGTTAGAGATCACGTAGACTATGCTTTAGATAAAAGAGATAGCGCCATCCATGAAGTTAGATCGGTGAGAGACAATAACAGTCAAGACAGATTTGCAAAGTTCTTGGCTCAAAAGACTGGTAGAATTTAAATCACAACCTAATAATATAATATAACACGAACATATCTAATAATAAATAATACATGTATCAACAACCAAATTCTTTGTAGATAGCTTGCACAATCCTTTTTATCATATCAATATGCCCAGACAGATCTATCTATCAAGGTGACTCACGGCAATACGAATTATTTTTAAAAATTATATTACCATTCAATACCCTCGTTTCAAAAGATTCATTATCATTTTGAAATCCAATTTTTTGTATATATCTATCTATCTATATATCTATCTATCTATCTATCTTTTATCTATCTTGTATCTTATATTAATATATTAAGTAAACAGAATGAATTCATCAACACGTTGGTTAGTGATTCTAGCTTTGTTTGCTATGTTGTTCATTAGTACATCTAATGTTGTATTTGCAGATGATAAAACAACAGCGATTGCAGGAGGAGAACCATCAAAGCTACCAGACTCGTCAGAAGGATCTAGTTCCTCATCGGACTCTAGTTCTTCATCTGACTCGAGTTCTTCATCTGACTCGAGTTCTTCATCGGACTCTAGTTCCTCATCTGACTCGAGTTCTTCATCTGACTCTAGTTCTTCATCGGACTCTAGTTCTTCATCTGACTTGAGTTCTTCTGGTTCAACAAACTCTTCTTCCTCAAAAAATTCTTCTGATTCAAGTTCAACCATTCCTCCTTCATCTTCAAGCTCTAAATCCGACTCTGGATCTAAAAGCAACCAGAAATCATCTGAAGCATCTGAATCTGAAGCAGATGATGTTAGCAAAGATGAAGACCCATATAAAATTACAACAGAATGTAAGATAGATATGATCATATGAACTTTATCTCAACCTATAACATTACTAATCTAATCGAAATTATCTTGGGGATTGTGAAATTATATAGTTATCAGCTCAACAACCATCATTTATGGAATTGGATTTGCTTGTTTAATATTTATCGTTTATCTCTACACCAAACGTATGAGAAGAAACCGTGCAAACACCACAAACAACAATCATGGACATCAATATTTCAATCTTCAAGATATGCGTGATTAGGCCATCATAATAATTATAATAACAATAATATTTTCATACTTTGGTAAACGAAGAGGATATAATTAATAATTATCTTTTTAAATTATAAATTTTGTATAGATTCACAATAATTAATTATTATTAATTCAATAGTGAATAAAGCATTCCATTTTATTCTATTTTTTATACATTTATACACCTATGGTAATGGTAGTTTTGGTCAGTCAGGTACATCGATCTCGAGATTGATATTATTAACTATTTTTGATGATATTTAAAAGTAGATAAATTAGAAGCATCATGTTCCTTTAAATAATCGTAACCATATTCTTGATATTCCTTTCTAGATATTGAAACTGTATTCCAATCTCCAACATTTAAATGATCCGTTGTCCATTTCTTGGCACCCATCCAACTATCCAATATATTATCACCACCAACAATATTAAATTTAGTTCCAGGTTCTCTTATTTGTCTCATTTCATACATTAATCTTTCCTTGAAATTACATATTAAACTATTTCCACCTGTTACAAAAATATTCTAAATTAAAAAAAGATAATTAAAATATTGGTTAGTCACTAAACGAACCAAAATAAATGTATGTTACTTCCTTACTCTTGAAACTTTTGATTGAATATCAATTGGTTGAATTTGAGAAAGTATCATTGCAATAGATTCCATTAAACCCATAGAGTCTAAGCCGATGATAGCCTTTGGTTGATAGAGAATCTCTGCAACACGAATTCTATCAATACCCAAATGTATTTGATGGTCTTGAGCTGTTTCATAATGTTGGGCAGGATCATCTTCTGGCGATGCATTCCAACCTGGTTCGAATTTATCTAATAGTTTTTCGACTTGTGCCAATGCAGCATTGTCTTGATCCTCTTCTTCATCAACCTCATCCTCTCCACGTTTCTCAGTGATGACCACAGTTCTGAGTTTGGCCTGTCTTCGAATGACCTTTGTTTTTGATTTCTCTCTTTGCTCCTTTCGTTCGACTATTTTGTTTCTTCGTTCATACAATTGTTTCATATACACTTCTGGATCCTTGTCATACTCTTCCTCTTCTTTTCTAGTGATTGCATCTTCCTTTTCCTTTTCCTCGTCTCTCTTTCTCTTTGCACTTAGTTTTGCATCTTTTGCACCTTTTAGCATCTTTTGTTTTCTCTTTTCTTTGATTTGTTCAGGTGACAATAAATCATCTGTAACAAATAATAATGGAAATTCTTCTTCGTTTGTCTAAACATATAAATCAAATCAAAATTAATAAAATGTTGTATATATATCTTTCTTTGTTTAAATATTTTTAGTTTACCATTTCAGGAATTGGATCTCTCTTTCTTCCTAATTTTTCTCTTAGTTCATCGATTGCTTTTAATAAATCACGTTCTGACATTTCTTGACCCTCTAGACTATTATTAAATTCCTCCAAGTTTGTTGATTTTAATGCTTGAATCGCTTCATATGAATTGAGTTGCTCTATATATTCTACTGATTTTTCTTTTCTCTTGATTTCCATCTTTTCTCTTTGTTTCTGTCCCAACTCTTTTCTTTGTTGTATTTTTCTTTGTTTGTCTTCTTCCAATTTCTCCAAATCTACCTCTTGGAATGGTAATTGAATAATATGAGTCAATGTTGGTGTCGTTGTTGTCGTATTACTTTGATCTTCAATACCAAATTCCTCAATCTTTTCAACATATGATTGATTTGAAAATAATAAATGTTTTTCTTTTACTTCCTAAAAAAAAGAAATAAAAGGTAAATATAATAAATAAATAATATATAAATAATTTGATTTGTATATGTACATTTGTATAATTTGGAGTGAAATAAGATTTATGATTTGGATACTTTAGATGAATTAATTTTCTTAGATAATCACTACCTGTTCCACCACCGACATTGATCCTTTTAGTTTGGTATTGATCGACTCTACCACCTTTAACATTATAGATATGAGTTGTACAATGACCCGATGATACTATCAAAGCTTCCTTTCCATTGTCTTCAAATTGATGTTTTTGTCCATAATATGCAAACAATGAATCTATTCCATATACTACCGATGGTGCTTGATAACATTCAAATAATAATTCACTTGTATCTAAATGTTAAATGTAAATGATTAATATATATATAAACTATTCTCTCCTATCTAGATCTAATACATTACATTTCCTACAATAAGATGGATTTGCAGTTGGTTCAGTAAACAATATAGGATTATCAATTTGTTTGTTTACTCCTAATTTCTCGAAAATATAATCTAATATACATTCCTTTAGGAACAAAAAAGTTAATATCATCTTCCATACATATGTATCTATTTGTTTGCTACACTAACTAACATACTTGTGATGGTGGATGAACAAGAATATTTGAATCAAATGGACTTCTTATTGTTAATCTTGATATCTCTGATTCTTTGATAGCATTACCAACAACTGGTGCTGCAGTTGATTTAACTTTACCAACCAATGATTTAAATATCACTAAGTGATTCAGGAATAGTTAGATTATAGTAATAGTAATACATGTAAAATGATGATATATAGCATACATCTTGGTTTATCTTCTTTTGCATAACCAGCTCTACATTGGTATGACCCATTGTCAATGATGATTGGTATACCACCAAAACTACTATAGTCATTATACACTGGATCATCTGCTGGTGATTCTATTTCTTTATAATCAAATATAGGCATATCTATTTATCATATATACAATATAAAGAGAGAGATAGATAGAAATGTGAATGTAGACAAACTAATTAAATAAATTAATTTGGTTGATCTTCACCAATCTTTGAAAACCACCTCAAATTCATTTATAAAATTAGATTCTTGCAGTTGGTTGCATGTAGAAGAGAGATAATTAAAAACAAAGAGATAGATAAATATCTATTTAAATAGAAGATAGATAGATAGATAGATAGATATGGTATATCGTATTAGAAACTATGATAGAATACCATCTGTATTAAATGTTATTATAGCTGGAAAGGAAGGTGTAGGCAAGTCATCATTGGTTCGATCTCTAACATCTCATCCCATCTCAAAAGAGACACCAGCTGACTTTACAGCAGATGAAATAACATTTGATGGTTTCAGTGGTATAAAGTATAGATTGGTATGTTTGGTAGTAGAAAGTTGAAGTAGTAGTAGTAGTTTTTATTATTATTATTATTAACTTATTTGTTATGTTTTTTTAGTGTTTATCAGATGATGTGTATGATAAAGATACATATACAGCTGATATGGTGGTAGCAATATACGATGTAACAGATAGATCTACTTTGGATCACTTTTCAAGGTTTCATTTCCCATCTTATAGTGGTCGACAAAGAGCATTTATATTGGTTGGCAACTTTGATGATAAAGAGGGACGAGAAGTGTCATACGAAGATGGTATGAAACAATCTAGTGAATGGGGATGTAGTCTATTCTTTGAGATTGGATCATCATCTAAAAATGAATTTGTATCGGTCATGGAGAAATCATTCTTTCATCTACTCAACCAAATGTATATTAAATTAAGAATCACAGCTCCATCAACACCATGTAATACTATAGCCAAAAGATTTATAATTGATGAAGATCCTCCTCATCTAAATAATCTAAATAATCCAAATAATAATAACAAAAAAAAGAATCAATTACAATTGAAAAATAATATTATAAATAATATAAGTAATATTAATAATAATAAGGACACTAATGTAATAATAATGAATGATATAATAGAAAAGAATAGTATTAGAAATAATAATAGTAAAGATGATATAACAAGATTATTTAAATCAATCATTAGAAACAAGTATGTTGGATCTATAGTTTGGAGACAAGTTGCGAATATTCATAGACAGTTGGATGTACAAGCAAGGAGATTTAGAGATATGACATTACTATGGATCATACATAACAAATATTTTGATTTGTTTGATGCAAGATTTAGAAAGGATATGCCATGGCAGCTGGATCAAATTGAATTTATTTGTTTCCTAAGATCAAATACCAATTATGCTAGATATTGCTTGGTGACAGACGAGTATCCTCTACTCTTACAAGAATACAAATTCAGTGCACTCAACGATTGTTTTGTCAACATATACCCAAACATTGATATACTCCAACACATCTACCAATACGGTAACAATACATTCCTGTCAAGGTTTATCGATGACTATACCGCCATTATTCAAGCCATCCAAAATGAAAATATCGAACTGGTTCGATTCTATGTAGAAAAACTGTGTCGTGGTTCATTGCCAAGTATCACCTACAACCTATGTAAAGCAGAAGCCAAAGCTCTCAAATCAAAAGAAATACTCACCTATCTAAAAGATAAATCAAGAGATAAGAAATCTAAAAATACTCTTTTATCTCTTTTAAAATTAAAAAAGTAAAGAATATAAAGTAGAATAATATAAAGTAGAATAGATAATATTTAATATCTTTCTTTCTTTCTTTCAATTCTTTGTAATAAAATCTAAATTTGTAAATATCCCTTTTTAAATAATATATTGCCGAACAAAGTTCTTGATGATGACGGTGATGGTTGGTTGGTTGGTGATGTTCATCATCTGGAATTGTTTGTATTGTTGCTAATATTTATTTATTTTTAGATGTAGAAAATGCATTCAAGATATTATGGAGTGGTAAAGAAGATAGAAATGAGAACGGAATCATATTATGTAGTTGTAAATCCAGAATCTAAAGAGGAGTGGGTAAAGGAGATTAGAGACTCTGCTAATAATTTAAAGCGTGCTCAAATTGCAACACTGCTAAAGTCACATGCTCATAAAGTATGAATCCAAGAGTTGAATAAATGCTATTTATTTATTTTTATTTATCTGTTAATCAATCGATTACACTAGAATATCCATTCCATAATTCAATAACCATAATTATTATTGTATTATCTGAAATCATTTTTATTTTATTATTATTATTCTTATGATTTCAAACTCGACTTGCACAGATATGAACATCTCGGACACAGAACACTATTGGTCAGAGCATTTGATGTAGAGGATGGCGATTAGAATTATATTTATATTTATTTAATTTTTAGTACTTGAAATTTAATTTTTAATCATCTTCATCTTCATCTTCATCTTCATCTTCATCTTTATCGTCATCATCTTTGGCGACAAATGTTTGGAGGATATTAAAGTTTTGAGGAGTAAAGAGATCCATGAGAGATCGATCCGTCAAGATGTAGATTTTGCAGTTTTATAATCTTGGCAAATGGACCAACCATCTCTGTCTGGGGTGCCATTGATACTCGGGTCTCGTATGAGAGCAACTACTATGATGATTATGTGATCAACAAACACTTCACGTTGATTCGAATTCTTGAACGCCTTCTTTCGCTCCTTATCCAGTTGAGCCGAGTTAATTCGGTTCTTGACGACGAAGCAAAAAAGAGTACGGTTGACAGTGAGGTAAAAGTCTGAGCTTGATGACTTTGGTCCGCACATGTAGAGTGTATGATCAACTGCCATCTCCTGTATGCTCCAAAATGCAGATACTGGTGCCATCTTTTCTTTGCAATTGCCTTTGGCATCTTTCTGTATCAAATTTTTAATCACTTCTGGTGCGTAAGCAATGGATTTAGATCTAAAGATTGGGAACTTGCAGACTTTGATGGGTTCAGTCTTCGAGTTGAAGACATTAGGGAGAAAGGGAAATAAAAGTTTGAGATCAAAGGTTTGGCCATAGAAAGCAGCGCACTGTTGACTCTTAAAAATGATGCTGCATGCCAACACTCTTTCTAGAGGCATTCCAGTGACGATTTCATTGCTCCAGAGGCGAGTGAACATAGTGACAGTATCAATTAGTTCTTTTGGACCTGAATTGTTCTTGATGATGTGAGAAATGGTCAATGGAGGCACTTGGATATAGACAGTACGACGAAGCGAATCAACAGGCTTTATATAAACATTGAACGATTTGATGAGATCGATGCTTGTATGCATAGTTGACTCATCGAGATCCCAAGTGGACTTTTTGATGGTTCTGTCAAGTTGAATTGGAATCTATGTGGAAAGAATTGGGTAAGTTGTGAGTAGAGTGGAGGAGGAGACAACAACATGCATTGAATAAAGTTGCAAAACACAAAGAGATATATAACTCTCTCTTACTTTGGGAAAAGTTATATGTAGGATCAATCTCTTGAGGAAAGCCTGTTTCTACTGATTCAAGGATCTTTTGCTCGTTGAAAAGAGACAAATCTTCTTTGACACTCATCAAGTAATCGACACATGCTTGAACTAGTCTCGGGGCACCCAAAGTCAGTTTATAAATAAGATTGGTGAAGAACTTGATATTTTCATCTTCTATTTTGTTCCGGTTGAAAGCAAACCTCTTGACGATGTAGGCACTAACGTGTTGGGGAGAAAACATGTCGAGTAGTACCAGCTTGATTGAGGAGTTTTGTGGTGAAGTGATACCTTGATGGACAAAGCTGTGTTGGTTGAGAAGAAAGAGAAGTGAAGATCGTCCCGAGATGTAGACAGGCACCGACATGTGGACCAACGGCTCGAGGACGTGCTTCCATAGGTCATAGAGAATTGTGACCGATGAGAGTGTAGTGTGTCCATGGATACTATCTATTTCATCCAAGTGAATAAAGTACTCTTTGAGATGGTGCTTTCCAATGAGTTGGTCGATGTGATTGATTGAAGTGTAGGCTTCATTTCGACTGTACGCAAGGACACGAAGAATGGCATTAGCTATGGCGAGATTCCACAATGTCACGTCTGGCACCTTGACGTCCCTGAGATCGATGTATAAAGGTTTAAGACTGAGTAGGGTATCGAATGCATTTGCGTGCGAAGGTACAATGGTGGTTTCTACCACCTTTTCCCAATCGCTCTTGATCTCCTCTTGTAGTTGGACATTTCTCCTTATCTCACGAAGATACTGCTGCCCAAGTGACGTCTTTCCAGAGCCCCACATTTGGCAGCTGACCACGATTGGCATATTTTGACGATTGGCATTGTTGAGATCACCAGACGAATAGTTTCTAGCAGAGAGTATACGTAGGAATGATTGGGAGATGAGCTTAATCTCTTTTTTTCTGTTGATAAAGCAAGATTTCTCCAATACATCTTCAGACTGTAGATTACCAAGATTTGCACCTAATGTGAAAGCTTTGAAAAAATAATGTAAATAGATGAAAAGAATAATTGAATGAGTGGTGAAAAGAGATAATCAGTAGGGAGATGAATGAATGAATATAATGAATGAGAGAGGATAATGAAGAGGAATGAATAAAAGAGAATAGATTGATTTATGTAAATGAAGGGAGTGTATACAACGAGCAAAAGAGATTTTAGAATGAATGACAAACAATAAAGGGGATGAATAATAGAGGAGTAGAAACAAATGATTAGTAAATGAATTTATTTTGTGTTAGATGATGTGAGTGGTTACTTACCTTGTGCTTGAGGTTGAGTAGAAATATAGATACGAGTAAGAGTGGTATTAACAGCAATCTCTGGATCAAGTTGTATGGTTCGTGCTTGGTCCGAGAATAAATGAATTGGATTGTCCCCTGTAGCAAGTTGTTTGGATGCTCTAATAGTGGGTATGAGACGATTGTAGTTGGTGATATCGTTGAAGGTGAGCTCATCCTTGTTGTTGCTCAACTCAACCCAACAAGTGAATGGTTGTGACATTTATTACAAATAAATGAATACGAGTAGGATTTTGCAACTTTTGTTGTTGAAATGAACTAGAATGCTGAGTACTGAGCCGGTTTACACCACCAACAAATAAAAAAATATAGAAATATTTAATTTATTTTATCCCCTTTAATTGGAGGACTCTAAAAACTGGGGTTGTTTTTGATAATCATTATTAATACATTTCTTCATTTCAGTGAGAAATACACAATACACATATCTTATCTTTCTGGATATACATACATTCATATGTTTAATAACAACTTGTAGTATTACAACAACAATATATATATATTTGTGTAACAACTTTTTTTTAAAAGATATAGAGAGAGAGAGAGAGAGAGATGGCAAACCTCTTAACGAGTAATATAGATGTAGCAAGTTTGAAATCAATGATCATTGCGGGATTGGTGGCAGTTGGAGTATTGGTTATATCGGTGATTGTAGGTGGGACTGGACCGGCAGTCTACGAACATCAATCGTTTTCAGCATACGACTGTCCCAACGGTAGTCATGTATGGGATCAAGGATCGTGTAATGGTGTTCAAATGGGTGTTGGTATATCTGTACCATGGGAAACTACCATTAGCGGTATTACATCACTCACACGATTCTGGTCTACACAAATGACACCCTATGCAAACAATCTAGACACAAAGAAATCGATCGATGTGACTGCACTCATTCTCATCTCGGTCGAGGGAAACACCGGTCTACAAACACTCATCAATCAAACATTCACCTATTCAGTCGACTGTCCCGCTGGAAACGGGTCTTGCTCAATGATCAATATTGTCGATTTTCAAACACTCGACTATCAAGCATACGACCTAAAGGTCTACTATATTGGAGAATACGATCAGATTGGAGACGTTGTATTTGATATTTGGCGAACCAAAGATTCTTTTACAAACTTTGAAATATCTCTACATATTGCATGGGTCATTATCTCATCGATTGGTATCGTTCTCTATCTTGTCTACATGAGACATACTCGCATGATGGATTGGTCAATGGAACAAAAATTCCTATTTGCCTTATTAATCTCTGTATTATTATCAAATGGTAAGAAAGATAAATAGATAGATAAACAATTATTTATATATTAATATATTTATTAATCTATCATTTTTAGGACCATTTTATGTATTACAATTTGCAATTAGAGGATGGTTTATGCCATTCTTAAATTCATTCTTTCAAACTCTATTCCTTAGTGTATTTTGTTTGTACTCGTTAACTATTCTAGACAAGATGAGACAAGGAGAGGTATTAAACTATTATTCAGTCTATCATTTGGCAAAGAATGCAATGGTTGCCATCTTTACAATTGGTGGTATTGTATTGTTTGCTTGGATCAATATTAGGGATCACAAGAATCCCGTTGTTGGTCCAACCACATCAGTCAATGGACTACAGGCACTCTACTATTTCGAAGCCATTCTATTATTTGTCATTGTCATTTGGATAGTAGTATTGATCATTCTCACAATCCCCACACTCTCTGGGAAACATCATCTCATACCAAGATTTACTGTCATTGCTGCTCCTATTTCACTCTATGTATTATCTGTTATAAGTGGAATATTTGCTGGTACATTTGGTCCTTTAAATCCAACTTGTAAGAAAAAACTAAAAAAACCCAAACAAACATTTATTATTTATTAATTTATTTATTATTTTTTAGCACTTTCATATTCATTTTTTATTGCAATGGATAATGTATTTGTAGCAATGTGTGCATATAGTTATTGGCCAACTAAAAATGCTGATTATAGAGCACTTGAAAATAGTGAAAATGATAAATTGTAAGTTAAACAAACAAAAAAAAAAAAGAAATGAAACAAATTAATTAATTTATTATTATTGTATTTATTTAGATTTGGTGATAATGATGAAGATGAATATGAAGCAAGAATAATTAATAGTGATGAAGAATTATAATTAAGACTTTTCTTTGCTTCAATCTTAAAATCATCTCATTTGTGTATGTGTAAATAGTAAAAAACCACCAAAATAAATTAATTTAAAAATTAAAAATACCCTTTTTCAAACAATCCTAGGTTTAAACCTTTCTTTACTAAAAAACTAATTAGTTTTTATTTCTATACAACCCTACTACTACTACTACTACTATTCATATATTGTTCTGAACTTCGAAATTAGATATACAAATTGTTTTTGAAAAAACAAAAAACCTATGTTAGATAGTTCCATTTTTGGGAAATAATTTTTACCACCAAATAGTGGATTTACCAAAATAGGGTGAAACAATAGAATATGTATTGTCAATGTCATTGAAAAAAGACTATCTATGTACATTGATACTACGTTTCTACAAACGACAATGAAAACTATATATCAACCTTGAACAACAATACTTTTTGTTTTTATTATCAAAGAATCTTTATTTATTTATTAGAAAATGCAAAATTATACATACGGAGAATATTTGGACAGAACTAGAGCTCCTGTCCTTTCACGTTTCATCGCCGGTCATCATGTCACTGAATGTGGTGTAAATGATGTCTATGGACAATATAATGGTAAATAACAAACATAAAAGATAATAATAATAATAATAAAATAATTATTATATTTATAAAAAATATTAATACTTTTTATTTTATTTATATTTTAAATTGATTTTAGGAACAAAACAAATTTATGGAAAGAAACAAAACAAGTTATGGTTGGAAAACCTTTATGGACATGGTCGTAAACGTGAATACCATCACTACAACTACCATAACCCAAAGCAAATGAGAAAGGGTCAACATGTTAGAAACTATCTCTTGCCAGGCGAGTACTTGGTCTACCATTACCAATCGCGTCCATACTTGATCGACAGAGTCAATGTCTCCGGTTACGTATCCAAGTGGTATCTCGCCACCAACCAGCAAGAGACTGCAGTCGTCATGGCCAACAAGTTCCAAAACGACGATCTCAACTACCGTTACGACGAAGCTCCACAATACATCCATCATCAAGATATCGATGACAAGAACGTCGTCAAACGTTTTGAAAAGGACGAAGAATTGGCCATCCGTAAAACCTATGAAAGAAAGTTGGTCAATGAAAAGATTGATATGAGTCAAAGAATTCATACTCCAGTTGTTTCTAGAGGTCCTGTCATGGTAATTCAATCAACCAAAAAAACAAATATTTTCATTATTTATTATTATTATTTAAAACTAACAATTTATTTATATTTTTATTTCTATTTCTAGCAAAAGATGAGTAACATTAGAACTTATGAAGTACCAATTGTTGAAACTTATACAACAGATATTCCATCGGTTGTATCTGATGTTAACCAAGGAAATGTTTACTATAGTGGACCAGCTCATCACGACATGGTTGCTCACAAGTCAGTTGGAGGTAATGACCAAACTGTCTTTGTCGAGGATCCAACCTACATCCCAACCGTCGAGAATGTCAGTGGAGGTCATTTGGTTGAACAACGTATCAACCGTGACATTGGAAAGGACTCTGTCGAATACTCTACCACCAGCACCACCTCTACCGAGTATGCCAACGACAACATGGCCAAATCCATCAAGAGTGAATTCTCTCCAAAGGTCATCATGGAAGATTCCATGCCAGTATCTCAAGAATTCTCAAAGAAAAAGAGATCCCAAAAGAATTCAAAGGGAAAGAAGGTAAAGACCGCTACTATGATGTAAATTAACTACAAGTCGTAGTTTACAAAAATTGCAATTAACTTTCCAACAACAAAACAAAAAAAATTAAAAAAAAAATAAACCTTCAACAAAAAAAATAAATTATTTATAAAATCAAAAACCTATACCTTTTCTTTTCATTAGATAAAGATAAATTAAACCAATCACGCACTTTGGCTTTTCATTTCTTTGAAAATTTTTGGTTGGATGTGCCACCTCAGAATCTATTAATTTGTAAAACTTATTTCTCTCTATGGTCTTCTTTATTTTTAATTATTCTTTTACCAATCGATAGATCTTTTCATTATCTATCAAATGGTTGCAAAAAAATTTGCGAGAGGTTCACCCTTCTAAAAAGTACTTTCCGTAATTTGTGGTATTGGATCATAGTTTCAAAGATTATTGAAATAAAAAAAATGGTATTCTTCAAAGCCTATCTCATCGTAGTATTGTGGGGCCAACCATATAAAACTACGTGCAACATGGATCGATACCTTTTGGATTACGATTAATCAAATAAAAAGACAAGCACCAACACAAGAGGTGTAGGCGCCTTGGATCTTCAACATTATATGCACTGGTGTCGGCAGTGTTCAATGCATGCCACATCCAGCAACGCTAGACAAGATGGTTAGTATATTTGGATCAATAATTAAATAATTCAGAAGTGGTCAATCTCAAAACAATTGTGAATGATTTAGACCTCCCAACATCCAAATAGTCACAGTGTCAACATACCAAAAACAATCTCCAACTTTATTTATTCATCCATGTAGAATCTGTTGTTTGTTAGATGGACAATTGATAATCCAAAATAGTGATGGAAGTGGAATACCTTGTGATGCAACCAATCTTTTTCCATTGATCCATTTTCTATGAGCTATGTTTGCATATAATTTCAATCCAAATATGGTTAAAATTATGAATTTATAATCCAAAATCTAAAATCAAAAGATTTTGGAATTGTTAGTTTAGTTTTTGAAATTAATATATGTTGTGTTTATACATAACTTTAATAATAGATTGGCGGTTGACTAAGAAGAAGAGGATAAATCGGTTCTATAGTAAGGATGACCTATGTTAAAAATATGTATTAGTAATTGAGTGGTGGTTGTAGTATACTAGTATCGCAATAAATTCAACATAATAAGAATATGCCTGTGCAATTGATGGGCACAGTAGCTTTCTTATTGGTGTCGATACTCTTACTGTCCTATTGTTGGCATCCTTTTGGTTCTTTGTGCTACATTTTGAAGAAGGTTCTGTAATCGTTGTTTGAGCATAAAATTCTTTAATATCCTCCATTATTTTCTTTTTGTTGGCATCTGTTTTAATGATATCAGATCGTCCCAGAGCCTGGCAGAATTGCGTATACTCCTCTGCTCTAATATTCTACCAGGTCCATATTGTTTGCATGTTGTTGGCGTTTGTGAATGTACCATTTGCAAATTTGAAACCAAAATCTCTTAGTTGTGAAGCAGTATGAAATGGTGATACTGATGATAATATCTTTTAAAGAAGGAATTAGTATAAATGAACTAGTAGTAATTAATATATGCAACTTACTGTGTTTTAGTAAAATGATCTTTTTTCCCATCTTTTGCTTCCTTGTGCATCTTTCTAATGATGTTGAGACAACTATAATCTCTGTTGCCATAAAAACTGTACCATCATTGTAGATCTTTTCTCCTTTGGGATCGAGCAACCTCTTGATACCTCTTCCATGTTTAGATATGCTGAAACTTCTTAAAACCTCTGATTCTAGTTCTTGGTCGCCACTTGTATGTCTATTTAACGTGGATGATATTTGTTTTCTAATGCGTTGAACTTGTCTTAATGGATATGTTGGTTTAACGCGATTGCCAATGAATGGTTGAAAGACTGCTCCTATTGGTGGTGTTGTGATTGTAGTTGTTGCTACTGCTGCTGCTGGAGATGGAGAGATTGTTGTTGTTGTTGTTGTTACCCATTTTAAGCACACAATTAGATCGTACGATCTGATCATATGTCTTTTCTTTATCACTCCACTCACTCCTATGGCGAACGACACCCCATCTCTTCACCATAAATCATTTCTATTATGAGCCAAGAGAACTATGACATCACTGGAAAACAACTTATGTTTTTGTTTATTAATCACTCTGACCATTGCACTATTAAATTTTTGTTGCGCTGTTAAATTATTTTATTATTGAAACAAAACATTTCATTTGTCTATAGAAGAGTTCCCTCTTCTTTGTTAATTATTAATCCTATCTGATGGGGAGAGTGGTCTGAAAGAGTGGTCTATATGGTATAAAACCTTTCTAACTATCTAGGTGAGCGACACCATCTCATCACCATTATCTTCACACTATTAAAGGAAAAAAATAAATACTAAATTTATGAGTAAAGAGAGAAAACTATGACTTGAACATCAGAGTAGTGACATCACCCACACTCTCACCAAAATTAAAATTAATTCCCCAAACAACAAAAGCCAACGATAGTATATTAAAAAAACATTCTCATTTTTTTTATATGTTCACAACAAGAGATAGACAGATAGACAGATATTATATATATTATACCATCAGTTATACATCACTCTTCAATTTGATTTATTGCTTTTTCATTCTTTGCTTTTATTTAAACCACCAACACATACTACTAGCATTTATTCATCTCTTTTCTTTTTTATCTGTTTACATAGAATTAATACACACATATAATACAACATCTATTCATCTTTTTTATTTATTTATCATAATTTAGCGATTATAAATATTATTATTACATAGACTCTCTTTATACTTTTTATACACCAGTCTTTCCTCTTCTTGTAAAGCCAATAATTCTTTTTCAGTTGCGTTCTTTGTTGCTTTGGCTCTTTCATATTGTGGAGGTAATGATGAACAAGATTAGTCGACATAAAGACCATATCCACAAAGGTATGATAAAAAGAATGTAATGATTAAAAACAAAAAACATTAACTTTATTTTTTATTTTTTTTTACTTTTTTACCCTTTTTTTAGAATATGGTCAAGAAAGCATCAGCGATGAAAAATTCAAAGAGTTCTTTATGGCTGAAGAACACAAGAAAAGAGCCAAAGCAACAAAGAACGCAACAGAAAAAGAATTATTGGCTTTACAAGAAGAGGAAAGACTGGTGTTCAAAAACCAAAAAGATATGATCCAAGACAACAACACATTTAAATTTAATCGACAGACTGTTGAAAAGATCATTAAATATTTTTGTCATGGTAGTGGATCGGATCGTTTCTACAGCGCTGGGTGTATCAAGAAAAATGACTTGTCTGAAGTTGGCCCACAAGAATGGACAATTAAATCACGGTATGAAAATAACTTTTGTTGATAAATTTTAATTTTATTATTATTTAATATTTTTTTATTTACACTCCATCTACTCTCTTTATCTATTATATAGGTATTATTGTATTTGGAAGGTATTTCCATTTTTGAATGATTACTTTAAGGATTCCAATATATGGAAGGTACTAGAGAATCTCAAGCCCAAATCCGTGGGAAAAGATTGGATGCCATCACTTTTGGAGGGTGTGACAAATGATGTGTTTGTAAATACTTGTAAGTGTATAATCAACATTTTTTAATCCTTTTGCTCAATCTTTTACAACATATTAACCCCTTTTTTTTTTTCTAGACAACCATCTAAATCAAATGATTAAAAATTATAAAACGCCGAAGTTAAATTGGTAAAAGGTCAACCCAAAAAGGAAAGGGAAGACCAAATGAAAAAAGTAGAAGATATTATTAAAGATCTCAAAAGACGTTGTTTTTCACAAGACAAAGCAAAAGGTGTCAAGGTGGATGGTCAAAATGTCATAACAATCGATGGTCAAGATGACAACAAGGACAACAAAGATACCCAAATGAAACCATTATTAGATGACGAGCCAATGGATGAACAAGTTGGGGTTGACGCCCAAATGGAACCTCTTTCTGGTGGTCAAGATGATGATGATGATGGCGACGATGACCATCATGCATTTACAGATTTCCAAGATGAGGAAAAGTTAAAAAATTTAACAGACAAGGATTTATCAATTGCACTAGATTCTATCCCGCTCTTTGTCGAGGTATGACATTAAATCATTTATTAATATCAAACATTTAGTGCAATTGATAAATCCTTGTCTGTTAAATTTTTTAAAAAAGATTGCTCTCAATGTGGCCTTTTATGACAAGATTGATGATTATATTCTCAAGATTTTTAAAGATATTGGTTATCCTGGTTTTGTCGTGTCGGATGACGCAAAACAGAGAAGGAAAAACAAAAATTTTGTTAAAGACAAAACTGTTATCTGTAAGTAGTAGATACTAAATTTATTTATTTATTTATTTATTTATTTATTTATTTATTTATTTATTTATTTTTATTAACTTTTAATCTCTTTTGTTTTTTTTTTTCTCTTTAAAATAGTTTTTGGTGATGCTGTATTCAGACTCTAATTTTTTTTTCAAATTTTTTTTTGTTAAAATTTTCCGCCTTTTAAAATAAAGATTCATTTTGAACTATATACATATAATAGTTGTTAATGGCTATGAGTCAAATAGCAGTATCAACAATCCGTAATGTAACCATTATTGGAGGCGGAGCTGCAGGTTTGACAACTGCAATCTTTGCAAAACAAACCTATCCTCATTTAAAAGTTACTATTGTTTGTATCTCGACATTCTCTTACTCTCTCTTTTAATCAAATGACTAACTAGATCTTATATTTAGTTGGAAAGAAAAAGAGAAGCTGGAAAGAAGATATTAATGTCTGGTGGTACTCGATGTAATGGTATGATTGTATGATTGACTATGACTACATCAAAGAATCATTATGTATTGATCAATTATCCCCCTTAGTATTACCTAAAAAGGTTGATATACGACACGATTACTTTAGTGAAGATATGAATATTGCAAAAAAGATAATGTCTAGTTGGAATGTAGATGGATGTTATAAATGGTTATCAGATGATATTGGTTTGAAACTTGAACTAGAGGAAGAGACAAACAAGTATTTTCCTCATTCCAACTCTGCAAGAGATGTTCGTGATAAACTAAGAGACAAGTGTATCAATCTTGGTGTTGATATAGTTTATAATAGAAGAGTTGATGTTGTACATAAAGTAGGTGGAGCAGATGATAATGGAGATAAACCATCAACATTTAGGATAAAAGGTATTAATGAACAAAATAGTGATGAACCATTTAATCATTTGACAGATGCTATAGTTGTGTCGTCGGGTGGTTTATCGTTTCCTGCAGTGGGAACGGATGGTAGTGGATATAGAATAGCAAAGTCAATGGGACATTCGATCAACCCTACCTATGCAGCGTTGACACCGCTCAAGGGTATGCCGATTGGAGGTGACCCTTTGGCAGGACTATCAATGAATTTAGCACTTAGAGTATCAGGTGTTCATCGTGAACCAATCGTTGCTAATCGATCTGGATTCTTATTTACACATAAGGGGTTTAGCGGACCTTCTATACTCGATCTGTCACATTACTGCGTCAAAGCACTCGAGTCGAATGGCTCAATACCACTTCCATCGTTATCGGCACGGCTTGATGGAGCTGATAAAACGCAGTGGACCGAAAGATTGGCCAACGCCAACTCTCAGTATGGCACACAGAACCAACTACTCTCTAATCGACTCGGAGTATTCATCCCACACAACTTTGTTGATCGCGTGATGACACATCTCAACCAAAAAGACAAAAAGATGAACGAACTATCATCGTCTGAACGAAAGGTACTCGTAGAGTTTCTCTCCAACATGCCGGTCGAATACACTGGTCATGACGGCTACAAAAAGGCAGAGGTGACAGGGGGAGGCGTCCCCTTGACACAAATCAATCATCAAAACCTTGAAAGTAAACTCGTCCCCAATCTATTCTTTTGTGGTGAAGTATTGGATCTATTTGGTAGAATTGGAGGTTTTAATTTCTATTGGGCATGGATAACTGGTCGTTTAGTTGGTTCAAATTTATTAAAACAAAAATTATAAAATAATAATATAGTTTATTTATTTATTCATCACTCTCCTCTTCCTCTTCTTCTACTTGTACAACCTTTTGAATCTTTCTACCTCTTGATGAAGTAGTAGTAATTGTTTTGTCAACCATCTTTTTAACCTTTTTCTTTTCTTCTTTTTTTTCCTCCTCTTCTTTTTCTTCCTTTTCCTTTTTCTTTGGATCTGGTTTAGAAGGTAACCAAGATGGCCAATCACCTTTTCTATAAGTACAAAATCTTAACTTTTCAGCAATATAATAGGCACGATATGATCTAAAAACATATTAATTGAGTATTAATATTGTACAAGTAGAAGTTTAAATATTTAACTATTAATTTTGTTTCTACTACTTACGCAACAATATCATCCCAAGTTTGAATTGGATCAACTTTATATTGATCAGGCATTGCAACAGGCATTAAAGTAAGATTATTTGCTTTATCCAATTTATCTGGTTTATTGGTCGACAGCCAATCAACATGTCTAATATAACTATGTTTCTTTTCATATCGATATTCGTACTCTGACAATAATTCCTTTGCATACGATACAGTAAAGTCATAGGAAGCATAGTTGGTTCTAACCCATCTATTAATTCTATGATTCTTGTGAGTCACCTTTAAATAACCTTCAGGTGCATTTCGCTTCCATTCTTCATCACCTTCTTGAGTGACATGCCAACAACAATACAACATTTGAACAGCTTCCAATATTAATTTTACTACATGTTTATCACAATGATACTTTATATTTTTCTTTTGATTAATATCTAATATAAAAATATTCATTATTATTTATAATATTATTATTATTTGTTGTATATTTATTACAAGTAATTAATTATTAAATCTATGTTGGTTGATTTAAACAAACATAAAAATAAATAAAGAATGATTCATTTTTTTGTATTGGCTGATAGTATGTTGTCTCTCCATGTTCAAATTTCTTAGAAGTCGAATCTTTTTATGTACTGTATTAGATGATGCTATCCCAATAAATGTTTTTTAATGACTGATTACCAAACCCCTACCAATGTCGACAACCGTGAGAGATAGCGACATCTACCTTTTCGTTTTTTCATTGTCCTCACCTAAATTTATCAATTAACATATTTTAGAGAGAGGGAGATGAACTAGTTCAAGTTTAGTGATAATTAATTAATTAACACCAAGATTTAAATAACATTAATAATATAATGATTTAGAACGTGCTATGATGATTTTCTTTCCCAATTGATTAATTTATTTAAAAAAAAAAAAGAAATGGTCCACTCGGTCGTTTATGAATTGATTGAACAGTATTCCTCTTCTTTTTCAATATAATCTTTGACGAAAGAGAGAGAGATAATGGAGTTGAAAGAGAAATTAACACTCATTGCAACACCAGCACTTGCACTTACAGCAGCTTCAATAGCTTCTTATTATATTGGTATGTGGTAGAAGTAGTAGTCGTTTACAACACACAAACTAATAATAGTTTTATTATTTTAGCATCATTAAAGAAAAAGATTGATATATTAAATAAAAAGGCAGAAAAGGAGAGAGAGGACAAAGTACAAGCACAAAAGATATGTGAAGAACAGAGAAAAGGTAGAACTCGTGCAGAGATTGAATTGCGTAGAGTTGTAAACTCGTTAAAGGAGGATAGAGAGAATAGCAATACCGAGAGACCACCTGATTATCCACCCATTGGTTTCTTGGAGAGTGTCTATAGAGAGAGAAATGGTACACCAAGACAAGGATTGGTTGTCACCAAGGGTAGAGCTATCCTTCGTCTTCGTACCAACATCAACCCTGTTCATGCATTGGAAGGACTCGAACAATATTCACATGTATGGCTCATCTTTGTATTCCACGAGAATACCAACACTCTTAGAAGTGTTCGTCAAGACAGACCTGGCAGTAATGTCAAGGCCAAGGTATCACCACCAAGACTCGACGGTGTCAAAGTTGGTCTATTCTCTACTCGTTCACCACACAGACCAAACGCTATCGGTCTCTCTGCCGCTAAAATCGATAAAATTGAAGGAAATGCTTTACATCTTTCTGGTATCGATTTAATTGATGGTAAATATATATATAAATGGAATGTGAATTGGTTTAATATTAACATTTATTATTTATTTATTTATTTATTTATTTATTTATTTGTTTATTTATTTATTTGTTTATTTATTTATTTATTTAGGAACACCAATTTTAGATGTTAAACCATATCTTCAAATGTATGATTCAATTCCAGAGGCAATTAATCCAAGTTGGATCTCTGATTTTGTTCCACTTGAAGATGTTGTCATTTCTAAAGAGGCTGATCAACAATTGGCCGAGTTGGTTAAGCGCAAGGTACTCAAGTTTTACAACAACTTTGATGATGTTAGAACTGCAATCTGTCAAGTATTGATCGAGGACATTAGATCGATTAGAAAGAGAAAGTCTGACAAGGAGAGAGAAAAGGGTGAAAAGGCAGACGACCAAGAACAACAAGAAGAAGCTGGTCCAGAACAACATAGATTCTGTCTCGATACTATCAATGTTTGCTTTACCGTTGAAAATCAAAAGGCCTATGTATCTAAAATCGAATTGGATCAAGTCCTATTTGATCAACAAAAAAATATTTATCAACCTTCTGGAATTTATAAAGGTGAAAAAAAATCATCAATTAACAATAACAATAACAATCAAAATAATCAAAATAATAATACCACACCAACATCAACTTCACCATCTTCATCATCTGATACATCTTCACCACCAATAATCATGAATCAACAATCACCATTGGATTTATAAATTAAAACGACATTATATATATATATAATATTATTTTCCTGGTTTTATTGATTTGTAATTAATTTCTTTTGTTCTTGTTCCTCTTCCTTTTCATCATCTTCTGGATCAACATAATAATATTCATATGGTAATCTAAAGATCATACCAATGATGAGTGAAAGTGGAAGCATCAAGAGTGACAAAAAGAAGACACCACGATTACGCGATTGAGGTGGCAACTTGATACCCTTGGCAAGAGCATCTAGAGTTTGTTGTTTGTACTTGTTTTCCAAGACGGCTTCGACAGCCAAGAGAGCCGACGACAGTGAGAAAAAGGCTACCGTGGTGGTAGTCATATTGAGATTGCAAAAGTATTGGAAAGCAAATGGTGCAACGACACCGGCAATGGCATGCCAGAATGAAACTGGATAGTTGAGGTGTGGATGAGTGACTGGTAACATCTTGTAGCCTGCCATGGCATACTGCGATTTGAGCTTCTCGGCCAACGCTAGGAAATGAGGGATTTGCCAAATGTAAAGGACAGTGGCCAACAATGCACCAATCGGCTCGAATCCACCGGCACCGGCAACCGTACCGATAAGTGGTGGGATGGCACCGACAAATGCACCAACCCAAGTGTTCCATGGAGTAGTACGTTTCATTTGTGTGTAGAGGATGTACAATAGAATGTTGGACATGGCCAATGCACCACATACTGGGTTGACAGGCACTAGAATAAAGCATCCCAACACACTTGCACCACACGCCAAAAGGAATCCAGTATCTCTCTTGATCTCACCCGTAACGAGTGGACGTGATTTAGTACGTGGCATCTTGGCGTCAAACGACACCTCCATCTCTTGGTTATAGGCCGATGCAGATGCCGATGCCAAGAATGTACCCAATGATACAAGTCCAAGTGTCATTGGATCTACTATAGGTGCTGTCATTACGTACCCAGCAACCGTTGTAAATGTAACATAGATAGAGATTGGAAACTTTACAAGATTAAAATATCCTTGTCTCATAAATGCAAATGGTGATTTCTTTTTTGGTTTCAATTCATTCGACGATGTTGTATTTGTTGTATTTGTTGTATTGTTTGTTGAGATTGGTTCTTCTTGTTGTTGTTGTACAGTTGTTGTAGTATTTGTTGTATTATTTGATGTACTAAATCTATTATTTCTTAGGAATGAAGTATCTTGATTCATAAATAGTTTACTATTGTTATTTTGATACAAAAACTTTGATGATTCTGTTGTAATGGTTGTTGATTTATTAAATACATTGTTGTTACTATATAAGAGTTGTTGTTGTTGTTGTGAATCTGATGATATTTGATTCTTTGGTGTTAGAGATGATTGAATAGTACTAGAGAATGATATAGAGGAACGACCATTTTTTATATCTGCTTTATAACCATTTGATATAGTTGATAATATTGATCTAGTTGATGACCTATTCAATTTAAATATCATCATCCTTTTTCTTTTATCTCTCTATTATCTCTTTAAATATATATCTGAGAATCAAATGCAATGAAACGATCAGTTTTTTGCAAACAAAATGTTTTGTAGACAAATTTCTTAAACTTTGTCAAGAGAGCTCCTGAAAATCGTGACATATGGATTGCATTACTTTGAATGATCAGTAGTTTTAATGAAGATTGGGTGATTAGATTGATCGATCGGTAGAGGAGGATATAATCATATACTGCTGCAAATTAATTAATCATATTATTAATTTAAAATTTATGATGGTGATCATTTTTTTTCTTTATTTAATTGATTTTTTTTATTATTTTTAAGCTTCAAGTTGGTTTACAGCTAGTTGTTTTGGATGAATAATAAATTCGACAAACAAAATTCTATAATAGGGCTAGGTCTAGCGACAATGGCAAAATTTTTAGTGTTTTCATAGATTGGTGACCATACCAAACCAGTCTTTGATTTTGTAGAATCATTCGCTATCCACTTGTGTTTGACCAGTGACAATGGATCATCGATGGGTAGGTTCTGATCTTCAGCTGAAATTTTCTTTATATAGTTGGGAATGTCATCTACTACATTTGTACCAGCCAAAAAGTGAACAGAGAGAAATTGTTTGTCGACAATCTCTACGGCCATACGAAGTTGTACCTTTCGCTCTGATGCCAATTTGATATGTAAAACCGCACCAACTGTTCCAGGAATCTTACCACGACATCCAGTGATTGGTTCGGGTTTCAGCACTTGAGGACGTGTTGGTCCATTGGAACCACCACTAATGAAATTAGCACCACCAATACGAACAATGTAGGCACCGCTCTTGTCTGGAATCGTTCCTCCACCGCGTATGCTTACTATTCCTTCTTGTAATTCATGTCCATCTTCAAGGTTGAATGTTGGGTTGGCGGCTGGATAGATTTTTGGATTATCAATCAATGGAATTGGATACCAATATTTATCATTCTTGAGAACAGATGGGAGTGAGGAGAGATCGAGTCCAATAGGAGGATTGGCACCTGCTTTTTTGATACCTTTGGCAATGTTTTTGAGTGCTGGTATAATATTATTATGCATTCTCTCTCTAAACGATGGTACTGCATTGACAAGTTCCGTTGTTGTCTGTCCTGATACAAATATTGGTGATATTCCAATTTGATACCAAAATGACTTTAAATAGAGGAGGGAGGGAGGGAGGAAAAGAAATAAGATTAAATTAATTATTTGTTTGTTTGTTTTTTTCTTTCTTTTTCTTTTTTTTTTTTTTTTGCTTGTTACTAATCCTTACATCCATAATGGTCATAGCAACAATATAGATATTTAAAGCTGCAATATAATATGGAATGGTATGTTCAAGGTACTCTTCTTGAGAACAAAATTCGTGAAGTGTTAGGGCCTTGTCACGAATCAATTCAAGGTCTATACGAACAGCCTCTTGAACTTGCTCATCGGCACCTTGCATACGGTGGAATTGATGTTTGAGTGCATTGATGTGAATGGTCAGTGTGGAACATGATTTTGCCAATCCAGATAAAAATGATTGACACATTTGATTCCATTGTTTGACCTCACTTGCTTGGATCTTTCCATCGACAGCCTTTAACATTTCCTTTCTAAGTTTTTCCAACTCCTTTTGCAATTCTTCCTTTGAAATATTGTCAGATGGCGATGCTCTCTTCCAAAACAATGAAAAGAATCCTTGAAGGATTGGTCCTGCCAATGGAATGACTCCACTAAAGTAAAAGTAAAAGAAAGAAGAAAAAGAAAAAGAAAAAGAAAAAGAAAAATTAAATATAAAGTAATAATACTGGAAAATCAAAAAGAAAGACTTGATCGTTTCTTACATTACAGAATTGACCATAATGCCAACATCTTCTTTATCTGGTTCAAATTCTTTGATAACAGTGAGTGGATCTTTAATGTCGAGGATGGCGGCATAGAGATTGATTGGGAGGAGAGTCATTGGATCATTTTTGAGTCTTTCCGATATTCTATCCCATGCTCCTGGTGCGAGTTCCTTGAGACGGGTAGAGCCATATGAATTGGTGATGACATTTCTTTGTTTCTTTATCTGTATCTGTTTTAAAAAAGAGTAGATGATTAAAAAGAAAAGATGAGAATGAGGGGAATTGTTGTTTATAAACCTGCCGACCTTCCCAAGTTATTTCAAAGCAAGATCTTATGTTTGTAAGTTGGAACTTTCAATTTTGGAGGATGGGCATAAAACCAACTCTTCACTGAAGACCAAATCACATCATAATGTCAACTTACAAAACGGCTCTGGTCAAAGAGAAAGAGAGGATTAATCTACTACAATCGTGATATCTTTTGATCTCCTCGATGGTACCCGTTGCTGCTGTTGATTCTATGAAATAGTAATGTTTTTAAACAACAATAATAAAGATACTGCTGCTGACGAGAAATGTATACTTTGTGTTGCTTGTAATACCATTGTTAAAACCACATTGTATACAATCTTATCATCCTATCATCCTAGAGAGACTAGACTCTCTCAATATTTATTATTTGTGATTTATATTATAACAAAACAATTTTATACAAGTTTTTTATTTTTTTTTTGTTTATATAGAAAAAGGAATAAATAAATATTATTATTATTATTATTATTATTATTATAACTTTAAAGTTGACGTATGTGTGTGTGTATGTATGAGTTTATCCTTTTTTTTTTATAAATTATTATTTAATCTGGGTTGGTTGGTCTACTTTGAAAATAAATATATATGTTTTACCATTTACTTTTTTACTTTGTTCTCTTTTTTGGAGCACCAGCATTTTTAATTTCATCTTCCTTGTCGGCAAGGTATTTACCCAATTGGATGTTTTCATTTTCGACACGAGCACCGAGTTTCTTGGCTTGTTCTTCAAAGATGAGAGAGGCGAGTTCGGCGTCCAAGTTGACTTGAGCCTTGTTGTATGGGATGGCATCTGGGTTGTCGAGGAATGATTGCCATTTGGCAATATCGTTGATTTGGTGAGAGATGTGGTGTCTGAGGAGACCAAGACCTTGTTGTTCGGCGGCGGCTCTCTTTCTGTCTTCTTCCAACTTCTTTTCCAAACGTTCCTTTTCGTCACGCATCTCTTGCAACTTGAGTTCGAGGATAGCCTTGTCCTTTTCAGTCTTGGAGAGACGGGCTTCCAAGTCGAGCTTGGCCATACGCTCATCATCAATTCCTCTCAAGGCATCGTCGATTCTGGCTTGGATGTCAGAGATCTTTTTGTTACGTGCTTCGTTTTGGGCACGCAATTCGTTCAATGTATTTTCGAGGTCCTTCTTTTGCTTGGCCAACTCTTCTTGTGACAACTTCTCACCTTGGAGGGCACCTTCGAGTGAAGAGAGTGTGTTTTGGAGTGAGTTTTGGCTGGCTTCCAAAGCTTCACGCTCTTCCTTGGCACGGTAGGCATGGAAAAAGAGCGAGGTGTACAAAATGATGGAACGCTCGTCTACTTGACCCTTGGAGAGTGACTCGGCTTCCAAAAGCTTGGGAATGCCCAAACCCTTCTCGGCAAAGTCAAAGGCAGCGTTGAGACGGGCAATTTGGTCCTTGGATTCGTATTCGTCGTACGAGAAGGCACTGGTGTCATACTTGTGGGCCAAGGCCAAAAAGCCGGTACCATCCTTGAACGATTGCTTAAAGGTGGTAATGTTGACACCCTTGTATCCGTCGGTTGTCTTTTTGCACCATGCCAAAAGACCTTCTTCAGATGATTTGTCTCCTTCATTGATGACTGCAATACGATATTTACGATAAAGAGTCCATAAGAAACCTAAAATCATCTTTTTATTACAATCAACAAATTCTAGAAAGTAAAAAAAAAAAAAAGTAAAGTAAAGTAAAAGATTGATAATTAATATATGATTTGTTTTCAAAGCGGTGTTGTGATCTATATTTATATTTCTATCTATTTCTATTTACCTTCAGCAGCAACACCTTGAACCTTTACTTTAAGATCTTCATCAACAAAGATCATAGCCAAATGAAGGTTTTGAATGCTAAGAATACGAGTCTTGGGATCTGGGTCAATCTTTTTGGTGAACTTCTTGCCAGAGACACCTTCGAGGAAGTAGATCAACTTGACACCATTGCTCAAGTCTTTGCTAACTTCATTGATCTTGCCAGCACCACGCTTATCCAATACTGAGTTGACCCATGATGTAAAGGCCATTTCTTGTACTTTTTCCCATTCTTTGTTTAAATCTGACATTTTTTAATGATTTTATATATATATATATATGTGTATAAAAGTTTAAGTTGATATTGATACTGATACTGATTGTTGTTGTTGTGAATAAATAAATAAAGAAAAGTTGATTTACTGCTGTATAATTATATTATCTCTTTTATACTGCTACTAGTACTGTACTAAAAGAAAGATAAGATAGATGATGATAATAATAATTAAAAGCAGAGAGACTAAAGGTTAGTTGAATATAGGACAGGTGAAGCTAAGTTTGGTTTTTTTGTTGGTCTGTTAGAAAGAAAAAGTGAATTTTTCAAATAATTTTTATTTGTTGTGGGTTTTGATCACAGTGTGATGTGTGTTAAAGGAATACTGTCACAACTCAAATTCTTTCCGTGAAAATTTTATTTTTTTCATAAAGGTGTGAATCTATCTTTCGTCTAAGTAATAATAATACTACGACACTTTCACTTTTCGATATCAATCAACTTGCTTGTATAAGAAAACATTGACAAAGACTAACCATCCTTTCTTTGCTTTTTGATTGTTTGATGATGAGTTATTGGAACATCTTCATCGGTGTCTTCGTCTGGGAACCCATTGTTATTATTATTGTTGTTATTATTATTTTGATTTACAGTTGTGGTCGTCGAACCCTTTGAAACATTGTCTTCATTGTCATCGGGTGTTTGTCTTTTTTTAACAAAAACACTTGACCAAATATCTTTGTTGGTATTAGTGTTAGTATTATTATTATTATTATTATTATTATTATTATTATTATTGTTATTATTTCCAAAGATCTTTGGTTTAGGAGTATCTTTTTGGCGTTGATTATTATTGGACTTTGAAGGAGGAGGTGTAGAACTATTAATATTATTATTATTAATATTATTATTTTTTGTTTTACCAGCAGTAGCCGAGGGTGAAGAACTTTGTTTGGATTGCTGTTGGTGTCGTTTTTTATCTGTACAATTTACAATGATTAAATATTTTAATTTCAACATGTGATGATTTGTTAGCAAGTATTGATTATAATTTCCCCAAACTTTTAAGAATCCATCCATCCATCCATTTGGTTGTTTAATCTCTGTAGAATATACTAAATCTCCAGATGGTATATATGTATTATCATCGACACTAAAATAAATAAATAATACAAATGTGTTTAGAATATAATTGTGAGTTGATTAAGTATAGATTGTATCCATACTTGATTCTATTTTGGGGATTTGGAGTATATTTTCCAGTTAATTGTAATAATTGATTTCTGTCAGTTATAGTGTCATAAATATCTTTACAATAGACAAAACGTTCCGATAAAGATTTCTTGGTGTTATTATTATTATTATTATTATTCTCATCATTATCCTCTGGATCAGTATCTTGATCATCATTAAAATTATTGATAGCATCCATATATTGACGACTACGATCCTTGTCAATGAGAGAGTCAACCGGTATTTTTATGGATCGATAGTTTACTTCAAACAACATTAATATTCCTTTATTGGAACTAGTCTTTACTATATTGTTTCCAATCTCTCTTTCAAATGTCAATAAACCAATATTCCTACAACATGCAACAACATTATCAAATAATGATACTACAAACATACAAATACAAATATAGATATTAATAAAATATTATTATTATTATAGTAAACATGTATTGATACATACTAGCTTGATAATCAGTATAGGGATTAGTTGAAGTTTGTACTCCATTTAATATTTTAGCAGCTACACTTGACATGATACAACCATACCAAAGTAATGGTCGTTTAGGTGCATCTGGCATTCTATTAGAGCCTACTCCAAGTGGTCTTGGAATAGTAGTAGTCGTAGTAGTAGTCGTTGCTAGCGAATTAGCAATAGCAATTTTAAAATCCTCATCATCGTCATCATCATCAACATTGAATATTTGGTCATTGACATCAATGACGACGGGTTGATGCATAGTCTTGTTGACAGTCTTTTCTGGGAATGATTTAAACTTGTCACTTTCTCTACATGCCTCTAAGATATCTTGACATTGAATGTCATATTTCAAAGACTCTAATGACAGACCAGTGTGAATATACTTTTCAATAGATTTGTAGATAAAGGATGATCGATTCAATGGTTGAATATCAACATTTAATTGTTTTAATAATCTTGCACATTCTTGTTCTGACTATATATTGGTTGATGAAAAGTTAGATATCATATGTATGATGATGATGATAATGAAATCATTTACACTCCAATGATATATGGTAAATAATCAAACACATACGAATGACATTCTGTCTTATCTATCTATTTGTCTATCTGATCCACAATACAAAAAAAAAAACAATATATATCAATGAAAACTATCTGTCTCTCTCTCTCTGCAGCAGAACTAACTCTTAATTTTCATCTTCCAAGAAAATATATTAATCTCAAATAATATACTTTAGAGATAGTAAGTATAGTATAGAGATTTATACATATAACACTTAGGTGTACCATTACAAGTATTTATCCGCGCAACATGTAATAGTAATGCATGACACCAAGGAGATGGTTTCGTGATGGAAACCCTGTTATATTACATTCTTTGAAAAAAGTTGTTTGGTTTTTTTTTATTGTGAAGACGGTCGCAGTTCATTTTTTCACTGATGGAAGGAGGAAGGTCTTTGACAACATCCATTCATTCATTTTTTAATTAACTTAATTTATTTATTTATTTATATTATTTATATTATTTATATTTGTTTATATTGTTTGGATATCTATCTATCTATTTATCTATTTATCCATCTTTTATTTAAAATAGCACTTAACTTTGTCGATTTCTTTATCATCATCACCTGAACAATATATTGTAAGTTAACAACTTCATTCATTCATTCATTCATGTGCGCATATTAAACAACTGTAGTAGTAGGATGGTCGACTCAAGAAAAGAAAGAGAGAAAGAGAACAGGAGTTCAGTTTATGTGGGTAGTGATAGAGTGGGTGGGTGTGACAACACTGCTCTGCTTTGGGAAGTGTTTTGAAGTGTGACACAGAGAGAGAGAGTAAAAGAATAATTCAAGCAAAAAGAAACCCATCTTACGACTTTTTAATAGTTTGTTTGTTTGTTTAGTTTGGAGTTATATATATACTTGTTTATTACTGTCGTTATTTTATTTCTCTACACTTCATTGTTGTTATTATTATTATTATTATTATCAGACTTACTAATATTAGATCAATCAATCAATCAATAGATTTTAGATAATTTGGAACATTCGTTTCCAATTCATTATTAGTTTGTACATTATTATTATTATTAGATATTATTTATTGTAAACACAAAGAGTAATCAAGAATGAGTGAATTTGAACAAACCGTTCACAAGGCAACCAATTCAAAAATTACTGCACCAAAGAGAAAACATGTTAGAGGTAAATTACACACATATATATATATAATGATGATTATATACTTTTGGTGATTAATATTAATATTCAATCATATGATTTGTAGCAATTGTATTGACATGTTATGCTGATAATAGTGCAAGACCATTTTTCAATGAAATATACAAGAGACCATTAGACACTAATGATGTAGTCTGTTATAAAGCTTTAACAACTATTCACAAGGTGGTTCAAGAAGGTCCAAAAAATGTATGTATCCAACAACAATTGTTTACTTTTGAAATCATTCATTTCATTTCATTTATTCCAATTTCTCTTTCTTCTTCTTCTTTTTTAGGTATTAGCAGATACTAGTAAAAAGATTAATTGGTTTGAAAGTTTGAGAGCACATTGGAGTAGATATCCCGATACAAAGGGATTCGGTCACTTGATTGCCGAGTATTGTACATTTTTCGTTGACAAGATCCGATTCCACATTGCACATCCAGAGTTTGATGGAGGCCTTTCCATTGAAAACTTTCAAAAGAATAACAAGTTTGAAGATGTCGAGATTGATCGCAGTATCCAAACTGTCAGTCATTTGATGGACTTGCTCGACGCAGTATTTAGAATGCAAAATGCCGTCGTCGACGCTGCCCCATACAATGACTGCAAAACTTCCTCTTTTATCCCCCTCGTCCTAGAGTCTTACGCAATCTATTTATTAGTAGTTCAATTTTTAACTGCTCTTGTTGATAGTATGTAAAAATAATAATTAAATTAATAATAATTAAAAATATATATTAATAATATATATATATATTAACATGTTTCTTATTTTGTTTAGAGGTAGATACAATGGAAGTGATTGAATTTGCAATTCAAAGATTTTATACGCAATATCAGACATTGAGAAACTTTTATCTCAATGCCAACGCAATCAATAGTGTGTCGAGTGTGATTGCTGTTCCCAACTTGCCACCCGATCCCCCTAAATTCATTCGTAAGCGTCGTGAGGCACCCAAGCAACGTCCACCTCCCAAGGAGTTGTCGCCACCACCTGTGCGCCAGGAGCTGCCCCCTCCAGTACCCGAGGTGACACAGATCCCCGTGCCCGTGCCAACACCCGTGTTTATCCGTCAGACTGTGCCAGTCTATGCCAACCCATTCATGCAACAACAACAGGACAATAGTATGTGGGGAGGCCAGTTTGGTGGAGGCGGCCCACAAATGCAATATCAACAACAACCTCAACAACAAATGATACATACACCTCCACAACCAATGCAAATGCCTCAACAACCACCTCCACAACAACAATTCGATCATAACAAACAATCACAATGGGTTACATTCAACAATGAAGAAGAGACTAATAATCGATCACGTTCACAGAGCCAACAAGCTCCTTTGGAGAAAAAGGAGGCTCAGTTGGTGCAGAGCAGTGGGTCGCCGACATCGTCGCTTCCATCGACTGCATTGTCTGGAGGTAGTTCGTCGGCTGAAAAGACGCGAGTCATCACCAAGGTCATTACCAAGACGGTCAGCAATACGGCCGAGTTGAATGCTTTGCGTGCACGTGTCGAAGAGCTCGAGAAGTTGTTGGCAGAGGAACAAGACAAGAACAAAGCATTGCAACTCAGATTGTCAGAGCGTGAGGCAATGATCCAAGAGGTGACTGTTGCCCGCAAGCGTCTCGCCGAGATGACAGACTCCAACAACACTTACACTTCAGAGGTGGTCAAGCAAAACGAGCAGTTGCGTGAACAGTACATGGCATTACGTGACTATTACGAGAAGCAACGTTTGACACGTCTCGAAGCTGACTTTACCAATGTTCAAAAGTCGCTCAACGCATACATCTCGTCGCTTGACAACCCCAACAACCTTGGCAACCCCGATGCTACCCACCAACTCGTCATTGAAGATTTGGCACACCACATGTCACAGGCACAAAGCTTGTTGAACTTGTGTAGCAAGGAAGGTGATATTCCAGAGATGGATATTTTCGGCGCAGTCAACTTGGTGAGTGACTCGCTCAAGAACCTCTTTTCCGATGCCAAGGGTGCATCGCGTTTGATTCTCGACCAGGGATTGCAGAGTCGTTTCCTCGACGCTGCACGTCGTATTGGTGGATTGACACAAAACTTGTTTGAGAGTGTTCGTTTGCAGGGTGGTCAATGTCAAGATGAGGAGGACCGCAAGCGTATGGCTGCTGGCGTGTCATCCCTTCAAAAGGGTGTAGGAGAGTTGGAGAATCTTGCTAGAACTGCCGAGAATGCTCAAGCAGCCGACGAGAAGAAGCTCGAGGACCAAGGATTCGATCTCGACGACTTGGCTGAACGCGAGCTTATGGCCGCTGCCAAGGCCATCGAAGATGCCGCCAACTCGTTGCTTGCCGCCAAGGCCAAGCGTCCACCTAAAAAAGAGGGAGAAATGCCAGATGTGCAAGAGGCAATTCTCGAGGCTGCCATGGCCATCACATCGGCCACATCGACTTTGGTCGGTGCTGCCACGCTCGCACAAAGAGAGCGTGTTGAAAAGGGTCGTGCTGGAGGACCAAATGGCCCACTCTACCGTCGTGACCCTACATGGGCTGAAGGTCTCATTTCAGCTGCCAAAGCTGTCGCTGCCACCACACGTGCATTGGTCGATACTGCCAACAAGGCTGCCAGCGGACAAGAAATCCCAGGTGGTACCGAGGAAGCACTCATTGCCACCTCCAAGGCTGTCACTGCTGCCACCTCTCAACTCGTCGCTGCCTGCAAGTCCAAGAGTGACATCAACTCACCATCCCAACACAAATTGTCCAATGCTGCCAAAAGCGTCCAACATGCCACCAACCTTTTGGTCGCTGCTGCCAAGGCTGTTGCTGCCAATGTCGCCGCCGAAGAAGAAATTGACTTTAGTGGTCTCACCATCACTGGTTTCAAGGTCAAAGAAATGGAACAACAAATGGCTATCCTTCGTCTCGAAAAAGAATTGGAATATGCTAGAAAGGGTCTAAGTGGTATGAGAAAACAACAATATCAAGATTCTGCTCCCTCAATTTAAATTAATAATTAATAATAATAATAATAATGTAAACAAAATAGACAATTCAAAAGAGAGATTATTTTTAATAAATATATATAAAACAATATTACATATTAATCTTTTAAAAATGATGATGGGGATAATTAAAGTAGTTGGATACTATTTTATTTGAGGAATTGGAATCAAAATGTCTCTTTTGGGATATATCCAGAACTCGGAACATGAGATTGATGATTAGTGGTGATGTTCAATGTTGTTTCAAATATGAGGATGGTTGAAAATCCTGAGATTCTTTGGAATAAGGATACAGGTGTCTCTTGATAAACACCAGAAGGTAAAAAAAAAAACGAAAAAATTAATTTATTAAATATCTCTCCAATTCTTTGAACATTCGTTGAATAAAATGTACGACATTTATGCCATCATAGTTATATAATTTATCTGATTATCTTAAAACCGTGGGTTAAGCATCGATCGATGACGAATATCTCAACATTCCCACTGGGTTGTTGTCTCTTGGTTACATCTTGTTCGTAAAAACCAAAGGAATCAGAGAAATGAGCAGCTGCTCATTGTAGTTGTATACAATTGTAGTTCCAGAACTAACTTTTATACAAAACATATATATACATTTATCATTTTAGTTGTTTAGTTATGTAAATTAAATATTATCTTATTTATATATATTTTAATATTTACACAGAGTAGAATGATAACTTCAACAACGGCAACAACAACAACAACAACAACAACAACAACTTTTAGATTATTTAGAAATGTTATAAATAACAAATATTTATGGAGATTAATTATAGGATGTATTAAAGATATACATCAACAAAAGTTTACAGATTACTTTTGTTCAGATGTTGTTAAAGTTTATAGTTGGAATCAACTACTTGTAACACCAAGAGTCTTGTTACAGTACAATTATTTCGATTATTATATCGAGTACAAGGAACGTAATTTACAATGTTATTCAAGTGATACTGGTGAGTACTGGAGTGCTCGGGAAGTAGTGTTGCTCAATTTGGAGAGCAAGATTGATAGTGTCGGATTTGTTAGACGTTACTATCAAAAGTACTGGGACAATACCTTTAACAGTGGATGGAAGTTCTTTTTACGATCTTTGGCACAGTTGCCCAAAGAACCGGCCAATGCTGGGTCGGTTGGGAGTCGTGACGATATCAAGTTACTTGACGAGATGTTGGAGCGTTTTGGGAAGTCACCCGAGTCGAGGAAACCCGTCGACTTTATCGATTATGCATGCGATATTGAAAAGTATGAATACTATCTCGCCAAAGGCTACAAGAGTACCAATCCAATGGAGAGAGCAGCTGCAAGGGGCGACTTGGAGATGGTCAAGTATCTGCATTGTAGACACTCTCCTCCTCTTCATGGATACAGCACTCTGTCTTGGTACTTTCCAATCAGTCAGGGTAACATTGACATTGTGCAATACTACTACCAACAAAACATTCCAGTTGGATTCAATCATTTCCACATTGAAGATTGTTGTTCCAATGGTCATTTGGCAATGCTACAACTACTGTATCGCATGTCACCCAATCATCCTGGTTGGGAGGGAGGTGAGTATATTCGAGCGGCTGCCAAGAATGGACATTTTAAAGTGGTAGAGTGGCTGCATTGCAATATTCCCAACAGCTCGAGTCGACACGACCTCACAACATCCATGGTGCACACTAGAAGGTTTCCTCAAGGTTGTGAACAGATTTCATTGTATCTCATTGAAAATAGACCAGAGTTGTTGGATGACGAGCATCTATTGTCGTCAGCGTGTCAAAGCGGAAGCTTCACCATTTTTAATAAAATATGGAGTCTTGGTCGACCGATGGATAGAGTCAAAGGTACTCCTTCTATGATATCTATTGTAGAGGGTGGAAACATAGAAATCATTTCTTTTCTCAATGACAACCATCCCTACCCCAGAGACATTTGTACGTCGATGGGTATCTCTCGTGCCATTCAAATCGGAACCATTGAAATACTCCAATTCCTCCACTCCCATTGTCCATCTGTATTTAAAGGTGATTATAATACTGAGCTCACCATTCAAAGTAGACCTAAATATATTAAACAATTCTTTATAGATAATAAACTTGTTTAATTAAACAACACTAAGCAATAATATTATTATTAGTTTTGATCATTATTTATTTTATTTTAATTTAATTAGAGAAAAGGATTACCAGATTTAGATTGATCAACTGATTGAGTATTTGGTACTTCACGTAATTGATCATCATATTTACTCTTGTATAATGCCTTTCCATTACTACCTTTACCCAATTCCTTTTCCATTTTTTTATCAGATTCACGTTTGGTCTTTTCCTCTTCCTTTTTCTTCTTTTCCTCTAGTTTCTCTGCCTTTTTTCTTTCCTTTTCTGCCTTTTTAGGTGATTTTCTCTTGAGTGAAAAGTCGCTACCTCTGTCGACACTACCAATGATCTCGTCCATCTTTCTACCTTGACCTTGCACTTCACTGTGCGTAGAAATGGCAATATTTTTCAGATCCTGGAGAATGAACCCCATTTCCTCCAAATGTTCATCCTCTCGTTTGATCCACTCGGCTCTTTTAATAAATTCATTGTCTGCAATATCATATTCAGTGACCATTGAAATTTCCTTGGCATTGGCCATCGATTTCTCTGTTTCACTACCATATCTATTCCACATTTTCTTTGATAATCCGCCACCTTCTTCATCATTGATTTCTTTCTTTACTCTTGGTTGTTGTTGTGGTGAGTCTCCAACTGGTACCATTCCATTTGAAACTGATGATGTTGTTGGTGAATATACATAAGATCCATTGACAGATGCATCATGATTTAATTTATCATTTTCTCTTTTTTGATAGATTTTTCCATTTGCATCATGTCTTGATTTAACATAATTTACTTCATGATGAATTTCTTTCTACACACAAAAATAAATCAACATTTTATAAATTAGTTAGAATGTTTCATTTTAAATAATTAATTATTTAAAGTATTAATTTGTTTGTAACTTACTGGTTTTGGTTCTTTTTCTTTTTGTTTCTTTTTTCCTCTAAGCATATATTTATTAAATCTTTTATATTTTCCTAATCCTTTAACTTGTCTAAAATAAATAAATCATTATCAGTTAGAGATTTCTTACTTTTAATTTTAATTTAATCTCTGAGTTTACATACTCTTCTTGTTCAGCAGACAATTTAGAAATATTATTAAGTTGTTCAGTTTGTGAACCCAATTTCATCAAGGTGTCAACACCTTTGCCATGAGTTTCTCGAAGTGTTTCCAACATCTTGCCTGTTCGTTCAGTATTGTTATATTTTGATTCCCATTCATCCAATCTTTGTTGAATCTCTTGTTCATACATTTCAGCAGACATGCCAACATTACTACTGTATCCAGAACCCTCAGAGGAGTAGGATGGAGGAGGAGCAATGTTGTTTGATCTTGCTCCTCCCTTTTTGTCACCAATTAAATTCCTTAAATTCTCTTTGTGAATGTCTTCAGAAGACATTTTTGGCGATGTTGGGTCACTAGCCATATTTGTTGTTTGTTTATTCATCTTGTGTGTTGACTACTACTACTAAATAGCTATCCTTTTATAATTCTTATTATTACACTCTCTTCTCTCTTTCTCTGTCTAAGTTCAACTAGTTTGTTGTTGTATTCTTTCTTTCTTTCTTTTTAAAAAAAAACAACTGATATTGGTTGTTGTGTTGAGTAAACAAGAAACTATAGTACTAGTAGTATTATTATTGTTAAGTAGCTACATTTATCCTAATGAGAGAGGGACGAATGAATAATAAAAAATATTAAAATATTAATTTTAAAATGTAATGACGAAAACCCAAATTTGGAACGTCGTCGAAATGTAAGGGCGGTACAAAGAGGAGAGGAGGAGGTCGCTGTAAGTGTTTGAATAAATAATATCTCTAAAGTGTTGAGAATAAATAATATTTATTTACATGATGATACTGTCTCTCTCTATTCTCTCTTGATTTCAATCAATTATATTTGAATAATAAATAGGGAAAAGGATAAATAATGAAATTAATTAAAATTAAAAATTGAAAGAAGCAGTCCATTCTTTTCAAAAAACTACCTAACAAACGAGCTATAGTTTAATATAACATTACAGAGAGAATAGTAAAGATGACAACAACCACATTGAAACCTATCATTTGTCCTTCATTGCTATCAAGTGATTTTGCCTTTTTGGCTAGAGATGCAAACCATATGTTGGATTGTGGAGCTGACTGGTTGCACATGGATGTTATGGTAAGAAGATGAAGAATACTATGACATGATGATTTCGAAATTAACTAACATTATATTATATCTATAATAGGATGGGTAAATAGAATGCAAAAAGATGAATGATGATTCATATTAATTAGTTAGTTTAAGCAACTCTCAGTAACTATTACTTACACTCCTATCTATCTATCTTTTTGTTTGTTTTTTAGTCATTTTGTACCAAACCTTACAATAGGGGCACCAGTTATAAAGAGTTTAAGAAAACATACAAAGGGACATTTAGATTGTCATTTAATGGTAACCAACCCAGAGACATTGATCGATGACTTTAAGAATGCAGGTGCCGATGGTATTACATTCCACATTGAAGCTACTGCCAACAGAGCTGGTGGTGTAGACATTACAGCCGACGTTATTAAAAAGATTAAAGCTGCAGGTATGCAATGTGGTATCTCTATCAAACCAAAGACACCAGTCGATGTATTATTCCCATTCCTCGATGATTCTGTCAACATTGTCGACTTTATTCTCATTATGACTGTTGAGCCAGGATTTGGTGGACAGTCATTCATGCAAGATATGATGCCCAAGGTATCTACTCTTCGTCAACGTTATCCAAATCTTAATATCCAAGTCGATGGTGGTATCGATCCAAACACCATTGGTACCGCCGCTCAAGCCGGCGCCAATATTGTCGTTGCCGGTTCTTCTCTTTTCAAACCAGGTCAAGATCCAAAAGATACCATTCAATTATTCAAAGATACAATCAATAAATACAATCAACACTAATAGCTCTCTATTAATAACAATGTAAGATTAAAACAAACAACAATATAAATAATTAAACTTTTTGAGCTTTCAAACCAAATCTACATGTTTTTGCAAGATCTTCAACTTCATTTTAATTAAAAGTTGTATTATCATTTAGTTTTGTTTTAGTAAAGTAATTAAGGAGTAGTAGTAGGATACTGTTGTATTGGTATTAGAGAATGAATACAAACCCCAATACACAAATAATACCACCTTTTAGATTCGCAATCATTGAAGAAGGTTTATATAGAGGATCATACCCAACAGAAAAGAACTTTAGATTTTTAAAGAGGTATAGTATCATGATAATGATGAATGATGATGTTGATGATGATGATGATTATTAACACAAAGAGTCTTATATAGATTAAAATTAAAGACTATAGTATCATTGACACCTAAACCACCATCAAAGCCATTCCTTAACTTTTGTGAGCAATATGGGACTACAAGCAAACACTTTGCAGTATCAAAGTTTAAGGATGATGTTACTATCAGTGCATCTCAAGTTGTACAGTTATTAGAGGTATGCTATGATAGATGAAAGATATTATACATACACTATACAATCAATCTCTAACATTCATTCTATGATAGATGATGATTGATCCAGCCAATTTACCATTATATTGTCATTGTTTGGATGGTGCTAATGTAACGGGCACGATATTTATGTGTTTGAGAAAGTTGGAGAATTGGAACTTGTCGGCGATCATTTCAGAGTTTACTAGGTTCACAAGAGGTAGTTGCATTACTTCGTCTGAATCAGAGTTTGTAGAGACGTTTAAAGCAGAGATTGATGTGCCATTGACCATCCCATCGTGGTTGTGGCAAGGAGTGAGAATGAGTAAGCATCCTACTCTCAAACTGCGACTTGTCAGTGGCACAACACACCCATCTTTGACGGCTGCTGGCGTGGTTGTACCTGGATCGGCGCCACTCTCGTCGTCAACTGCTACATTTTCAAATATACCTGTCAATAATCTAAACTCACTGGCTGGTAATTCCAACCTTGGACAATCACCAATCTCTTCATTCTCATCGATTGCATCACCAATTATTAATTCTACTAGTACTGCCGCCGCCGCCAACACAACCACTTCTATCCCATCATCTTCTATTTTATTATCAACTCTAACTACTATTAGTAACACTCAGGCACAACAACAGCAACAACAACAGCAACAGCAACAACCAACTCAAACACAACAACAACAACAACCAATACAATCATCGCAGCAACCAACTCAAACACAACAACAATCAATTGGAGATGTTAAATCAATTAATAATACAAATACAAATATATCGACTACCGCTACGAGTACTACAACTACTACTACTCAATCGACAACGATAAAGTTTGATATACAATCACCTCGAGCAACTATATCATCACCTCCCAATACACCTGCCTCCTCTGCTTCAACTAGTATTTCAAATCTATTAACAAATCCAAAGGATAAAGATAAAAAGAAAAAGAGTAAGAAATAGATAATAGTTAATATTAATATCTACATACATTTATTAATTTAATCATTTATTTTTATTATTATAGTTGAAGAAATTAAATTACAATTTGATGCAGGTAAATTTAATTTACCAGTAGAGAGTAAATCATTGGATGCTTTGGCATTGGAAAGATCACCTCCATTGAGTCATACACAATCAAATGTAAACAGCACAATTACCACTAGCAATATATCATCTACCAACTCTTCTGGAAATAATAGTTCATTGGCAACACCAACATCAAACAGAACATTATTACAAACATCATCAGAGTTTTCCTTTACCAATGTAAATCTTTTAAATACTTTGAATAATAGTTCAACTCCTCCAAAATAAAAAGGAACAAGTAATAATAATAATTAAAAAAAAAAAAGAAAAGACAATAATCAGCTTTAGTAAAGATTTTGACCAAATATAGAAATGGGAATAGACAATATATTTCATGAATCTAATCATTTGATTGGTAAGTCTGTTTAGTTACAATCCAATACAAAGAGATTAAACTAATACCTTCTTTTTCTAGTATAGATCCAAAAATTCAATTTTCAAAGGAACCAAGTGATGAGACTTGTTTTTGGACAAAGGGTTTGAGAGAGAGAGAGTCTGAGAGGTGACTGCTCTTTTTTGGCAATTGCCTAAAAAGGAGTGTTTGGGATGTCATTGCTCGAGCAATGGATAGAGAGACAACCAGATTCTTCAGATAACTAGTGCAGTCAATGACTAACCATTCAATTAACTACATATTTTCTATTTTCCATTTATTATTCAGGTAATTTCCAATTCCGTTGTCTATATATTTGGACCAAGAAACATTTGACTAAATTGTCTAAACAACAATCAAACTCTCAATAATATTTTCTATTATCTACATACAATAACAAATATTTTCTTTTATCCACAACTCACAAGTCGATATACAGACAAATTAATTAAAATATTATACTATCATATCTACTTTTTATTATATATTACCCATTCTATTTATTATTCATAATATTTAAAAGTTTGGTGACAATGAGCACTCAAGTACAACAACAACATCAGGGTAAATCCCACGAAACTCCCTCCACCTCTCAACAACCAAGCAGTGGCCATCCCCAAGAACAAACCACTGGCGTTCAAACATCCCCAACCTCGTTACGCAAGGGTGATGATTTTGAAAAGGGTGGAGACAACAAATTACAACAACAATCATCTGACATTCAACAACAAAGGGGTGAAGAGCAACCATCATCAGTTTCTGATACTTCACAACAACAAGGTGAACAACAACCATCGTCTGTTCAATCGGGTGAAGAACAACAATTTGGTACTCAACCATCTTCAACTGATCCATCACAACAACAACAAACTGGCCAACCAGAGTTACAACAACGAGAACAAGAACAACAACGTTCACCACAAGAACTCCGCAAGGACAAGGAAGGAGTTATTCTTACTCCACCACAAGGTTCCAGATTCTCCATGAATGTTAACAACCAACTCAACGTTAGATTCATCAGTGCCAAGAATCTTGTCGCTCCGTCGTCCTCCTCATCATCGTCGTCCTCCTCCTCGTCAGAACCACAGGTCAACCCATTTGTCAAGGCCAAGTTCTCTTCGAGAATCAAATCCTACCAAACCGACGTCTGCCACAAGTCTTTGACTCCACAATGGAACCAATCCATGATCATGGACATTAGCAATGCTCAGTCTGACATTATCATCTTTGAGGTGTGGGACAAGGACAGAGTCGGTAGTGACCAACTCATTGGTTTTGTTCCAGTCGATCCATCACTCTTACCAAAGGGTAGCGAAGTTACCACTTGGGAAAAACTATCCTATGTATGTAAACAAAATAATATTTAAATACGTAATCTTTTTTTATTAATATTTATTTATCGTTTAGGTACCACATGGTGATCTTAATATTGCTTTGATGGCAATTAGTTTTGGATTGGATTCTACTCCACAAGATTATCCAAACCAATACGAGGAATGGAGACAACGTATTCCACCAGTCCAACCAAATGGATCGGACAAGCACAAGGGCAAGGACAAAGGTAAAAAGGACAAGGAGAGAGAGATGGAGGAAAAAGATAAGGAAAGAGAAATGGAGGACAGAGAAGGACAAGGAGAAAGGGATGACAAGAAACCAAAGACTGAACAACAGGATTTGGAGAGAACCCAAGGTCCATATGTCGGTAAAACTGTTCCACATGGTTACATGATTAGCAATGGTTGGGTCAAGAAGAAACCAACAATGTCTGAAACCGCCTCACAAAAGATTGGAAGTGGATTTGCATCATTAAAAAAGGCTGTAGGTCAACTATAGATAGATTTCTCTTCCACTTTTCCAACAACAACTCATCATAATCTCTATTATAAACAACAAATTAAATCAAATAATTATTCATCTCAATTTCAAATACAATCCATCATAACTTTTAAAACAAAAAAATAAATAAATAATTTAATATTAAATTTTGGATTAAAATTAAAGATAATCAACTTTTGATTTATTATCTATCTTCTTTTCTTTGTTGCCATTTATTCATTAATCCTTTAATTTTACCACCTTTTTTTTCTTCTTCCAAATCAATATCACTATTAATATTATTTCTATTTTGTTTCCATTTACCCAACATTCCTTTAATTCTTCCAGGAGTAATATTATTATTATTATTTTGTTGAGTAATTTCATTATTATTATTATTATTTTCATTTTCAATTTCTAAAATATATTGATCTTGATTAATAATATTACAATATTCTAGAGATCCTTCTTCATTGATATCATTATTTTCCTCTTCAAATTCTAATCCTTTTCCATTTAGTTGTTGTTTAATGATCCAATCAAAATAATCTTGTAGGGCAAATTTTTGCATGTGTGTTAGACTATTTCTTCCTATCAAACTGTATGGATCTATAAATTCCTCTGATTGAATATTCAAAAAGAGGAATTGAATGATTTCATAATGACCTTTTTGAATCACTGTTGTCATGGTTTCTTTTGAAAACCATTCAAATATATCTATTCTGTTGTAATACAAAAATAAAAGGCAGTCCATCCTGCCATACTCTGTACATCTTGCAAGTGTGCCCGAAGAAAAGTATACATGGCCACCGACACGGTGTAGGAATTTAAGAGATTTAATGCTCCCATTGACCGCCAAATAGTCTGTGATATGGGAGCTAAACCCATCCAACTTGTTCTTTTCAAACCAAAGTTGGAGTATCTCTAATGGATCCGGTCCCTTTGTGAGACAGCGCCATATATTTTCTAGTACTATTTTTTCATTGATATCCCATAGCAAGCGAAGAGGCTCTGCTGATTGACAACCAATCACGAACCCTCGAATATGGTCAGGTTGGAGACACACTTGATAGAGCGGGATCAGCCATGCAACCATTTTATCTCGCCCGGGTCCACTATGTGGTTGGTTCAAGTAGGATGTGACAATGGATACATCTGGGCGGTTTGAAATGTCATCCAGTCGTAGTGGCACAGAGATTTTAAAATGCTCCAAGGATGTTGAAAAGAGTTCAATAGAATCTCTGGAACAGGCAGAATCTAGCAACGAACACATGATGAATCCTGGAGGAAACGATGATTCACTGTACCCACATTCTAGTAGATACTTTACCACACCTACATAGTTGCCAGTACCAGTCAGAGCCACATCCTTTGTGATGAGTGGCGAGATTGGTCCTCCAAATATCTCGACATTTTCTCGCAACCAAATAACTATCTGCAAGTCACCTCTCAATGCAGCAGTACGAAATGATTCCTGGATTGGGTTGACAGAGTTTTCAACCAAAAACTTGATGGTCTGTAGTGATGCACGTTGACATGCACGTTCAAATACATTATTACTCTTTCTAAATTCCTTGGGGCAGTTGGCATAGATGTACCGTGTCAATGGTTCACTGTGTGTCGCTAGAAACACGGTTCTGTCTGACAACCGTACCTTTGATCGTTTGTAAAGCCAAGCAAATATATCGACCAACCCAAACTCGGCCAAATCATCGTATCCCCAACCCGACAGATACTTGTCACCAAATCGTTGATAAACAAGTTGAACCATCTCCAATGACTTTGATTTGATTGCATGATCAACCATTGGAATTTTTAACAACTCTATAGGATTTTCTAATCTACCCTCATCAATCAATCCAAATAATAATATTACGATTTCAATGTTTGTAGAATGTACTCTTAAATTTTAGAAATTAAAAATGGATTAGAATATATTTATGAATAGTTTGTTTGTTTGTTATATATGTTATACATACGCATTGATAAGAGATAATATAGTAATCTTTACATTTGGATGAGAGATTGATAAATAACGAATGACATTTATATGTTTACCTTTGTAACTAGCTAATTCGTATGCAGTGTCAGGTACTTGAATATTGTATTGTCGATTTAAATAATGAATGATATGATGGTGTCCGTGTTCGGCAGCCATTAGCATTGTGGTAGTTGTAGGTGCAATGTTATACTTTTCAATGGCATAACAAAGACAGTCTAGACGACCAGAAGCAGCTATATTATCGACCACCCAACTAGGAGACTCGTAACAATCACCACAAGATTCATGAGGAGGTGGTCTTGTCTTTGCCGAAGGATAGTTCTTTTCCCAATAGTCATATGCCAACCGATGTCCAAAGTAAAGAGGAAACCTACGATGAATCAGTTTTAGAAACTGTAGGTTCTTGCAATACCTCAACAGTTTGGGCATCGAATTAAAGTAGAGTATGAATAGTTTATCATATTTCAACTTTTGACATAATAACTTGATATTACTCTCCTCTTTCAAAGATCTATCGATATGTTGATCATCGACAATGTTAAATGTCAAGTAAGACAACCGATCACTTGGGATCTCTCTAAATCGATAAGACACCAAACCAAGTTGAGCATGTATCGTCGGTACATGACCAAGTATCTTTCTCCACAAGTACTTATTCTTTATAATAAATGTAAATGTTTCTTCCATTTCTCTATCTATCTGTGTAAATAAAAAAGATAGTTACGAAGTAATCAAACGGCACAAATGCACTACTTTTAATTCAATGAACCTGTGATTTTCAAGAGAACACACGACTTATTATTATTATTAGTGTGAGTAGAGAGTACTACTATTCTTGTTGCATTGTTAACATTTTAGATTAATCTCTTTTCTATCTATCAATATTTACACTATTTATTGTTTGGTTGAAATTCTGATAAAAGTTAACTTGGTTGTTAAACAATGCTGAATGCCATGTACTGAGACTTTAAGAATATTCAACACCTCACTTTTTCATCGTCCATTCAAATAAATCAATTTCATGTTCTGTAGAGAGAGAGAGAAAAAAGAATAATAATTGGTGGGTGTCAGACGAACTACTACTATCACCACACTTTCCTCCCTTTGCCCCCCCTCACAACTTGATAAATCCAATAATAATAATAAATTAAAATTATTATTATTTTTTTTCTTTCCTCTGAACACATGTGTTCAGTAGCTTGCTGCTACTGTATTTAATTCTAAAAGTCTCCAACACCTCTATTAGTCTACATCACACCTTCCCATTATTTTTTTTTATATACATATACAGCAATAATTAACAAGTAAACTTTAATACCTATCCTACCTACAATACACTACTACACTTCACTTTTTGTAAATCTACTTTTATCATTTTTCATAGTCGTCGTCGTCGTTTCGTCATCTTTTGTTTTACACTGCGACAAACTGTACATTAATTAAAGAATGAGTGCACCTCCAAAACCACCATCAAAGAATCCAAATCCAGGAGCTCCTCCCCCACCAGCAGGTACTGCTGCTGCTCCATACCAACCTGCTCCAGGACAGTATCCACCAGCTGCTGGAGGACAACAGCAATACCCACCTCAACCATACCAAGGTGCTCCTCCTCCCGGTCAATACCCTCCACCAGGACAACAACAACAATACCAATACCCACCTCCTGGACAACAACAAGGTGGGCAACAATACCCACCACAACCACAAGGTCAATACCCACAACCCGGACAACAACCACAACAAGGACAATACCCACCTCCAGGACAACAACCACAACAAGGTCAATACCCTCCACCAGGACAACAGTATCAACAATACCCACCACCAGGCCAACAATATCAACAATACCCTCCACCAGGACAACAATACCAACAATATCCACCACCACAACAACAACAAGGACAATACCCACCTCCAGGAGTAGGACAATATCAGCCACCTCCACCAGCTGGTCAAGGATACCCTGTTTCAACGGCCAAACCAGGTGTGGCAACTGGTAAGAACCTAGTTCCACCTCCAGGATCTAGATTCACTCATGCTCCAATCAATCAATTGAGTATCAAGATTCACAGTGCCAAGAATCTTATTGCCGCCGATTTGAATGGAAAGTCAGATCCATATGTTCGTCTAAGAGTAACATCCAACTCTAGAACATTCCAAACTAAAGTCATTCCAAAAAATCTCAATCCAGTTTGGAATGAAAGCTTCATCGTTGAAATTCAAAATGCACAATATGATCTTGTGGTTGTTGAAGTTTATGATAAAGATGCTGTCGGAAGTGATGACTTGATTGGTTTTGTTCCAATTGATCCTGCTTTATTACCAAAGGGTATTGAAGTTACTACTTGGGAAAAATTATCTTGGGTATGAATTTAAAAAAAACATAAAACAAGAATATTGTATTAATTATTTAATGTTTAGGTACCACATGGAGATATTAATCTTTCAATAACTGCAGTTAATTTTGGACTTGAAAATGTTCCACCACAATATCCACAAGAATATATTAATTGGAGAACTGCCTTGCCATCGGTCAGCAAGAAGGGTAATGAAAAATCAAAGAAGAAAAAAGACAAAAACAAAGTATCAAAGCATAGCAGTGGTAAAGGTATGGGTCCATTCACAGGAAAGGCTCCACCCTACGGCTACACAATTTTGAATGGATGGGTAAAGAAACAAAAATCCATAGTTGATAAAGTATCAAAAGATATTGGAAAAGGTTTTAAATCTTTGAAAAAAGCTATTGATAAATTATAAAACATTTAATTAATTTATAAATACAAATAAACATTATTTTATTATTATTCATTTAAATGCCAATCTTCCTTATCCCAAAATTTCAAGAACCTTGTAGTTAATTCCCATTCGCTTCCACCTCGATGAGGTACATTTGCGCATGATTGTTTGATAGAGGGTGGGATATTTTGGCAAATGTTGGGACGAGCAGGATTGCAACTGACAGTTTTCAAATGTTTTGGTATGGCCAACCAATGTGGTGCTATATCATAGGTATCGGGAAATTCTAAATATTCACAACTATCTGGAATAATTCCATGTCCCAATATTTGATCAAACCCAGCACCTAGGTGAAATAAATATAAAATAAATATGTAATTTTGAATCATTCTGATTCTAATATATATCATATATTAGCTTACCTAATTTAATATGAGTAACTCCATTTGGAATATCATTGGGAAGTAATTTTAAAGAAATGTTTAAACCATATGGTTGATAATCAAAATAAATTGTTGACGGTGGCATAGATGACTTTAGATAGAAATCATACTCTCCGTAAATACCAAAATACTTTATGTTGTTGTTTGGTGGTAATAGCCTTGCATCGAATCGACACTTGAATCCACTGATAAATAGTATGGAAATGCTTGGTGGCAGAACGGAAACGAGTGGAGTCTCCTCAAAATCAATCAGTGTCAATGTAGTGATTGAAGGTGGGATGCAGCGATCGCTCAAAGTAAAGTCTCCATCCAACTGAAGGTCTTTGACGGTTGAAGGAATCGATCCTTCCAAGAGTGTGGTAGGTTGGTCGCACTTTAAGTATAGGTATTGCACAGAAGATGGAGGAATACATTGAGGTGAATTGACAGATAGGTTAATGGAGAGGTACCTAACACTTGATGGAATAGTGTGGCTGGATGATGATCGATCGGATCCCATCTCGACTATACAATCATCAAGATACAAATGTTCGATTGTATTGGGTAGAGATCCAATACAAACATCTGGATCATCCTTTGTTGTTGAATTCATATCATCATCATCATCATCATCCTGATCTTCTTTAACTTTATTATCTTTGATAATGGTTAGACAATAGAGTTGTTTAAGATTAAAGAGATAGGGATGAACCAATGTAGATGGGATAAAAAGTATCTTTATATTGTGTGGTAAGAGATCATCAGTGTCTGAGCAATGATTGCAAACCACTCCATTTGGGATACTGAGTAACTCTAGTGTATCTGGAAAGAGTTGTTTCTTCATCTCTTGTCTGACCGCCCCAAGAGCGAGGTGAGTTGTAAATGGTGGGATTGATCCAACCTCTATCGGTCCACCAACTTTAATCTTTGTAAAGTGATCTGGAATGAGTCCAGGAGGGATTGGATCCTCAATCAACGAGATGAATTGTTTACAATGATGATTGATGAGACCGTCTTCATTCTCTTTGAAATATATTAGGTCTCTGACACTCTTTATATAGACTCTATTGTATCGTTTTGGGATTTGATCAATTCTTTCATTACTCTTGTAAGATGTAATTGTATCGATTGATGGTAATCGTGGGAATACTACAGTATCCTTCCACTTGATCGCATCTTTACAAGTCATCAATAGATTCATCACACTTTGATTATGATCTTCACGTTGTAATATTGATATCATCGATACTCTAAACAATGAATCTTTAACTAAATTCAACGTGATTAAAAGTAACAATCATTAGTAAAATAAAGAAAGATATAGGATGTCAAACGCTCTTTTGTTACTTACAAAAATGATTTGTTGTTGTTGTTGTTGATGATGATGATGATGAAGATACATCAATCTTTTTTCTCTTTTTTGTTGTATTATATATATTGTCTTGTTGAAAGTCATGAAAATGATGATGATGATGATGATCTTTATCATTATCAATATTTAATAGAATCGATTGTTTAAATGAATCGATACAATCTAAATAATGATTGTTCATTAACTGTTGGTGTTGTGTTACATTGTCGTTGTCATCATCATGTATTATCTTTTGACAACATATTCTACAAACACCTCCTTTTCTATTACTTGTGATTGTATTATCTGTTGATTCCATGTCATGACACAATCAAAAGAAATATATTTCTAAAGGGGAGGAGGTTTGTTTTGTCTGGACTCAACTCCTGCACCAGATCATTGATGAATCTGTTTTTCATGGATAAACCTACTTGCTTGTTATATCGGTTGTATTCAAAATTAATTCATTGTTAATATTTGTAATATTATTATTATTCATAAATTTAATATTAATTTCACCAACTACTTTTGTGTGACAAAACTATTAAAAATTATTAAAAATTTATTTTCGAAAAACGAACGAAACCACACCAAAACGAGAATCCGTATTTTACTGTTTTATTATTAGTTCTCTCTTTTTTGTTTTTTTTTGTTAAGGAAGAAGAATCATTATAATCATTCAATAGGTTATTATTTATATTTATATATATCATATATTACTTTAAAATACAAAGATGGGTAAAGGAAAAAAGAGATATCACGCACCACAAAAACAAAAAGAGCAAGAACCTAAAGAACAACCAAAGGAACAAAAGCCAACAAGTCATGCCATCGTCGGTATTGACTTTGGTGCTCATTACTCGTGTGTCGGTGTTATGAAGGGTGACCATGTAGAGATTTGTCCAAACCAACAAGGTAACCGTACCACTCCAAGCATCGTCGCCTACGTCGGTGACGATCGTTTGGTAGGTGACGAAGCCAAAGGTCAAATCGACAGAAACCCACAAAACACTGTATTCGATATAAAGAAGCTCATCGGTTTCAACTATAGTGATCCAACTTTACAAGTATGTTAGAAATGATAGAAAGTAGAAAGGATGTACTTGCTTGCTTGCTTACTTACACTTTCTTTTCATTCATTTCATTCCCCTTTTTTACTTGTTTCATTTTTAGAATGAAATTAAAAAGATGCCATACAAGGTAGTAGATGATAATGATAGAGTAATGGTAGAAGTAACTTATCAAGGCAAACAACAAACGTTTGCACCAGTACAAATAGCATCGTTGATTCTTGCACAGATCAAACATAACGCCGATATGTATATAAACGCCGATGTCAAGCGTGCAGTCATTACAGTGCCATCCGAGTTTACGTTGGAGCAACGCAAGGTTGTCAAGGAAGCCGCCCAGATGGCCGGCCTCAACGTGGTGCGTTTAATCAGCGAGCATGCCGCCGTGGCCTTGGCCTATGGCTACGGCTCGCTCGAGCAACAACAACCCGAGCAAAATATAGTTGTATTTGATTTGGGCGGCAGCGGGTTGTCCGTGTCGGTCATATCGTCGGGGCGTGACGCCACGCTCGAGTTGGTTGCCAACGTGTTTGACCACTCGTTGAGTGGCGAGGCGTTCGATGCCTCGTTGGTCGCCCTTTTCACCGCCGAGTTTAAGCGCAAGTGGCGTTGCGACTTGTCCGAGAGCGCACGTGCTGTCGCCAAGCTCAAGAGTGCCTGTGAAAAGGCCAAGAAGAACTTGTCCAACATGACGCAGGCGTCGATCGAGCTCGACTCGCTCTACGAAGGCTACGACCTCTTCACCAGCGTCACCCGTGCCAAGTTTGAAGATACCGCCGGCGACCTGATCCGTGGCGCCCGTCGTTCGTTGACCGCTGCCATTGAAAAGGCCGGCATCAAGCTCGACGCCGTGTCCAAGGTCATCATGGTCGGTGGAGGCTCGCGTATCCCCGCCATCGAAAAGGTTGTCAACGACTTTTTCGGCGGTCGTTCCGATCTCATTGCCAAGGGTGTCCCAGCCGACGAAGCAGTCTGTGTCGGTGCCTCTATCCAGGCCTCGTACCTCGAGAAGCACGGTTCATCCCACGGAGACAAAAAGGTGGTCAACGGCACTGCCACCCCCACCGCCATCACCCCAGAGGCCATCGGTATCGAAGGCAACGGCTCACAAATGGTCACCATCATACCCGCCAAGACTAGACTCCCCGCCACACGTACCTTCAAACTCACCAATCACCAAGACAACCAAACCAAACTCAACCTCTCCATCTTTACCGGATCCTCGTCGGCGCCGCTCTCTGAAAACAGACTCATCTCTCGTTACATTTTAGATATTGAACCAAAACCAAAGGGTCAATCCTCAATTCCAATTACTTTTAAAATTAGTCCAGATGGTTTATTTGTAAATATCAAAAATATAAAAAAAAAAGATAGATAGAAAAGATATGTATATTAATATTCTTTTTATTTAATTTTAGGAAATTATAACACCAAAAAAGACATTTACTTTGGGTACTAAAACTAGTAGATGATTCTTAGAATAATTAAATAAATTACACAAATCATTATCAATTTAATAATATAACAAACATAATTAGAATGTAAACTGACTGATTGTGTTTTGACTATCACTTTAATAGGACATACGACAAGACCTTTGAAACCCAATCAATTGATGAGAAACCAAGTGTAGATATTATCTAAAGGTGAATCGGCAAACATCGTTTTCCCCCCTTTAAAAAAAATCAGTTGGGTTTGATCGTCGGGATTCATTCCATTGAATTGGGGGGCATTAATCAATCATTCAGTGATCAATCAATCCCACTCTTTTATCAATTCAATAAAGGATAATAATAAATTAACTTTGCTTGGCTACCTACATACACACAAAGACACATACACAGACACATTCATACATACACTTAAAGTGACCCTTTATCATTCATTCCCTGAAGAGAACAAAGTAACAACAACAACAACCCACCAGTCTTTGACAAACTATAGCAGAATAGAATAGAAAGATGTTGAGTGCTAGAAGTGCCACTATTGTAAAGGCTGAAACAAGAGAAAAGAATGGAAAGAAGTTTACTGTATGTCAAGAGACTTGCAATAGGAGAGAGAGAGAGAGATCTGACACCAATACACCACTAACTCATACATACCTTATCTTACCTACCTACCTCCCTACTTAGGAATATATAATTGATATAGCAACACAGACAGGTGATGAATATACAGTGGCTAGAAGATTCTCAGAGTTTCATTCTCTTTATCAACTTGTTTGTATCTCTTATTCTATCCATCTCTCCCTCTATCACGATCAAACCAAACTCACCTCACCTCTTTTCATTCATTGATCTATAGATGGTACATAACTTTCAAATAACATCACCATTTCCACCAAAGAAATTGAATAAGCTTAAATCGGCATTGGTCGAGAATAGAAAGCTGCAATTACAAGAGTTTCTAAAGAATGTCATCAATCATCCATCTCCAATCGTTCGTAAATCAACTGATTTGGAGAGATTCCTTGACCAAAATAATCCAATCTTTACATCTAGTATGCTATAATGATCAATCCAACACTATAGTTTGGACAATAACAATAACAATAACAACTTCAACAACTAACGCTAACCTTTTCTGTTTACAGAACTAGTATCAAAAAAAGTAACATTGGAAAATGTAAACAAGAAAAAGGTGGTTTTGGAATTAACCATCGTCGAAGGAAAAGAGATAAAGTTTGAAAGCAAGTCAATGTGGGGTATGTTGATATCTTGGATCAGTCTCTATCTGGACAAAAATAATGATGATTTACTAATCAATTGTTATATATTTATATAGATGTTATTTCTTATTGTGTATTTGATTTTGATAAATCACCTACTCAAGAATCTGTGTCTACTACTACCACACCTGGTTCACCAAATGGATCATCAAATGATGTTGGTAGTTTAAATAATATGTCTAGTTCAATATTCCATGGAAATTGGAAAACTGATGCCATTCCAGGTCCCTATCCAAGTTGGAATAGAAAAGAAAATGTTTGTACAACCTCCAAACTACAAGTAACATGGTTTGCAATTTACTTACTTTTTTTTTCATTCTACTTTTAAAAGATTAATATTAAAGGTAAAAAAGTTATACATTTCGATGTACATAGTACAGTGGAAGGTGAAAATAAGAACACCAAGATTGGTAGTTGTCAATTACAACTTTCATCACTTGGATTGAATAATTATTCACCTGTTGCCGTTTCCATCCCATTGGAACCAAAAAATTCCGGTGAAATATTGGTCTCACTTATTTTATTATAGTCGGAGATCAACAATCATCAACAATCATCAACAATCATCAACTCATCCATATTTATTATTTCTTTTCCATTCCACGTCAACAATATTATTCTTTGTAATTTCCCACAACAACAACAACTTTTTTTTACTAATCCAACAATAATCATAATCATAATAATAATAATAATACAACAAATAATGTATAGATCCAAGAACAACTAATTAATTACCTTACCTTTACCTTCCCTTCTCTTCTTCTTTTTTTTTTTGAACAAATCTCCAAAACAACAATAAAATATATATATATGTTGTCTTTTGTAAACTTTTCTTCTACTCTTTGTCAAAAATTTGAATGAAACCACTCTCTTGAGGATCTTGTCTTTGGCGCCACCTTCAAAAGACAAATTTTTTTTTTTTTTTTTTTTTTTTTTTTTTTTTTCACTCTCTTCCTCAAAGTTAGTATTCCATCTTCTTCGTTTACTACTATTGCTACTAGTACATTCCATACCATCCTCCTCTACCCCCACCAACACTATAGGTATGAAGATTACAAACAAAAAGAACACGAGACAAAAGAGAGAGGGGAGATGTGAAATAGAGAAATACTCGTTCAACGAGGTATTCAGTCTAGATAGAGAGAGAAAGAGATATATAGAGGATGACATCAATATATTGTTGATAGATTTACTTTTGATTGATATACTAAACTCTTTATCTATTCCCCTTTTTACCTGCTACCTACTATATAGTATATAAACGACGACGACAAACAACAATATATTTAATATATATTATATTTATAGATAGAAGATACAAATAGAAAGAATAGGAAATAATGGATTTAGTTACTATTTTAACCAATGCTCGTGATCATGGTAATTAATTATACACCCCCCCCCCCTCTTCTATCTATACTTCTCTTTTCTACCTCTATCCACTGACCCGCTGACTGACATAACTTACACAACTGACATACTTACACACATTTACATAATCTCTCTCTTTCTTACCTTACTATTATATGTTACCTTACTCAAACCTTAACCTTTAACTTTGTGAAACACTTTAACAAACACAAACAGATGAAGCAAAACGTAGAGATGCTGAAGAGAGATTAGCTGCTGCATCTCAAAAAGATTTTGTAAGATCATCACCTTTGACTTGACACTGTTCAATCACCTTTTTTTCTCCCTCTTTCCCTCCTCTTGCATCTTTATCAATCTCGATTGTACTAATTATAATTTGTTGTTGTGTTGATATTTGTGTTTTTTCTATTACTCTCTATTAAACAAATATAGGGTGGATTTCTTCACGCTTTGGCCCTCGAATTGGCTAATAACGACCGTCAAGCAACTCTCAGACAATTGGCTGGTATCATTTTAAAGAATTCTATATACTCTAATGTAAGTATAATAATATATTTGAAAAGTAAAGAGACTCTAGTCAAAACTAACTAATAAGATTATATTTAAAAAAAGGATGCAAATAGATATGAAGTATGCCAAAAGCAATGGATTGCAGTTCCTGAAAATACCAAAAATGAAGTTAGAGTTTTGGTAAGTTTTTTTTAAATGATCAACAATATTGTTTTAATTAATATTAAATAATATTAATATTTTTCTTTTCTTTTTATTCTCTTTTTTTTTTTTTTTTTTTTTTTTTTTTTTAGTTAACCAACACATTACACTCACAAACCTATGAATCACGTCATACTGCAGCTCAAGTCATTGCAAAGCTTGCTTTGATTGATCTCCCAACTGGATCATGGCAAAATCTTGTTCCATCTTTGATTGAAAATTTAACCAATCAAACATCATCTGAATTCACCAAACAATCATCACTCCAAACTATTGGTTATATTTGTGAAGAAATTGTAAGTAAACAGACAATGACAATGACTATGACTATGGCAACTAACTCTTGGGACTTTTCATTCATTTATAATTTCTTAGAACCCAGATATTATGCAAGGTTTTTCCGATCAAATTTTGACAGTTATTATCCATGGAATGAGAGACGCATCAAATTTGGTAAAGCATTCTGCCACTGATGCCTTGTACAATGCTTTGGAATTTGTCAGACACAACTTTGAAAAAAAGGAAGAAAGAGATTACATCATGAAGACTATCTTTGAAACCTGTGGTTCTACCGAACCAACCATCAAGAGATTGGCTTTTGAAAACCTTGTAAAGATTGTTCCATTGTATTATGGTTACATTTTCGAATATATGGGTGATATTTATAATGTATGTAAAAAAAAATTAAATCTAAAATATATTTATATTTATATATTTATATTTCCTTTTATTTTTTAGATTACTGTAAATGCAATTCAAACTGAACCAAATGAAGGAGTTGTATTACAAGCTATTGAATTTTGGACTACACTTTGTGAAGAGGAATACAACTTGTCAGAGGATGATCTCTCCAAGGAGGTTATGTCAAAGGCACTTGCTCCATTTATTCCAGTGATTGTTCAAACATTGCTCAAGCAAGACGAAGACCAAACCGACTCGTGGAACGTTTGTATGGCTGGTGCCACCTGTATCACATATATTGCATTGAATGTCACTGATAGCATTCTCGAGCCAATCGTGCCATTTATCAGCCAAAACCTCGCCTCGCAAGAGTGGAGATTGGCCGAGGCTGCCTGTGTCGCCCTCGGTTCGATCCTCGAAGGTCCAACCGCCGTCGAGTTTCAACGTTTCCTTGCCAACACCATCCCAACACTCATTGAACACGCCACCAAGAACCCAAACTCGATGGTCAGAGACTCGGCCAGTTGGACATTGGCAAGAATGTGTGCCCATCAAATCGAAGCGGTAGCGGATCAACTCGACATTGTCTTGCAAGCTTTGGTCAACGGTACCAAGGACCCATTGCCCAAGGTTGCTGCCCACGCCTGTTGGGGTATCCACAATATCTGCCAAGCCTTTGAAATTGGCTCGGTCGGTCAATACAGCTCGCTCAACAAGTTGTTCCCACATATTGCTCAAGCTCTCTATGTCGCCGCTCACCGTGCCGACGACGAAGATTCGCTCCGTGTCAATGCCTATGAAGCTCTCAACAGTCTCATCTCGTTCTCCAACGCCGACGACAACCTCATCGTCGAAGTGTTGAATTTTATCTTGGTCGACTTTGAAAAGACCTTTACCATGGAAGGTGACCAAGACGAGAGAAAGCAAACCCAAGCACTTATCTGCAGTACCCTCCAAACCATCTCGACCGTGCTCAAGGACAAGATCAAACCACAAGTACAAAGAATGTTGTACTTGTTGTTTAACGTATTCAAGACCCAATCCCATATTATCTACGAAGAAGCTCTCTTGGCCATTGGCTCTGTCATTCACGCCATCGAAGGTGACTTTAAGCCATACCTACAAGCCTTCCTCCCCATCCTCACAGAGTGTCTCAGAAACGTCGAGTTTGGTGAAGTCTCGAATATTTCAATCGGTATCGTCTCTGATATCACCCGTGCCTTGAACAAGGAATTCACTCCATTGGCCTCTAGCATCATTCCATTGATCATCCAAGATTTGATCGATCCAAAGATCTCTATGAATGCCAAACCAAACGCTCTCAGCTGTCTTGGTGATATTGCCCTTGCCATTGGTTCTGATTTCATTCAATATTTACCAAATGTTATGCCAATTCTTGAACAAGCTACTACTGTACCAATAGAAGTAAGTAAAAAAAAAAAACAAAAACAAAAAAAAAAAAAAGAAATATATATATTAATTTTTTGACGTTAGGATGAAGAATATTTAAATAGTTTAAGAAATTCAATTTTTGATGCTTATATTGGTATTATTCATGGTTTGAAATCTGAAAATGCTAGTGACAAATTTACTCCATACGTTACAGCAGTTTTACAATTTGTATCTATTGTCTATGCTGAAAAGGACAGAACCTCTTACCAAGTTATTGGTGCCGCCATTGGTTTATTAGGTGATCTTGCTCAATCATTGGGTGACCAAGTAAAGGCTATTTTGAGACACGATATTGTCAATAATCTCATCCAATTGGGTTCCTCTCAAGATGGTAACAGAGAAGTTGCTGAATGGGCTAGAGAAGTCATCTTTAAATAAGTAAATAATAATTAATAATAATAATAATAATAATATAATACTAGTACGTACAAATCATTTCATCACATACAACAACACATACACACATACACACATCACTCAACCAATTTCAAAATCAATTGGACACAAACTCAGAAAGTTTATGGACCATTATAAAAACCCATAATTTATATAATATTTTAAATACAATGTTGAACAAAAGAAAAGAAGAGAGCTTGGAGATATTTAAATTATTAATATTTATTGTTCCAGGATTAATTAAAATAATTCTATATATAAATAAACAAAAAACCCTTTTAAATTTAAAACATGTTTACTCAAAGTACAACAGTGTGGTCTGTTATGTCCTTGTTAAATTTGAAAAATACATTTGGTTTATTAAACTTGCAATCTATTGGTTAAATGTTACATTCGACCAAAACCACTTTGCTTGTCAATCATATGGACCAGATCCTGGGACTCTAAACAGTTTGATACAAACTCCCCAATCAATCGAAACACCTGGTGCTTGGTGCACCACTTGACAGAATCTCTTTTGATGCATTGATCAAATAATCTGTTCCATGTATCTGGATTGGTTGGGTTGTAAGCATAATAATAATAAAGTGATTGTTGAATATCCAATCTTGTGAATCCCTTGACAATATAGATCTATTGACAGATGAATTTTTGTTAGTTTAATCTATTTGTTGTAGTAGAGGTGGTAGATGTATTATTATCTGAAAATTGATCATTATTATTATTATTATTAGTTCTACTATTGTTGTTGTTGGCCAGTTGGTCCTCTAAACTCTTGGGAATAGCCTCCTCTAGCATTTGTCCAGCACTTCCCCTTGAATATATATTAGAAAAAAAGAATTAATTAAATAAATATATATATATTTAAAATGCTAAAAATATTGTTATACTTACTATTCATTGTTGCAACTGATAATCCAATCAGAAAAAAGATTATTGGATTAACAAATAAAAACTATACTCTTATACTATTTGTTACACTACACTAGAAGGGAGAATAAAAATAATTGGTTAGTTTGGTTATTAAATATCAATTCTAGGTTCACAAATTTAATTAAAATTAATAGGGGGGGTTTAAACAAGAATCACCTGTTAGGGGGGAAAGATCATGAATGGTTCATAATCCTGAAACAATAAATAAAAAACCTTAAATTTAAATATTACAAATTACAGTAAAGTTGACTACAAGGGGTAAGAGTCAGAATTGGCTCGCCAAAAAAAATCCCAAACCTGGTGATGCATTCGACTTCGAACTCACACCACACACTCTCCACAACACCACCACACTATTTAAATAATTAAATAAAAATATGCATATTGCAAAGGGGAATAACTTAGATGATCATCATGTTTACATACATTACATACATTACATAACCTCTACAGAGAGAGAGAGAGAGAATAGTATAGAGGAGGTAGACTATATAACAACAACAACAACAAAAATCATGCCACCAATAATCTACACCCGTAATATCCTCTTAATAATAAATGAGTTGATAGAAAGAATCAACCCAAAATATCAATCTAGAACACCAAGTATCAAAAGGTTAATGTCATCAAGATATATTGCCATAGATTTGGAGGACTTGTTAGAGGTCAAAAGAAGATTCTTGTTTAAGAAATGGAAGTTCACATATGCCCTAAAGCACAATCATTTCCAAAGCTTCCAAGCAGACTGTCTTCCAAATATAATCACGTACAAAAGAATTGACAATGAACCCATGTCCTTAAAAGGTATGATGATGATGATGATAATAATAATAATGACCATTGGTGATCATCATGATACAAATATGTAATGTAATGTACTAATCACTCACCATTCCTATTAATTACTCCACATCTATAGATCTACTTCGTTTGAAGGATGCCATATTCATGGTCCCCGATATTGTCCAGGACAATCTACCTTGTATAGTCCCATTCTTTGAGGAATGTCAAGGACTATACATCTACTATCAACACATAAAGTATGTGATAGTTCCTCACGATCATCCACGTGTTGCTGATGCCAATGATCTCATTGAAGAAATCAATACCCACATCAAGACTCTTGCCGTTCCACGCCAGTTGGAAAATCTACTTACTCCTGCCACCAACCACAATGATCAATTGAAAGAACACGATCGTTCGCATAGCGATCGTCACTCTGGTGATCATCGTGATCGTGGCCGTTCACGTGAACGTTCACATAGCGACTGACGACATGTAGGGAGAGGATCTGGCAGAGTTCGTATTATGCTCGGTCCATTGTCTATATCCCTGACATCACACAATATGTAAAACTGAGCAGTGATATCAGGTATATAGATACTGGGGGAACATAATCGTGCGAGAACTTGAGTGTCCATATGTTGAATACCGACGACAACCTCTTCATCGTTCCTGCCATTGATGTAAACCCTAGCGACCCACAGCATCAATGCCTCCTTGAAGAAATCTCTTTTGATATTGAATCTTGGTCTTGTCTAGGAGACTTGTAATGTCATCATTGCTTGGATTTACCAAAAGCAATATCTCATCCACCTCTCTTGTGTCTTGATCTTGTACAACTGCTTCTCCATCATTGGCATAAGATTCTCCAGTTAAATAACCAGATGGCGTCAAACGAAACACCTGGTGATTAGCACCACTTGATGTAATCTTTTTTGATGGATTATTCAAATATTCTGCTCCATGTATCTGGATTGATTGGGTTGTAAGCATAATAATGATTGAGTGATTGTTGAATATCCAGGCCACCCAACACCTGCTCCAGAACCGCTCAACTTGGTCAAGCTACTCCAATTCGGCTGCTGTATCCATTCAACGGCAAAAGAGACGAGTGGGTTCAAGTATTCTGAAAGGGTACTTCTTCCAAAGTAAACGACGACAAGTGCGTGATCATGGATACAGCAGCCCATTGTGGACACCGGGTGTGATGATCAAAAAGATACCTTGGCTACTACTTTTAATCAACTAGGATTGGTACCGCATCTGCGAGAGGACAAAGTTTCCAAATGGAAGCCTAAAGAATTAATAATAATAATTACAGAAATTAGCACTACTTATTAAAAACGTATGGTTTCTCCCAACTAAATTAAATAATTCACTTACCTTACATCCGTGATCACATGATTGTTGACCGTCGTAGGTCATGCAGTGATGGTCACAGTAGACGAGGTTTTGTTCAGAGAGACCGGTGAGGGTGTTGCAGCAAGGAACCATTGTCCCCTTGAAGCAAGTATGCATCCAACGACCGAGCATGATGATCACCCTTCCAGATCCTGTCCATTCCTTGTGTACTCGTATAGGAGTCGTCAAAGCACGTGCTCTTTGAGTGCAAAGAAACGGCCGTCTCTACCAGTTGCAATGATGAAAGAGTTGCCACGCAACAACTCAGACTCCCAAGATCGATTGGGCTCCACTCAACATGATACAAATGTTGGTTGTTGTTGTTGTTGTGGTTGTGGTTGCACTTACCCTCAACATCAGCAAAATGCAACCCAATTGTGACCAACGCGATAGCATCTACAATGGAGAGAATATGGTTCGATTGAAGAAATGTTTGATTTGAGATACGGACGCAACAAACCATTCAACGATCGCAATCTTGATCAAAAGTCGGATCACAAGCGATCTTTGACACTGTATAATAGTAGCATGGGAGTTAAAAGGTTAGACATGTGTAATGCATGGCATCTTCAAACATCAAGTTTGTAAATACATACTACTAATAATAATCAAACTGTCACACCTTCTCACCTAGAGATCCACAAGACTCTTAGAACTGCTCATCTCTAATTCTTTACATATATAATATAAATCAACAAAGTAAACAACTGTAATAACAAACAAATACTGAACACATCTACCTACCTAAATAGGATAATAATTAGACAATACAAACCAACAATAATTAAACAATTCAAACCAACAATATTTAGACAATTCAAACCAACAATAATTAGACAATTCAAACCAACAATATTTAGACAATTCAAACCAACAATATTTAAACAATTCAAACCAACAATAATTACAACAATTCAAACCAACAATATTTAAACAATTCAAACCAACAATAATTAAACCAACAATATTGATGACAATTCCCTTTCTTGGTGCCCACTGTACATCTATTGCTTTGATATTAATACGGTTGTACTTGACACACATCATCAGAGCCCTAGAGATTCAAAATTAGAGTTTTGGTAAGAGAGTCAACAATTCAAACCAACAATATTTATCAAAATAATAAATAGATAATTCAATAACAAAGTAATAATTAATTTTTAAATGTTTTTGTTAATTTATTATTTTGGTATTAATTTGTTGTATTGTTGTTTTACAATTCATCGTGAGATGGCATGTCACCAGCGTCACCACCAGCTCCAGATTCTTGGTAGAGCTTGGAGAAGATTGGTTGGACGATCTTTTCGAGTTCCTTGTATTGGGCATCAAAGTCTTCCTTTTCACCAGTGGTTGAGTTGGCTTCGATCCAATCTAAAGTTTCCTTGACGGCAGCTTCGATGGTTTCCTTTTCATCGGCAGAGATCTTTGATCCAATCTTTTCATTGTCGTTGATGGCGTTCTTGATCTGGTAGACATAGTTTTCAAGAGAGTTACGTGCTTCAACACGGTCCTTTAACTTTTTGTCTTCTTCGGCGGCTTCAGCGGCTTCTTGGACCATACGCTCGATATCTTCTGGGGTGAGACGATCCTTGTCGTTGGTGATGGTAATGGATTGCTTGGCACCAGATCCCTTGTCTTCGGCAGACACGTGGAGGATACCGGATACATCCATCTCAAAGGTGACTTCGATTTGTGGGACACCACGTGGGGCGGGTGGAATGCCAGAGAGCTCAAACTTGCCGAGGTTGTGGTTGTCCTTGGTCATGGAACGTTCACCTTCGAATACTTGGATGAGTACCTTGTCTTGGTTGTCTTGGTAGGTAGAGAATACTTGAGACTTTTTGGTTGGGACAAAGCTGTTACGTGGGATCAATGGAGTCATGACTCCACCAACAGTTTCGATACCCAAGGTGAGTGGGGCAACATCGAGGAGGACGACACCTTCAGCTTCTTCTTCCTTTGAAAAGACGGCACCTTGGACTGCGGCACCGTAGGCTACTGCTTCGTCTGGATGTACACCCTTGTTTGGTTCCTTGCCGTTGAAAAAGTCCTTGAGGAGTTGTTGGATCTTTGGAATACGAGTGCTACCACCGACCAAAACGATTTCGTGGACTTGCTCCTTTTTGAGCTTAGAGTCTTCGAGGACACGCTTGACTGGTTCGAGGGTCTTTTTGAAGAGATCCATGTTGAGTTCTTCGAAACGGGCACGAGTCATGGTTTCGACGAGATCCTTACCTTCGAAAAAGTTTTCAATTTCGATTTGGGTTTGTGACGAGGTCGAGAGGGCACGCTTGGCGTTTTCACAGGCACGACGGAGCTTTTGGAGTGATTTCTTGTCCTTTTCAGCGTTCTTGCCAGTCTTCTTTTGGAAGACACCCAAGAGATGCTTCATCATACGTTGATCGAAATCTTCACCACCCAAATGAGTGTCACCACTGGTGGCCAATACTTCAAAGACACCATTGTCAATGGTTAACATGGAGACATCAAATGTACCACCACCGAGATCGTAGACCAAAATGTTCTTTTCCTTGCCGGTGGTCTTGAAACCATAGGCGAGGGCAGCGGCAGTTGGCTCGTTGATGACACGCAAGACGTTGAGACCGGCAATAGTACCGGCATCCTTGGTGGCTTGACGTTGGGCATCGTTAAAGTAGGCTGGACAAGTGACGACGGCGTTCTTGACGGAACGACCCAAATAGGCTTCGGCAATCTCCTTCATTCTGACGAGGATCATGGCAGAGATTTCTTCTGGAGAGTAGGTCTTGTCTTCACCCTTTACCTTGACAACAATGTGTGGCTTATCACCCTTTGAAATGATCTTGTATGGTAATAATTTCAAATCTTTTTGTACTTCTTGATCAGAGAATCTAAAGGAGGAGGAGAGGAGATTGATATAGATAGACGTATTTGTTAGATATATATATAAATTAAAATATTTGTATTGTTTTGATTTACATACTTTCTACCAATAAGACGCTTAATATCGAATACAGTGTTTTCTGGATTCAAAGTAGCTTGATTCTTGGCGGCTTCACCAATAAGACGTTCAGTGTCGGTGAAAGCGACATATGATGGGGTGATACGGTTACCTTGTTCGTTTGGAATAATTTCCACACGACCATTCTTAAAGATACCGACGCAAGAGTAGGTGGTACCAAGATCAATACCAATGACATCACCTATAACTTTTTCATCTTCAGTTGCAGTGCTGATAAACGATGTTGCCAACAATGCAATAGTGAAGAGTACAAACAATGACTGGAGTTTCATTCTTTGAGAGAGAGAGAGATTTATATTATATATAGTGTATATAGATAGGGTAAAAAAAGAATTTTGTTGAACAAAAAACAGACGTCTGTGAACCTCGTGAACTAAAAAAAAAAAAAAAAATTAAATATACAAGAGAGGGTCAAAGATAAAAAATGAATGAAATTTTGTGTGTCAGATTCGTTTTTATGTGTCGTGCTGCGTCACCATTGATTAACGAACTTCTGAAGAAATGAGAAGGTGACGAGGATCGCATCGTCACTCAAAGCGACCAGTCTATAAGGTCTGGCCCCAACCGGCTTTATATGCCATGGCCCTTCCAAGGAGAAATGTATAAGAATTTTAACCCCAACCGATATTCTATAAATATACATGATGATGCGTATTCAAGATTGGTCACTAGTGATTCATATCTTACTCAACAAACTGGTCTCTATGACTTGTGTGTGGTTGAATTCTTATTTTGGTGATTGTATGATCACAATTTTTTATTATTGACAGTGAATCATCATCTGCCTCTACCTCGTTGCCCATATAAACGTCAATGGGAATTCTATAATATTGTATGATTGGTAAGGTAATTACATAATATGATTCCATTTTCATTTCTATCTTCTTTACCACTCCATAAATCTTGAATGCATTCTCTACATCTAAAATAAAATAAATATTAATTATTTTTTATATATTAATCTTTTTATCGATATTTTGAAGAGTAAAAGGTGTGCTGCTTCTATGGCCAGACCTTTGATATCAAACTTTTATTTCCCTTTCTCCCTAATGTCATCAAGATCAACAAGTTCCCAGGAAATCCATTGTTTACGCACCTGAAGCGATTAAAAAATTGATACTGAAGATGCCAAAGGCAATTGCAAAGACAAGGTGGCACCAGTATCTGCATTTTGGAGATGACAGCTGAGAATACACTCTTTGCTTCGTCGTCAAGAACAGAATTAACTCGACTCATCTGGATAAGGAGCCAAATATTAATTTGAACTCAAAATAATAATTGATATTTCAAAATAATAATAATACGTAGATAAGGAGCCACTGAAGAAGAATGTTCAAGAGATATGATTCGAATCAAAGTTAAGTGTTGGTTGATTACATAATCATCATAGTAGTTACTCCATCTAATTATTGTTATTGAATTATCTGTGATTGGATATACCCCGGATTAACCAAGGGCCGTTCATCTTACAACACATTTTAGGTGATTTGAACAAGGATACAAATAAAAAAATGGTTTATTAATAAAGTTTCAATCTAGGAAACGTCAGATGTTTGGAGACTGTGACGAATTCAAAAGGTAAATGGTGGGTAATATGTGTAGAAATAGATAACTAAATATAGTAATATAAATTGTGGTGATTTGAAAGGAGCTCTTGTAAGTGGTCTAACTGTGAAGTGTGATTTGGAAATCTCGAATTGAAGTTGTCTGAGTTTTCACGTCGAATTGAGTAAAATCTTGATTATATTTGATGTGCCTGAAATTATGAAAATTATTATTATTTTTCTTTTCAATCCTTTGATCTAAAATCTAAAATACGCCATTCCTTGATATATCCCTTTTCTATCATTGTATAATATCTACCACCTTTGAGGAATCTTTCATAATGATCGTTCATTGTTGATGGGATTACCTCGCGCATGAGTTCTATAGCCCATCTTTTTTCACCATTAACATAGAAATCGACGAATCCACTTGAACCAAAGCATGGTCCAACAGAAGGGCAGATGAAATAGTTTCTACCAACCAAGGAGGTTGCAGCAAAATAAAACTCATTTTGCCAGAGATATTCAAGTGGAAGTTGTTCTCTTATTCCATGTTGAGTTGCTTTTTTCGAGCCGATTAGATTAGATGTTCTCATTCTTGACAAAACCTTGTATATGAAATCACCTATATCGGATGGTACATAACTCTCAGAAGTTGGGGATGCAAAGAGAGAAATGTAATACTTGGAAACGAGGAGGGGACACGCAAAACCAACTGTTCCTTTTTCTTCTGTTGAGATCATTAGAATTCCTTTTTTGATCAAATTATCAACAATTAACTGTTTAAAAAAATGTAAATACAATTGAATATAATTATAATTAATTGTGACAGTAAAACATACATTGTTGGATGGTGATGAGAAGTGATTGCCCAAAAAAGTACACATCACAATTTGTTTTAAAAGTTCAGTTTCCTCTGGTGTAGAATCAAGGTATGCACGTGACTCTATATCAAAGAATTCTTTTGAAACCAAATAACTACGGATTTCCTCGATTGGGGTCTTTTTCGTGTATTTTTTAGCTAATTCATTGACCGTCAAACTTAACAAACCAATATGTCCTCTTGTGTAGTTCCACAATATATCCACTAATTGTTCATTATCATATGCCAATTTGTATACTTTGAATATACTTTAGAAATCCAATTTGCCAAATCTAAGGAACTCCATTCCCAATCCATTTCCTTTTGGTATGATAAAGGGGGTTGCCAATCCTGCAGTTAGATGTGAATAGGAGCCAACCATTAGAACTTTAAGATACTTTGGACATTTGCCCAGAACACCTTTGATAAATGTTACAAAGTCTTTGGGGTATGTTAATTGAACCTCGTCGAAAATGAGTACAACTTGGTGTTGATTTGATATCTCTACCATGGAATCAATATCACAACCAGCATAGGCCATAAATTTCGATTTAAATGAATTTCCTCGTAACCATGAAAAAGACATTCTTCTAACATATGTGGTGGGATGATTGGCCTCGATATACATTTCAAGTAGTTGAGTAGTGGATGTTTTACCAGAAAAAGGTGGTGCCCTGATAATGACTATCGATTTTTCATTGATAATGTTATATAAATCATTAATGGTATCATTTCGATAAACAATGTGTGAAGGAGATAATCCTTCATTGGAACAATGGGCAACTTGATCGTTGCTAGGATCATTATAGGAAAAGGGTAGTCCTAAGAAAGAAAAAAAAAAGGAAAAATACAAATGATTAGTAATGACGTTTTCTGTTGATGACAAGATGTTGAATGATTGCGTTTGGTGATAATGATTAGGATGGGTGCATTGATGGATAATAAAAACAAAAAGATAATCAACAAGTAATGGTTTAAAAAGTTGATTCCAATATCTGATGCTAAGTGGTAAAGAAAGTTTGTCGCACAGGAGAGTGGATCAAACGAAAGGTTTGAAAAACTGAATATAGCACGATGTGAAAAGGAGTAACAAACAGTACGGGATGGCCAAAAAAAAAAAGGATTTGATAAATGGTATTTAATTGGGATATGAATTTATGAATATTCGAACAAGAGGTCAATGATATTGAAAAGATGAACAAACAAAACAAAATGACAAATGTTGAGTGATGCTGTTTGGTTGGTGCGATATGGAGTATGAAATAGACTGGCCAACAATGAGGCAAGTGATTAAAGAGATGGGTGATAAAAACAAGAAAGTATTGTCTCTCACAGGATAGGTGTGTGAAACAACTAACAAGCAAACAAAGAATATAACACGATGCCCAGTGGAATGGTTGGAGATGGATTGACCAACAATGAGAGAATAAACAAAACAAAATGACTTGATTTGGGTGATGGGTTGATGCTGCAATTAGGATGGAAAAAGAGATGGGTGATAAAATAAAAGGATGTAGAGTGATAAAGAGTGGTAGTGTAGCTTGGTGAATGGATCAGTATTTGATTTGTATAAAAAGGATTATAAATATATGAAAGAGGTCAATGACATAAAAGATGAACAAACAAAATGACAAGATGTTGAATGATTGTGTTTGGTTAAAAGAGATGGGTAGTGCATTGATGAGATAATAAAACAAAAAGATAAACAACAAGTAAAAAAAGAGCCAACAAGGGTTGTTTGAGAGATGGATAAAAAGGATGTGGTGATAACGAGGGGTTCCTTACCTTTGGGAGCAGTAGAGGGAATAGATGTATTGCTGTCTACGAGTTTTTGAGCGAAAAATTGTAATACATCTAAACCCATTCCATGTTGTCCAATAATAATTAGCATTGGCTTCATTTTCATCAATAAACGTGGAACATGCGCTCTTTTGAGCAACAGTGAAATCAGTTCCCTTGACCAATTCCCGAGCTTTCTGTTTTGAAGAGATGAAACAAATAAATGATAAAAAAGACAGTTGGAATATGGTTGCAAATTAAGATAGAAAGGGATATAAACTACAAAGAATAAATAACCGAATGAAACAAGATGATGATGATGATGATGATGATGATGATGAATAGATAATGAAATAAGAACAAATAAAATGTATCAGAAAGAATACATAGTGAACTGCTGACCGGTATGAGTGCTTTTTATCAAACTCCAAGAAAAAAGCATATTTATTAAAATAAATGTGTGATTTTATTTTAGAAAATAAAATGTCTAATGGGTGAACGACAACACTTTAAAGGTTGATGGTGTGATTAATAGATGACGAGCAACGAGCATAATGATGGGTCGTGAGGGAATGACGAATATGACTGGGACAAATGAAATAGAAGATAGATAGATAGATAGATGCATAACTACTTACCACTTCTGTGCCGATGTGATAGCGATTGTTGATTTAAAAGTTGTTGAACAGCCAGATAGAGCTTCTTTGCAGGTGCTACGACTATGCCACATTTACCAAAATCAGCCTCTGTAAACACTGCTTTACTCTCTCCTTCTACATCATTACCAAGAAGCATCTGGGCATATTGAACTTCTTTTGTAGCCCATTCTTTTACTTGTTCTGGCAACCATTGTTTGAAATCGCCAAGGAATGCAATTTCTGATGCCAAAGCATTAAACATGTTCTGATTAAAAGAGATGTCATTAGATATTAGAAAACATTTGGGTGTTGTTCTTTTTTTTCACACTTTTGATTTTTTTACTGACAGTTAGGATACTTTGAAACAACTCTCCTAAATCTGTTCCTTCCCAACTTTTGATCAATAATCTGTAGCATCATTGATTGATTTTTTTGGGTTATTGTTTATCAAATAAATAAATTGTATAATAATAATATAAGGTAATGGAATTATGTAATCAAATGATTAATCTAGATTTGTGTATGATTTATTAATCATAAATATGGATATGAAATTACGTAAACAAATGATTGATCAACAGATAAATAAATAAATAAATAGCATTTATTCAACTCTTGGATTTAAAGTGTGAGCATGTGACTTTAGCAGAGTTGCAATTTGAGCACGCTTTAAATTATTGGCAGAGTCTCTAATCTCCTTTACCCATTCCTCTTTAGATTCTGGATTTGAACTACATAATATGATTCCATTCTCATTTCTATCTTCTTTACCACTCCATAATATCTTGAATGCATTCTCTACATCTAAAATAAAATAAATATTAATAATTTATAATATATATTTTTTTAATCTTTTTTTTTGGTACATACTAATAGTTGATTCATTTGTATCTAAAATCTTTACATCTACAAGATTAATTGATTTCTTGACCAAATATTTGTTCTTTTTTTGTTGAGTGACATAAAGATAATCATTGAATAGTAAAAGATAGACATATTTGGAAACCTTTTTTTGTCTAGCTTCCATCATTAATCCATCCTTTATGAGAAGTTTTTGAGTCAATGAAAGTGAATCTGGTAATCCAACCACCTTGTCTTGAAATTGGATTGTCTTGTTTTGATTCTCTGCACGACGTTTGGCTTCATTGAGTTGATCGGCCACAATCTTTGTCGATCCAAGTGCATCTTCTAGACTGTCACGTTCCAATACATCGACAGTATGTAAAAGCAAATCATTGAGCAATAAAATGTATCTTGGAATACGTTGAACCGGACGAATGAGATAAGATTCCAAAGTCTCACTCTTGCACTGATCCGAGAATTGACAACGATCCAAAAACTCTTTGAACCGAGGTACCTTGGCACGATTCTCATGGATAAGGTCCATTGCTCTATTGAATCCATTAATGTAGGTCCTATACTCTTTGATTGTTGAAAATTGATCGCTTTGATCTGGTTTCTCCTCTTTATCCCACAACCATTGAAATGCTTGTGCCAATTCAATGATATCAATCTTTTCAGTCGATGATGCCAAAGATCGAAGTTTCTTTAAAAATTCACAATTTACTCTAAATACTTTATCAATATTTGAAAAAATAGATTCTACAACTTCTAATGGTAAAATTGGTGGACTTGTTGGTGCAACTACTAATGGATTATAATAAACCTAAAAATTAAAAAAGAAATAAAGAATTAATATAAATATTTTGATTTGATTTTAAATATATATCTTTTCATACTCTAATACAAATATTTAAAGCATAAATATAAGCTTGTTCAGTATCAATAATTTCTTTAATAATCTTTCCTCTTCTAAAACTCATGTTTGGTTCATCTACATGAGAAAGTCGAGGTGATGATTCTTCTAGAGTGTTTCTAAGAGTTTGAGGAGATATACTTCTAGAGAATCTCATAATTCCTTTGTTGATTGGGGAGGGTGAAAGTGAAAGTGATGGACCCAAACTATCGGTTGGATCTAGATCCGATAGATCTTCTTTGACATTTAATTCATTGTGTACCGACGCTGAAATCGGTACACTCAAATTCTCTATTGCTTTTTGAATTGATTCTTTTACTTGTGGATGAGAATGATCAATAAATCTTGTTAAAATTCTATTACAATCTGATTGTAATATCATATATCTACAAATTTCTAAAAGAAAAAGAAAAAAAGAAAAAAAAGAAAATTAATATAATTTAATTTAAATTTGATTTCTTTCTTTTTGTGTTCTTTATATTTGTTTTACATACCATCAGTACAAAGATTTGCTATCAATAAAGCCAAAGCTTCAAGTAATTGTGAACTGTGTGATGATCGTTCTTTTAATAGTTCACAAATACCATCAATCAAATATTTGGAACGTAGAATACGACGAATGTCTTGATTCGAGGTGAGGTTGGCAAGACAACTGACCGACAATGATTTTAGAGACAGAGGTGAACTGACAGAGACCAATGTTTCAATCAATGGCATCATTGCACCCGAATCCAATATCGGTTTTTCAGTTTCCTCTGTCAGAGAAAGATTAATTAAAATCTTTAATACTTGTTCTTTAATTGGTTCAGGTGATGAAGGTGATGATAAATATGCTATCAATTGTTGTAATACTCCTGATATTGCTAAAATTCTTCTAATTAATGCTAAAAAAGAAGAAGAATAAAAATAAATAAATAAATAAATAAATAAATATTATTATTTCTCTTTTCTCTTTTGACATACGATGATAAATAGATAAAACGTGAATGATTGATGTTAAAGCCAATATTAATTCATTTGAAGGTGTTGGATATTGGGAAGTGAGAAGTTTGGTAATACTTTGAATGGCACCACTGTGACAGAGTGCTTTTTGATTGTCAAGATACTCTCCACAGGTATCTTTGTGTAATATATTTCGAAGTGGTACAGTGGCCAGTATAATGAGATTGTGATTCGATCGTTTTAAAAAAAAGGTAAGTGCCTCTACTACTCCATAGTCTACCAACAGATGACTATGTTCTGAACACAATGTTAAATTGGTCAATACCCATAACCCCTTTTCTGCTACATCTTGATTCTCAGACACCAATATACGCATCAATGTTTCTATAATCTCTGATTTTAATAATGTTATACAATTTTCCACTAAAAATATAAATATAAAGTTAATATATATATATGATTATACTTTACTTTTCTATATATTTAATACAATACAATTTAAACATAAATGACTAAGTAACCAAGTTGATAACATTTGTATGACTTCATTATTTGATTTTAACAATTCATTGGTTTTTGAAATTCCCAATAAATATAAGATGGTCACTTGGTATTCGCTTTCAGTTGAACTGTTGATTAAATATCTTAGACAATTTTCTTGAAGTGATACATCTGTAGATGAAAGCTTCTCTATATTACTCCTTAATCTTTCCATTCTTATCATGATTGAATCTCTTTGATATTGTTATAGTTTAATAAATAAATAAATAATAAATATAATAAATAAATAAATAAATATCAGCTGAATCTAGCTATAAAGATTTCCACCACTATATTCTCTTGCATAAACCACTGTTGCCAAAAATATAATACTCTTATATTATTGTTGTTGTTGTTGTTGTTGTTTTAAAATATTATATAATATATGATTATTTTAAATTAGAAAAAAGGAAGAGGAAAGGCGTGGAACTGGAAAGGAGGTAGGTGGATGTGATTAGAAAGTGGTATGTTATATGTTATTAGTTGAGTTGTGTGTGTATATATATATATATAAATATATTTATTCAGAATATGGAAAAAAGATGTAGTAGAGTGTTAAACAAAGATGGTGATGGTGATGATGTTGTGATGTGACGGTAATGAATAATTTGAATGGTTGTTGTTTTTTTTTGCTATTGTTTATAAACAAACAAGAAAAAGAGAGAGAGAGAGAGAGAGAGAGAGAGATCAATGGTTTGTTTAATTAATATTATTGTTGTTGTTGGAAAAAGGGAGAAGGAGTTAGTGAGAAGTGGAATGCATTTGTCGTAAAGTAAAATGATATCAGATTAAGAGATTATGGATGATTGATTGTTGATGGTTATTGTTGGAGTTGTTGTGGTTATGGTTATGGTTGGGGTTGGATTGAAAGAAATAAATTTAGTTAGTTATGGTTAGTTTTAAATATATCCATTATTATTATTATTATTATTATTATGTGCATATAATATATTCCAAGTGTGGAGGAATGTGATCAATCAATCAAACAAACAAACAATCAAACAAAAACACGACGACGCTGCTGTTTCAATCAATCAAAATCCCCAAATATCAAAACAAAATAAATATGTGGTGATGCTGTGTGTGATATGATGGTCCAATAGAAATAAAATCCAAAACACAGTGTTTCAACCAATCTGTCCGACATCATCAATCGGCATCCAATCGATCCGATGGGGAGGGGGGGTTGTCAAATAATGTGGGTGTTGGTGGAATCGTCTGTTACATACAATATTATTATTATTACTGGACTGCCTGTCTGCCTGTGTGTGTGTGTGTAAGATATTATTGATAGATTTCTAAACAACAAATTGTTCGTATCCCCCAAACATAACCACAACCTCCTACTGCTGCGCGGCTAACCCCAGACTACTCTACTCTACTACAACTACAACCTTTTTCTATTTTATAGTTGTCAAGAAGAAGTTGTGATAAAATAAATATCTAGCAGCAGCAGTATAGTAGTAGTTAGGTTGTTTGAGTTTGACTGGATAGATGGAGAGTTGAGTTGAGTTGAGTTGGGTTGGGTTGGATTGGATATATATCTTGTTTGGTTGGAAGAAGAGGGAGTTATTTAAAAATCGTTAAGAGTGAGAGTGATCTTGCTTGTTGTTCCAAACTATTATATTTAAATATCCAATATTAATGTTTGTTGTCTTTGTTGTTGTTGTTGTTTTGAATATGTTGATCATCATCATAATCATCATAATAATCATGTTGTTGTTAGATAGATCCAAATTTGTTATGTTTAAATTATTATTATTATTATTATTATTGTGTTATTGTTATTGGTGATCACTTTAAATTAAAGGGTGGTGGTGGTAACTCTAATACATCGCAACCCGGTAGTCGATGTAATATGACTTGCCAAGCAGAGGTATGACAATATATTATATATATATTAACAATAGTAATAGTAATAGTAAAACAAGATTGGAATATTTGATAGACTGTATAGGCTGACAACCAACCAACCACACCCCCCCCCCCCCCCCCCATACACATTGTGTGTATGTGTATATCGGAGCAAACAACGATCAAACCCGAATTTGAATGGGGGGTAGATGGTAGATGGAAGGGGTGGGAGGTGTATGTTGTTGTTCAATCACGCACACAACTAGTTTTGTGAACATAGAGGAGGAGTAGAGGAGAGGATTAATTAATAACCAGTCACAAGATTTGATTGACTGTTATGGAGCTCTATCTGTCGTAAAAAGTAAATCGATTCCCATTCATTCCCATAGAATAGCTTCCATAAGTTGTTTGATGTTGGTAGAATGCCGTACTTCTATTTTAAACTTTTATGATAATGATAATCGTTTAACAACTTGTTATTATGACAATTGTCAACAAGTCATATACAATAGGAAGTTAAGAGGAGGAGAGAATTTGGTTGACCATGTAATAGATAGGACTATATACTGCTACTACTACTTTGATGGAATGATGACCAATTTGACAGCCATTTTTAATATATATATATATATTGTGGGGAGAGAGGAGAAGTAGAGGCACCCATGCAGCTGATTTTAAGTGAAGAGGATTGATTGATTGTTTGATGATGATGATGAACACCCATCCCATCCCATCTCTTATCATAACAACGTTGGTTGGGGGAGGGGGGATGTGTGTTGTTTTATATCTGTACTGTATTGTATAATTATATCTGCCTTTGGTTGCATGATAAATATATAATATAATAACAGAAAAGAATATGTACACATATTCCAATAACAATCAACATTATTGATTGATTGATTGATCGCATTGTAATTAAATTTACCTTTTTAACTGCTATCTGTACATATATATATATCTGAGACTATTAGTACTACTACCACCTTACTACAATGAATAGATAAAATGAATGAATGATTTTAAAAGTCAGTTATTGTGAACAAAGATGGGAAAAAACGATAATGGCAATGACTTTTGATTGATAGATTGTTATTGAGGGGGAATGAATGAAACAGTAGTGTTGGGTGGGAATAATAATCGGTTGAATCGGCATCTATCTATCTTTCTATCGTGGACATTTAAATTAATTGGGTTCTGAGAACCGGTTTTTGCTGAAAAGGGATGCCTCTGTCAAAAAAGGGGGATACGTTTTTCGAAACGGTTTTCTTGTTCTCCCATTCAATGAAAGTCACAACACTACAATGGTAGAGTTACATGTGTTCTAAATTTGTTATATTTTATTTACATTTAAATGTTTGATTGATTAGGGATTCTGGATTATTATTATTGACCTAAATCTAAACTTAAACTATAGATACGAGCATTCTCAAAGATGGTAATAGTATTGTTGATGAGAATGGTTGTCATGAGTTGGTTGTGAGTGGTGCAGGTGGATTGATCTCGTTTGGCTCCGAGTTGGAGGAGATGGCGATCGCATAGATCGGTCAAGAATTTGGAGACACGTTTGTTGTTTTGAAGAGAGACTGGTTCGTCGAGATGAAAGATATGGTTTTGGAGATTGGCGTCAATCTCTGATTTGGTCATCATCATGACACGCAGCGTTGTTAGATAGTTCCATGTAAATGGCATGGTTGGGTCGTTGACCACTTCGTACTTGCCTTGGCTGAGTCCGTTCTGAATGAGAATGTTTTCCTTGCGTTCAACGAGTCTCTCGTACTCGCGTTGTTCCTTGGCTGGTAGATGGTAGAATGCCGATGGACGGAGAGGCGGTAGACTCGCCTCCGAGTCAATCTCGATGCCGTCCAAATGATTATTATCAATCACGAAACCATAGTAGTGGAGAAGAGTCGCATTGTTGTGCAGTCCGTACGATATAAACACCTGCTCACCCTTTTCAAACCGAGTGTCTGTATAGACACGATAGCAACGGTCCGCTGCGCAGTAGGATGCCATCGTCTTGACATTTGGATTGTGGTTGAATAGATCTGCCAGTGGTACAAGACATGCATTATCATTCTTGTCTTGAGTTGTATGTATTTTGGGTAGTTGCTGCTGCTGCTGCTTCTTGGACGATGCAGCAGCCGATACTTGATGATCGAGTCGTGGGTTGTAATAATAGGTACGTGTCTGAATCACACCCCATGCCCACACATACATATTCAAGTCTACCAAATTAGCCAACACGTCTTGATGAAACACCACTTCATATCCATTGTTTGTCGGACACCCCAAATGAGATCGATGTTCCTCTTCTTCCTCCAAAATATCACCTTGATCATCTTTTACATAATCAAAACTTGGTAATGATCTAGTTGATGCAGATGGTGTATTCGTACCACTTGCACTCATCCTTCCAATATCACTACTACTATTTCGAAGGAATGATCCACTATTCTTGATAGATCCACTATTTCTAATAATAGGAGTACCAGTACTATTATTATGTAGACTTGTACTACCATTAGTACTATTCTTTAATGTATTTCCACCACCACCACTACTTTTAAAAGTAGAGTTGTTATTATTGTCCAACTCGGAATGAGATGATAGTACTTTGAGAGTGAGGTGTGACTGTAATATCTCTTTGTACTGTTTATGACTATCCAACATTTCTTTGCGTAGTTTAGTTGCTTCATTTTTGTAGTAGGGATAAGATAATTCACCAATCTCTGCATCGGTATAACTGACAGTTGTATTATACTCTTTTGGTATACAATCCAAATACCCATACCATCTAGATCGATTCCTTATCAATCTTTCATAAATCAATTGAAAACATATAGTTTGTTTTGAATCTAATAGTTTTAATACTGTTTCTATATGTTCCTATAAAAAAATGGTATAAGTTAATGAATATATTCAATTCATTTCGTTTCGTTTGTTTCATTCTTCTTTTTCATCTTACAAAAGGAGGTACAACAGATAGTATAGGTAATGAATGAATTAATAGTGATAGAGGTACTTCTACCAATAGATCACCACTTTCGATAGTTCGTTTAGCGATGACACCTCTGCCACCTCCACTATCACCGAAATCGTGTATCTCCATCATCTCTTCATCCCATTTGACTCCATTCTTCTTTCCCCATTCTATCATCAATCTTTCTTGATGCTCTTGATTACTTATCTCTTTATTATTACTAATCATCTCGATTGATAGATCTATTATCGATACGACAAAAAGTAAATAATAAAGTGAATAATGAAAACACACACAAAACTTGATTAATATTTTTTCATTAATAATTTTAATCACACTCTTCCAGTCACAGAGGTACTTCCAGTATTGCAATTCACTTTGTATATTGTATATTTATATATTTAATGTTATAAACTAATTTATTATTTGAATTTGGTTATGAAAAATTGATTTCATAATTTGTTATATTTTTTTTAAGTAAATTAGGAGGTATAGTTGTAGTTGTAGTTGTAGTTGTAGTATCTGTTTGTTTATCTATATTATTATTATTATTATGTTATTTGTTTGTTTGTTTTAGAGTAAAAACTTTTTAATATTTTCACCATTTTGACATTTTTGTAATAATTGATTGATTTGAGCAGAATGTTGTTGGTAGAGTGGTTTGACGTGTTGAGCAAAATAGGTTTTGTAATCAGAGATTTCAGCAACTGGATCGGTATCTGGCTTTTTGGTGAATTGGAGTTGAGCAAATGATGGTACGTAACCTTCAGCCGATTCGATAGCTTCTTGTTGATCTTCATTGGCTACACCAGCCTCACCGTTGGATGCACCACCAGCTTCCTCTTCATTCAACAGCTTGTATTGACAATCGAGGATATGAACCCAAGCATCTTGAATGGAGGTGTACATCTCAGAGCTACAAAGCATTTGAGTCATGGCAACTGACAAGATCTTCTTTTCAATCTTTCCAGTAACCTTGTCAGAGGTGACAATCCAAACCTTGGCAATGATATCAGCCCATAATCCAACTCTAATCTTGTTGATGGTTTCAATAGTCTTTTGAATCGATAACTTGTGAATCACCAACCCAAGGAAAATAATAAAACATCTTAATAATTTTTCAGTCTTGTGTTTTGATACTCTTTCCAAAATGATTTCAAAAATTGGTTTCATATAATTTTCATACAATGCACTAAATAATATAAATAAATAAATATAGGTTAGTCAAAACTACTATATATTCTTTTCTTCTTCTTTTTTTGTTTTTTAACATACAATGGTAAATTTTCAACAATTGATTCAACGATATAAAAACCTTCATGATCATTGATGGGAGAGGCAATGAGAAGACGGAAGACACCAAGGATTGGTTCAATGTGACCCTTTTCGACGACAAAGGCACCGTCCTTTTTAAAGAATGCTTGGTAGAGACGGACAAGTGGTGGGATGTTGGCTTGGTTCTTAAAGAGGTTTGGATGGTAGAGTGGGGCCAAGAGGTCACGGTAGGTTTGGAGGTTTTGTGGTGGAGCATTTTCGACGAGGATAGAGAGCAATTGGAAGGTGTATGGGGTAAACTCTTGGACATCCTTGGAGAGGACGAGTGAAATGAGTGGAGTGACAATGGTAAAGGCTTCGGGACGGTCGGCAAACGACTTGAGGAGAGATCCAATAGCTTCGAAACAATAATGGTTAAAGGTGTGGTTGGTGGGGTTGTCAGCCTCGGCGACGACAATCGAAGTGAATTTTTGGAGTAGATCGACGGTCAATTGGAGATCAATCTTGCCAATGAGCATCAAGACGATACGGACAACAGTACGCATAACACGTTCGTTTTGACGTGACTCTGGGAATCCCAACACACCAATGAGAAGACGCAAGAAATCACCAACATTTTGCAATACAAAGGCGACAGAGAGACGTGGTTGTTTGGTGGTAGGGTCACGTACAGTCAAAAGACGGTCGATACAGGTGGCGGCATAGGTGTGAATGACATAGTTGGGATTGGTCAAACATGGAGCAACCAACTTGGTGATGGCTTCAAAGTTTGGCAATTGGGTACGGAAAATGGTGATAAACTTGAGACAATCGGCCAACAAGATAGGGTTGGTTGTGGCGGCATTGGTAATCTCTGGTACAATCTCTGTCTCGAAAAACTGGACGATTGGAACGAGTGCGTTGGCAGTGGCAGTACCAGAGTCTGACTTGACGGCGAGTGCAGTGACGAGGAAGATGGCGCTGTCCTTGGATGCCCAGTTGGCAGCTGGATTGGCACGGTATTCGGCCAAAAGGTTGTTAATGTCAACCGACAACATTTGTGTCACCTTTTGTTCATAGTACTTTCTCAAACCCTTGACCAACTCGATAGAGGCACGACGACGAGTGTCACTGTCACTACCCTCGATATCACGACGAATGTATTCCGTTTGGTTGTCTTCAAACAACTCAACATCGGATTCTCTAAGCTTGATGTTTGGTGCAACAATATGTGAACAGATTTGTCTAAGTGTTCCTTCCTCTGCAAATAAACTGTGACGAATACTCATACTAACAGATCCAATAAATTTAATTGCTGAATATGTTAACTAAATAAATCAATAAAAAAGATGATTAAAAACAACATACAATACAATCTAATCTATATTCTACTATTTTATACATACAGAATCATATCTAACTTCATTTGGTGTTTGTGATAATAATTCCCATACACCTCTTACAAATGGATCGAGGTATTGTGAAAATTCATCATCATACACTCCAATATATAAATTAACAATATCACAAACACTTGTATGGACTTGATTTAATAATGATGGTTCTTCGTCACTCTATAGAATAACAAAAAGACAAGAGTAAGTAAATGAAATAATACAAATATAATAATTATATTTTTTTACCTTTGAATTAATTAAACCTGGATTAGTTGATCTATAATTAAGATAGTATAAAAAGTCTGTTGAAAAGGTTTCAAGGTTATCTTCAAAGAACTCTGGTAAATCGACAGAACTCATTGATAAGAAAATCTCCAATTGTAAATGAACCGATGTAAATAATGATTTGGCTTGTTCTTGTGTAAAGTTTGCTCCTGATTGTTTGATTAAATTTCCAGTTTTCTAGAAATAAAGAAAAGTTTGGAGTTTGAATAAATTATGAATATTATATATTATATTATATATTTATACATACGTTAAATAACTCTAAATATGGTTTTGGTAAAGTATCAAGAATCTCACGAAGTTCAAGTAATACCTGTTTATCAGAGGCAAGTGGACGATATTTGCATAAAAGAGTATTCAAGATTTCCAAAAGAGTATTGATGGTGTTGTAGTCGGTGGTTGAAGAGATCTTGTTCATGATATCACCCAAAAGTGATGGCCAATTGATTGGAAACTCTGCTTCACCAATAATGTTCATAGCTTCAATCAGTTGACTCTTTACATTTGCTTGTTGTGTACGAAGAATGAGTTCTACCATACTTGCTTTGATTGTTTCCTTGTCCGATGGATAAATTGGATAATCTACTTGATCTCCCTATAAATATGATGATGATGATGATGATGATGATAAAGATGTGTGAGGTGTTAGCTATATACATCCATCCATATGATCATATGTCTGTGTTTTATGTGTTTATTGTAAAAGTTACCTTTTTCCAATTCTCTTTAACATGATTCTTAAAGTAGATAGCACCCAATTGTTTAATAAATGAGTCTTGTTGTGTATCGATCAATTGAAGCAAGGAAATAAGTCCACCTTGAACCTTTACTATATTCTTTAAATTGTTTGATGCTATGTAAACAATAATAATAATAATAATAATAATAATAGAGTATGATCATCGTTACAATGTAGTGTTAGCAATGATCATCCTTTTTTCATCGATCAATATCAATACTATGATAGTCTCATACCTTCTTCTCTAACATTTGCTTCTGGTGCAGTAGCAGCAAGCTTGAATAATGTGATGATTTGTTGTTCTGACATGTTTTACTGTATTACTTGTACTACTACTCCTACTACTACTATCTTCTTCTTACCTACTTCTTCGAACAAACAAACCAACGAAAAGAAAAATGGGGAGTTAGTGAAGTGACGCGCGAAAGTCATCAATACCGCTCTTTTTTTCAAAAATTCAAAATCTATTGTTGGAATTTCGTTTCCAACGGACCAATGGAGACCAGTCTGGACTCAGACAAGAGGTTCTCTTTTGTCAAAGATCATTAAAAGATAACATATCATTAATGAACACTGTCGATAGTGTTTGATTCATTGTTTGTCGATCCAACAACAACAACAACAACAACAACTTAGTGACGATATAATTAAAAACTACTTTGTAACTTCAAGTCAATGCATTGATTGATTGTATATATATCCCACCACTAACCAATGGTTGCACACACGACCAGTGGTTACTGTACAACACACGCACTCACAACTCACAATAATGTAAGTTATATACGTACGAATGAATAATAATACATTTTACTTATTGTTTTATGGTTGGACGGTTTTTTTGATGGGTTGATATCAACTACTAATCCATACCTAACATATCTAGGTGTGTGTGTTCTATAAATGATCAATATGTAGAATGATGATACTAACCATGTGTATCGAATGAATGAAAAGAGTTGTTGTTTGGTTGGTTGGTTGGTGCACATCACAATGGTGGTCACTACTCATTGACTAGAGGAGGATACTATACTACTGCACTTATCTGGGCGATGATGAAAACACCCCAACGCACCCCACCCACCACCACACACAATGATGTGATTGCATCGGTTCCCAAAATATTAAAGGTGGTAGAAGAGGTGGATTATACAAGTTTTAAAGTGCCCCACTCTCTTGATATCACCCTCCTTAAAAGTGATACATCCTTAAAAAAAATCAGTCAGAGATTCATTATTATTATTTATTTGTTGTTCAATTTCAGGTGTTGGGTAATGAATGAATGTATGATGGTGATGATGATGATGATGATTTATTGTAGCTACAACAACAACAACAACAACAACAATAATATTAAAAATAGTAACACAATCTAAGCTGTGACCAGTGTAGTAATTGATGTTGTACAACACATTACAACTGAGTAAATGTGCAACAAACCATTCCCATTCCATTCAATTTAATTTAATTGTAATATTCGTAGTAGTCTAATAGTAAATTAATAATTAATAACTTCTCCATCCACCTTTATAATAATAATAATAATAATAAATATATTTATAATAATAATAATAATCATTAACAATCAAATCATTTATAATAATAATTTGTCAAATGTCACGTGATATAATATCAGTAGGGGCAGAGTATTGTCCTTATTTGGATCATTGCTGGGCATGTAAAGACGATGAATGTTTAAGATTTTGGTGTCGGATGATTAAACCACTGCTGTTCCCATTAAAGTTGACGGTGGGGTTGGTGGCGGCGCCGGCGCGACTCAAAGACAGCACGGAACAAATAGAGAGACTGAAAGAGGACCATCGAAGGGAACTCATGACCAAAGACCTCCAACTATCAAACAAGGATGTACACTTGGAAGATATGAAAAAGGCATTGTGTGGTGTACTCGAACAACTCGATCATGCAAAGATGGATTTGGAACAATCGAAAAAGGACAATGAAGAAATAGAATTACTCAAATGCCATTTAAAAGAGTCAGAGGATAGAGTCGCTTCTCTTCAATCTCAAATACACGAATATGAAAGAACAATACTCATGTTTGAAGAAAGATTCAATCGTATAGAATCAATATTATTTAAAGAATCACCAATTCCATTTGTTAAGGAAATCATCAATAATCATCAGAATAATAATAATACAACTACACCGTCTATATTATCACAACACCAACAACAACAACAATTATCACCATTGAAACCTTCCAATAGTACGACAACCTCCTCAAGTACCACAACAGAGACTACAACCAGCACAACTACAACCACGACAACATTACCACCATCATCACCAACATCATCAATTGAACAACACAACTCCATTATAGTTGGAGACGAAGACGAAGAAGTAGAAAGAGAATTTATTAAATTATTGAATAGTAGTAGTGATAGTAGTTGCTGCCATAATAATAATAATAATAATAATAATATAAATAATAGTGGACTGGAGTTATAATAAATTAATTAAAAATAAATTTGTATATATATATATTTACTAAATAAACCACTTTGGAAAAAAAGATAGATAGATAGAAATGTATAGTTTATTTTATTTAATTTTTAATGTCATTTTATTTATTTATTTATTTATTTATTTATTTATTTATTTATTAAGGAAGTATTATTACAATGTTTAACTTGTTCAAGAGCTTGAATCTTGAAAATAAAGTCACCACCGAGCAACCAATTTCTATTTTTGATATCAAAGTAAATATCATTTGGGGAGCACCCCCACCAATAGAAAATTGGCTTGTCACTGGTTGAATGTTTTAAAAGAGTTTTATAATAATTAAAGTTGATGTCATAGGTCTCTTTGAGTTTGGTACTATCAATGACAAGACTATGGTTAAATCCCAAGAAATCTGTATCTCTGATTAGTTTAAAATACACTTCATCTTTTTTGTGTAATTTCATGGTATACTTTAAAGAAGAGGAGTTACTAGATTGAACAAGTTTCCATTCCAAGTCAGCATCTTTTTTATATAATTGGAAATTGGATGTACATATTCCAAAATTGAAAATATAAAAGATTATAAATATTACTATTATTGATTTAAACATTTTGGATTAGAAAGTTGAGTTGGGTGATTTGATTTAATGGTAGCAAGGTGAGGATGGAGATTTATAAAAGTTGTTTTGTTATTGGATATTAATTAATTATCTATTTGATTGGAAACATAAATCAGATACTAATTTAGGTAGAATAAATAATACAGGTGTTATCATGGGTGAGAATCCGATCGGATCCTCGAGGTGAATAAAAATGACCAGATACGACGACAAATATTGGAAATTAATTTGTCTCCGGCGGTTATGGGGTGTTTCTTCAACACCACCACACCCCGACAATAGACAATATGCGTATTTGTTTTCAAATTGTAAAAATAGAATAGATATTCCACGATTCCAATAAACCAAGTTAATTTATTAAATTAGTTAATTAATTAATTAAAATTATTCATAAATTGAAAAAAGAAGGAAATAGAATGCAACATTTAAATTTTCAGACCATTAGACACTCAACCACAGTTATGAGTTCGATCCATTGCTTCAATAGAGATAATAAAATCACCTCTTGAAATTCTATTTCTATTTGTAATATCAAATAATACATCGTTTGGATTGCATCCCCACCAATAGAATCTTGGATAACCATCTGTTTCTATTTGTGTAAGAGTTTTAAAATTAAATTTCATATCATAGGTCTCTGGGAATGCTTTACTATCAACTGTGACACTATGGTTAAATCCCAAGTAGTCTAAATCTTTGGCTAGTTTAAAAAACACTTGTTGGTTTGGGAATATTACGATGGTGTATCCCACAGAAGATGATGTACTACTTGAAACCAGGTCCCATTGATTACCATTCTTTTTATAGAGTTGGAAATTTGAACATAATCCAAAATTGAAAATATAAAATAATATAAATATAATTGTAATGGTGATTGTTGATTTAAACATTTTATATTATAGTTTTTGAAAGATCTAATTGTGATGATGAAGATTTATATAGTTGATTAATAATTGAATTTTTGAAAGGGTGGAATCAATACCAAAAATTAAATCAGATAAAATAAAGTACAGTTATATTTAAACACCATGGTAATTCCAAATTGTGCTGTAATTTAATAAAATGATCCCAAAGACAAACAAAGTGGAATTAATTGTAGAGAGGAAAGGGGAGAGGGGTGCTTGAACACCCCCACAACTTGTCGATTTTGTTTTCTTATCGAAAAAACATCAAGATCGTATTTGAATCTAGTGTTTACCAATTTACTCTATATTTATAACATGATGGATGATAACATGGCAACAAATTAAATTATTATGTAGTATTCAGTCAGAAATGTGAGTGGTACCCCAATACATTTTTTCAATTTAATTTTGATTGATACACTCATGTAGTATTAATTGATTGGTTGATTCGAAAATAGATATTTTTTATTTTGATTTAGGAGGTGTGTTGTAAAATATAGATTTTAAATAATTAATCTTTGAGTGTTATTTAAATTTAACGAGGAATACCACAGTTATGAGATCGATCCATAGCTTCAATGGAGATAATAAAATCACCTCTAGTGAATCTATTTCTGTTGGTGATATCAAATAATGCATCATTTCGATTACATCCCCACCAATATAAAGTTGGCAGGTCATCTGTTATTTGTCTTGTAAGAGTTTTCCAATTAAATTTTATATCAAAGGCCTCTCGGAGACCTTTACTATCAACGGTGAGACTATGGTTAAATCCCAAGAAATCTAAATCTTTTACAAGTTTAAAAAACACCTGTTGCTTTGGAGCAGAAGTAAAGGTGTATTTTATAGAAGAGGATGTGCTACTTGAAACCAGGTTCCATTGGTCACCATTCTTTTTATAGAGTTGGTATTTTGTACATAATCCAAAATTGAATAAATAAAATATTATAATTAGAATTGTGATTGTTGATTTAAACATTTTGTTGTACGGTTGCAATAAAAATAATAATAGATGTTGTTAGATTTAATATATTATTGATGACTATTTATAAATATAAAGTTGGATATTGATAATGGTTATTTAATGTTGAAATTTAAATTAATTAATTCGATCAATATATATATATTAAAATATTTAAATATAAATACATTTAACTGTATTCCAATAATAGAATAAAAATGATGTAAAACAAAGACAAATGTGGAAATAAATAAATATGTTTTATTTAACATTCCCTATAAGGTCGTCGTGGAAAGGGGGTGTTTGAACAACCAACAACACCACCCACTATTGTCATGAAATCAAATTTTTATAGGAGCAGTTTATTTAATTAAAAATAGATTGAAAATGATTTAGGAAAGAAATGATAAGAATGAATTCAGTATTTAATTGGATTGAGATCTGGATGGTTCCAGTGGTCATTTCTAGGTGATGAGGATCTTGACGGAATTGATTGCAATGATGGGTGTTAGCCACCACAATGAATAACTTTATCACCAAAGATTCTAATCTTGAAAATATAATCTCCACTGGTAAAATAGTTTAGGTTCTTTAAATCAAAGAAGATGTCATCTTTTTTACATCCCCACCAAAAATAATCGGGGGCTTGACTTGTATATCCATAGAAATATTTTCCTGAAATGGTTAATTCATATTGTTCTGACAAGGCATCACTATCGATGGTGAGACTGTTGTTGTATTCCAAAAAGTGTGTGTATTTCTGACGATTTTAAAATTCTCGTGTTTCCTTTTGGAATTTGCATAGTGTATCTTAATGAATACGTGCTACTAGATTCAACCATAAACCAATTGTTACAATTTTTTTTATATAATTCTAAATTACATGTTACAAAATTAAAAATGTAAAACCATAAAATTAAAATTGAAATGGTTGCTGATTTAATCATTTAAATAGTTGTTGTTGTTGTTGGTGGAACAAAAATGATTGAGTATCTATATTTAATAAATTTGTTTTTTTTACAATGAATGAATGAACTAGAGTTGACTATACTGGTGGAAGAGGTGGCAGGTTTTGCCAAAGATTTGAAGGTAGATAGTAATTTATTCATTGTTTGTGTTTGTATCTATCTATTTTAATAAAGTATTTTTTTAATTGGTTGATGGGAACATATACAAGAATGATAGATGGAAATTAATAAATTAAAATATTGTGACCAACACCCACTAGAGTTTTTTTACAATGGAGCTATTGATTGATCATGCACAGGATATGATTAGTAGATTCTGTGAGGGAATTCGAATATTCTTATGAAATCACTTGTGTTGGTTGTTTGAACACCATCTCAGACTAATTTGGAAAAGTTTGAGGACTCTAGAATTTAAATAGTTAATCTTCTTTTATTTATTTAAACCATATTTTGAACAACGAGAAGATTAATCACGAAAAGGATAAACCCACCAGATTTTAATTGGTTGGATTGTGGTGGACTCACATCTTTTTACGAGTAGGAGAATTGAAGAGGTTCGCTATTATTTATTTATTTAAATAGAAATGTGGTGGTTGTGTTGGGCGATATGTATCATATGTGGTGGATCACATTATCATTTTAAAAAATATAATAAAATGAATATCGTTTGAAGAGTCTTCCCCTTCAATTGATAATAGAAAATAGATAATATTTCCTTAATTTGTATTTTATTATAGCAAATATTGAACAAAAAGGAGAATAATAGACACCAAAAAGATAAACCCACCAGATTTTAATTGATTGGATTAAGATTTTTGGTATCCATCAGTATTTGGGGAAACTAAACCACTGGATACATCCATGGATGACCCTGATGTGAGTCCAGGCTCCGATGATGATGAAGATGAAGAGGATGAGGAGGATGATGATGATGAGGAGGAGGAGGAGGATGATGAAGAGGATGATGTAGATGATGTGGATGGGGTATTGGTTGAACAATCGAATGCTTTTTTGTTATTAATCTTTACTTTGAAAATAAAATCTCCACTTGTCATAATGTTTTTGTTTGTGATATCAAAAAAATATGGAGCTGTTGAGCAAGTCCACCAACTCCATACCCATTCATCATTTGTAGATGCTCCGTTATGATGTTTACCATTAAAGGTCATATCATAGGATTCTTTGGCTGCAACACTATCGATGGTGAGAGTAGTATTATATCCAAAATAGTCAGCATTGTTAACTATTTTAAAAAACTCTTGATTGCCTTTAGGTATCTGTAAGGTGTAACTCACCAAAGTGGCTTCTGAACCGACCGTGAACCATTTATCTCCTGTCTTTTTATATAATTCTAAATTACATGATACAAAATTAAATATATGTAAAATAAAATAAATAGAATTGAAATTAGATTGATGTTGGCCATTATGATGATAATTATTGTTGTATAATATATGTATTTAAATGATGAAAAAAAAAAATATTAATATAATCAGTATTTTTAAAATTTATATTAATATAAATAAGTTAACATTTGTTTTGCACCATACCTTAAGATGTGGTGGTACACGGTTGGATCTATCAATATTCAGATCATATTGATGGTTCACCAAATATATTTGAAACCATCAATCAATCTTAGATGACAATGAAAATACATAGAGTGGTTAAAAAGGTGGTAAAGGTTTTTTTGAACCTTCACCCACTCCAAATAATATTGATAGTGGTTATAGTATGTAGAGCACCTAGTACATCCATTTGCTGACAATCTTACTTCAATTAATTACAATCTTTGCAAGAAAGATTCTGATCAACAAGTCCAAGTATATTTTTTAGACTATTAAAAAAATTTAAATTAAATAATCTTTTATTTTATTTATAACAAAAATTGAACAAAAAGAAGAATAGAAGATAAAAGGATAAATCCACCAGCTTTTAATTGATTAGAGTATGATCCAATCTTTTCAGGAACCACTTGATCTGAATCTGAGGCCCCAGAATGGTTGCTACATTGGAAGAGTTTGTCGTCTACCTTTAATTTGATAATGAAATCAGCGGTATCAGTATCGTTTCCATTTTTAACATCAAAGAGGAATGGCTTGTTGGAACAAGTTGTCCAACTCCAAATGGGACTATCGGTTGCGTTTCTATTTTGACGACTTTGGCCATCAAAGTGTAGATCAAAGGACTCTGGGTGACGGACACTATCGATTGCAAGAGTAGTATTATGACCCATATAGTCCAAATTACCAATTACCTTGAAGAACTCCTTGGTCTTATTTGTCAGCTTGATAGTGTAATTGACTGATCTCACATCAGAGTCAACCAATAACCATTTGTCATCAGCAGTCTTTTTGTAAAGTTCTAATTTATTAATACAACTTCCAACATTGAAGATGTAAAAAAGAATAAATAGAATTGAAATGATGCTTGTTGATTTAAACATTTAATTAATTGATGTTGATGTGTAATTGTACAAATTATATTTGTTGATGAAGAATATATTTGTTATAATAATAATAATATTGTTTGTTGATGTTATTGTTTGTTGTGCACAATTCCTATTTATATGTTTGGGAACGCATATTTGATGTTTAAATCTATCAACATTTGATCGTATTGAATTATGTGATGGTTTATCAATCATTCAAATCACCGTCTATTGACTTGATTGATCCATACAATGAAGAGGTTTAGGTTTGAGTGTTCTGGTCAAAGGTTTTTTTTTTTTTTTGTTTGAACCGTCACACATACACTTTATTTCATATTCCCATCCCATCTTTTGAAAGGCTCATGAATGAAGAATAGATGATGGGAATTCACTGTCACAGATACCTCTAGACAGTGATAAATCAATGATTTAAAAATAGTAATGTGGTGGTTTGGGTGGGTGAGTGAGGGTTGTATTTTTCTTTAAACGGATTTCAATCCATCAAATGATCAGATGGGTTCCCATTTATTTTGTTGATTTTAATAATATTAATATTAATATTTTGAAGTTCACTTGAGAGAGAGAGAGTGTGTGTGTGTGAGAGAGTGAAATGGCATGATGGGATGGATAGTGTGATTTATTTAACATTTTAGGAAACTTGTTATTTTTTTTTTTTTTTGGATTTATTTATTAATTGTAATGTTTTAATACAAAAATAGTTGAACTAGAAGAAGGATAGAAGATATAATTATAAAACCAGCAGGTTTTAATTGACTTGAATACGATTCAACATATTTATCAACATGATCAGGAATCCATTGATCCAATAATAGGTTTCGGGGTTGGGCAATTGTTAACATCATCAAAAGCTTCGAATTCGACTGGCCAATGTCTCTGACGATTTTAAAGAAATCTTGCTCGGGGTATGGAATTTGAATGGTGTAGCTAACAGATTTTGGATTGGTCGAACTGAGTTTGACCCATAGGTTGTCAACTTGTTTGTAAAGTTCTAAATTATAAGATCCAATTTTGAAAATGTAAAATACAATAAATAGAATTGAAATGATATTAATGGTTGATTTAAACATTGGTTTTTTTTTGATGATTTGATATGTCCACCCTATTCCTAATTAATTATTCTCAAACAAACCATACTGACTGACAGTGAAAGAACAATCAATTTGATTGTATCAATAATCCAAAGAATGATCATTCTTGTAGGGAGTACCATTTTGTTTTTTTTTTTTTTTTTATACTGAAAGGTTTGATCTGAACTTCAAAAGGAGAAGTGCTGGGATCTCTGATTAGTAGTTGATCTCTCTTCTCTTTAGTATATAGTGCTGGTTAATACAACTGTGTGTGTTTGTGTACGCGCGCGTAATAGTGTGAAATAACAACTATGGATAGAGTACCAACATTATCTCAATCTACGATTGCATCACAGAATATCATTCTACCTCCCAACTCTTTGTTTCATTTGTTTACAAACTTGGCATCGAATCAACAACAACAGCAACAGCAACAACAACAACAACAACAACAATCACAGCAACAACAAATAGATGCAAAAGAAGAAGAAAGAGATTATACCAATATTATGCTTGAAATTGACAAGGGCATTAGATCGACGAATCTAGGTGACCAAGTCGAATCGACACTCTTTTATGCACACCTCATCACCTACAATCCACCTCCTCTTATCATCAGCTCCATCATTATCAAGTTGGCAGATATATTTAGAAACACAAACAACAATCTTGTACGATACCGTATACTCAAGGTCTTTCAACATTGTCCGAGAGAGATTCAGCGTATCTCTAATCTCGATGATGTACTCAAAAGAATACACTCTATTCTCAATAGTAACGATCCTATAGCACGTGCTATTGCACTCAGAGTATTTGCATCTATTCCTCTATTGGTGGCCGACAAGTTGTACATTCATCACAGCATAAGAGCATGTATGCAGACACATGATGTCGGTGAAGCCGAAGCAACCTTTGATGTCATGGATCGACTATGCGAAGTGTCTCCCGTCTTTTCAGACAGTATCATCGACAAGATATACACTATCATTCAATCCGTAGAAACACCACTCCACACCAAACTAAAGTTTACAACCTTGTTTAGACATATGCATCATAATCATCTAATTTCAAATCAAGTATGTAAACCAAAATATAATAATAATAATGATATCAAAGTTAACTTAATTTTTAAACTTTCTTTATCCTTTCAATTAGTCAAAAGAAATGTTGATTGGATTATTGGAATTATATCCATCGGTTGTATTTGTTGGTGTTGTTTTAGATACTCTTACAACTCTAACATTGAAACATATCCTCTATGTAAATGATCATATCAAGTTTTTGATGAACTATCTAACAAACGATCCACGTATCAAGGTTAAAATCGATGCTATTCAATGTCTACAAAGATTGGCAAAGAAATTACCTCATTCAAACTTTCCTCTAGTTGTATGTTTTATTATATTTATTATCTTTAAAAAAGTAATAATTATTTATTAATCATTTCCATCTATTTTAAATAGGATTTATTTAATGTGTTATCTCAAACTCCATATAATCAAATCAAGTATCATTGTTTATCATTATTATTAATCTTGTCAACAACTCATTCTCAAAAAATGATAAATAATACTACTACGAATATGATTCAAAATGGTGGTGGAATTGTAGAACCATCATCGACAACAATCAATGGATTTAATTTGTTGTGTGAATATAGTCAACATCCAAACCCATCATTATCACAAGTTTCAATACAGATCATTTCAAATATATTCAAAGAGATTGATCATCCAAACCAATATCAGACACAAGTTGACCAATTTATCGATTCTATTTGTACATTCTTATCAAATGCAACCAAAAATGGCAATGACAAAAAGGCATCAACAACCAATTTCTCAAAATTAACAAAAGCTATAATTCAATTGGTACACAAGTATCCAACTTCTAGTATACAAATAACCAATACTATTATTTCATTTGGTACCATTTCAAGTATGTCACAAAAACATAGAGAGAAAGAGAGATAAAATATCTATATTTATATTAACAATATGTTTGATTGATTATTTTTTATTTAGATGAATTTATAGAAAAATTATATCATTGTATTTCTATTTATTGTATTTATTATAAACAATCAATTGTACCAAATTATCCAAAATTATTAGATAATTTGAAAACATTATTAAAAGATACAAATTCTAATCAAAGAGATCAATTAAATGTATGAAATCTTAAAAGATCCACAAATGTGAAATCATTTATTTACTTACTTTACTTTATATTTAGATATCAATATTTGTAATGATATTTAGATCATTTGATGAACAATTTGATAGAATTGAAGAAATAACAACTACTTTAATATCGATTTTAAATGACCATTCAGTTGAAAATATGCCAAGTTTAAATTGGTCATTGTACAAGATTGCACAACAAGCTCAAGTACATGGTTTTCATTCATTTGCAAAATATATCTACTCTAAACTATTGACAACTGTAGAATCAGAGTGTAATTATTTTTGGTTAAAATCATTATTGGAAATTGCATCTATTGAATCCCAAATATCATCACCAAATTCAAATAGATCATTATTATTATCTTCATTTAATAATATTATCATTTCAATTAAAGTATGTAAATTGATCGATTAAATTAAATGAAATTTAATAATAATTAATTATTCTATTTATTATTCTTAGGCTAGTATAACACAAGATAGAAATTTAACATTTCAAGAGAAATTTATTGATCTTCGAGAAAGATATATTTATAGTTTATTAAATTTAAGTCTATTTATTAATCAAAATAAGATATCCCCTTCTACCTCTACTTCATCTTCATCTTCTTCTTCGACCAACATATCAACAATTCAATTAGAAAACAAGATACATTATTTATTAAATCTATCAAAAGAATTTACAACACTTTATGGTATAGTGGTTGGTAAATCAATGTCTAAATCGGCACAAGGCGGTTCAATTGAACAAATAGACAAACAATGGTGTAGAACAAAGTCTATTTTATTATGCTTTTCAATCTCTTGTAAATTGGTCATTTCAATTGCCAATCATATTTTAATGGACTCTTATCATCAAATTGGACAACAACCATCAATCTTGTTACCCAAGGATGAATTATCGATTTCCAGCAACATTGCTCAAAACCATCATCCAGTTCAACAAACCATTCCATTGTTTCAAATATGTCAGTTGATCCACTCTCAATTCCAACTACAACTAGAACAACCAATCGATCAACAGTCAATCAAAAAGACATCAAATTATTTGGTTGAAGTGATTGATGCATTGTTATCAGTTCCTTTGACTTATCCAGTATTCTTTTATCAATAATAAATAAAACTTTGGATTGTTGTAGGTATATTTTAAACGAGTAATTCGTTCATTTATTGTTAAAAGGGTAGTTACACAGGTGCATTTTAATAAATAAAAAAATAAATAAGGGTTGTGTTTTTGTTGTTGTTTAAGGTTTAGTAGCCACTGGAATACAATTGGTGGGTTGTTATTATGTTATTAATAATCGCAAAGTTTGACAACCATTACTGAAATATTATCTGTACTTCCAAGTTGGTATGCAAAATCTCTTAGAGTCTCACTTGCTCTGTTTGGATCGGAAATCGCTGATACGAGATCGACTGCGTCTTCATCAGAGACAATATCCCAAACACCATCGCAGGCAATGATTAAAAACTTGTGTTCAGGTGCAATAGTCATATTGTGGATATGTGGATTGGCTGTAACATATGGAGTCAAAAATGAATCCCCAAGTGCACGACTAACTGCCAACATTCCATTCACTAAAAATTAATTTAATAATAATATTAATATTAATATTTTGATTAGATGAACCTCTATGACTTTGATACATACCTCTACCATTTAAAACTGTACCACCAGCTTGAGTAATTCTATTTCTTTCAGAATCTTCAACTGGTCTATGATCAAAGGAAAGACGTGAAGCTTGAAACGATGAGGATTCGTTTGACCAATATCCCAAAACTACACGACTGTCACCTACATTTGCTACGCACATTTGATCCTCTTTGATGTAGGCACAGGCAGCTGTAGTACCAATAAATGGCCACGGAGCAATCTGTACATGAATATTTTGGAAAGCACATTTAAAAGCCTCTTCTGGAATCTTTTTCGAATCCAAGTATTCTCCAAAGATTCGATAAATATTTTCGGCGGCAAAGTCTGATGCTGCTCTTCCACCGTGTCCATCAAATACGCAATATAATTCACTCTTGCTATTGTCTTGGTAGCATCCATAGGCAACCATTCTATCCTCCATCGTTGGTCTCTTTCCAATTGTTTCACTCTTTCCAACTACATATCTACTACTTTCCAATTCTGGTGGTGGTGGAATTTTTTCTTGTATTGATGCACTACTATTTTGTTTATTCATCAACTAAAAATAGAAAAGAAAAAAAAGGTTGTCAGTCCTATCTCTAACTAACTATTTTGTTTGTTTTTTTCATACTCTAAATAAAGGAGTTCTTTCTTCATCAACACTAATATTAAGAGTACTATTGGTTCTAGTTTGCATGACACCCTTTTTAAAACTTTGAATCTTGTTTTTAAACTTTCTATTCCAAGGTATACGTTCAAATATAGTTTCCAAAGCAAATTGAACACATGAATTTCTCTTTAAAATATGATTTAGAGAGTATAATTTTGATTGATCTAAAAGAGATAAAATTGTTAAAATTAGTTTAGTTTCTCATTTTCATTATGACTATTTATATTTATATTTATATTTTTAACATACCAACATTATTATCTTCCAAGTATAAAGAAGTGATTGAAGTATTACGAATGACAGATTGTTTTAATGCTTCGAGACCTTTTTCAGAGATATGGTTTGTTGAAAGATCCAAAGTTTTGATTGTTTTGGTACTCATTAAAAAGGCAGCAATCATGAATGCACCTTCGTCGTATGCCTTTACATCGCTTAGATTGATACGAGTAACCGATTTGTTGCTACGTAATCCAGCTGTCAACACTGCCAATCCAGTTGCATGTAATTCATTCCCTCCCAAATCCAACTCTGTAATGGATCTATTATTTCTTAGAGCCTGTGAAAGTGCCTCCAAACTTCTACTTGACAACATTGTTTTCTTTAATGATAACTTTGTAATTGTAAAATAATATTGTGCAATAAAATCCAAGTATTCCTAAAAAGAAAGAAAGTTTAATTAGTTTACCACATATCTATCGGCCTATTTTGTCTTTTATATTTACTTGTTGAATTTTCTTTTTACGAATGGTTGTTAATGGTGTATCTCTTAGAGTGGTTGACATGTGTCTATTTGAATAGTTTTCATTGTTTACAATGATGGCAGCGCATATCGATAGGAATAATTTCTCGGTCAGACAATGATTGTCCAAGTTGAGTGTGAAATGGTTGAGTTCAGGTGGTATGAGTTGTAGTTTACAGTTGATGGTTTGGAGAAGTGTCTTGTTCATCTCTTCCACGTTGGGATTGAATTCACCGACAAATGATATTTTGGATTGTGATGATGGCGATGGATTTCTCGATCCCTCTTTGGTCTGTCCGACCAAGAGGTATGATTCCGATTTGTTGGTTGGTGAACCATTTCCACTGGTATTATTGCTACTGCTAGTACTGCTGCTGCTGCCACCGCTGTTATTAGAGTCATTCGCAGTCCCCGCTGATCCTCCATCTACACCACCACCTTCATCTTCATCGTCACCATTGCCAATGTGCAAGTCATCATCCTCACCAGCATTTGGATTGTCGACCATAAATGCATGAAAGTAGCTAGGTAAGCTATCGGTATCACCATATATCTTCTTTAAAGAGTGCCAAAATACAAAGGCATCTGGTAAATGAATCGTTAATATTCCGATGATTTGTCATGTGATTATTCCGACACCAACAACATTGTCAAACACAAACATACCTTGATTGGATGGCTCTCCCTCTTTAACTTTATCTAATGCTGCTCCCATATCTCTATATCCTCTTTTATATTACAATGAATAATGTGAACAATAAATAAATAGTAGTAGGTTAAATAGATAGGATAGATAGATAGATATTTAATAAATAATAAATAATAATAATAATAATAAGAGAGAGATAGGAAAGCAAGAATAATAATTAAATATAAAGTATACTGCTACCTACAACTATTATGTTAATGATGATGTTGTACAAGTTGATGAGATGATAATAACAATACTAATAATAATAATGGATGAATAATTTGATGAATTGATTGATTGATTGATTGATTGAGTAGTATGAATGATGTAAAACACCAAGTTTGAATGAATGTGAATGTTAAAGAATGATGTACAAATATATGTATAAATGAGGTTATTAATAGTGAATGGGTGAAAGAGAGTAAAGTGAACTAGTAGTATAACAAACAAAAAAAATATCGTGTTTCGATGGGGGGAGGTGGATGTCCATTCAACCCGCTTTTTTTTTGAATGAAAAGTTGTTTTGGGGTCATGTTTGAAAAACATAATTTTGAACTTGAAGTGGAAGAGAGATAAAATAGATAGAGATAAATCTAGTAGACGACTCTTTTGAAAAAAGATAGCGACAGACAGACAGAGAGAGAGAGAGAAGAGAAGAGAAAAGGATGATGTCACAACAACAACGAGTACCATTTATGGCATATAATAGTAGTAAGTCATTGCAAAGAAAGAGAGAGAGTGAGAGATAGATAGATAGAAGATGATAAACACAAACTAACCAGCAGTTGCATACATTCATACATTTGTCAATATATTATAGTTGTTGTACGATCTGAAATTCCATACTATTCATCTAGATTAAACAAGAAACTATTAGGTATGCATCTATAGAGAATATATTCTATATTAGAATATAGAAGAAGAAGAAGAACAATAATATATATATATAGATATAATCTTGTGTAAACTGAAACTGACATGTTTTGTGTCTATCTAATTATTTATAGACGATGTAACCTCATCAAGATTAATAAAGTATTTAGCATCGGACGATAAAAAGTTAGTGATTGAAGCCATCAATATACTTTTGACGAGATCGTATCAAGGCAAGTTACTCTTTTCAACGCAACTAAATGTACATTTTGACCAAAAGCAATACAAGTCACCTACACTATTCGATGCGCTGCTTCATACGATCGTCAAGATTCAAGGTTTCAGTGTCGAAGGTGGACAAAAACAAATATTCAAGCTAAAGATTGACAACAACAAAGGTGAACTCATCGACAAGACTGTTGCTATTCTCAGAAACGCAATTCTTCAACAACCAAACGATATCGTCATTGCCACCAGTCCAACAGCTGTCGTGGCTCTCCTCGAAATCCTATTCAACTACTTTAGAATCAAAACATCGATCACTTCAATACTCGATCATCAACAAGGACTTGAATCTTGGAATCTCGATACTGCCAGCGTCCCTCAAATCTCTTCAAATACTCCAAAATATATTTTGGAAATATTTTCAAAGATTGCAAAGAAATTACCTTTAAATATTAATAATAATATTAATAATAATAATATTAATAATAATAATATTAATATTGTTGCTAATGGAAATACTGCGACTAATAATAATAATAATAATAATAATAATAATAATGTAAATGGAAACGGAAATGGAAATGGAAACGGAAATGAAAATAATAATAATAATAATAATAATAATGAACAAACAACACCAACAACTACAACAACTGAACAACAACAACAACAACAACCAATTGATCAACAAGAAAAAGAACAATTACCATTTAATACATTTAATCAAGAAGATATAACATATGTTTATTTTAATGATGGTACAGTTCAAGAACCAGTATTAAAGGTATTGCCAAGTGGAACGGCCAAGAGATTGTTGGAGATTCTAGAGATGGCTTTGTTTGTATATGACAATGACGAAGCATTGATGGCATGTGTTGAAACATTGGAGTCAGTTTCGAAACCAAGTTCATTCAAGCCATTGGTCGACGAAGTTTTACTCAAACCAATCTACGAACCATTGTTTGAGACCATAGTATCGACCATTTCATCGCCTCTTTTACCAGAGAGCAGTAATGGAACGGGGGTAACCTCACCAATTGCCCAAACACCAACTGGACAACATCAAATGACAGCATCTACAACCACCAGCACAACCAACTCTTCATCCAATTCCTCTGTCAACACACCCGTCACTCCAATGGTATCCACCATCCTCCACCTCAAACAATCGCCTGTTGTCCTTCACAAGCGAACCTTTATCGACAGACTCATTGAATTGTTGGGTCATCCAAACAATGATATTCAATTGTCATCATTAAACGTTATTTATAATTTAATTAAAACAAGTCAAAAATCAAGGTATGTTAAATCAAAACATAGTACAAACTTGGTTCATCTTATCTCTAACCCCCACTTTAATTTCTTATTATTATATAGAATTATGATTTGTCATATTTCAGGATTAGTTAGACATGTATGTAACCTTTTATCATATAAACCAGGAGACCATCAAATGGAGATGGGTAAAAAGGCAGCCACTCTATTATCATACTTTTCAAGGGAGCAATTAAATATTCCAGTACTCCTTCAATTCGAAACTTTGTTGACTCAAATCGCTCTTTCTGACAATCCCCACACTGAAATCGTTACCAACATTTTGATTAAATTGGAAACTACAAAATAATTAAATAAATAAATAAATAAAATTAATAAATAATAGAGAAACAAAAGTGATAAAAAACGACGAAAAACACTGGTTCTTTCGAAACTATTTTAGCATTCGACTCGTTAAATGTCCGAGCTTGGTCCTAAGAGTGCAAGATTCTCGTTGTCAATGTATCGGCAACCCCTTTTATAAGTGTGGGTGTGATCCTTATTATTAAACACAACAGTTAAACTAAAAGATATAAATAAAACATGGCACACTCGGATTTATCAGATATTGAGAATAACTATACTCCACAAACACCAACAACATCATCATCGATAGTAGCACCATCATCTAATTACAACCCAATATCATATCAAAATATCACTATTGACAGAGATAATGATGATCCAGATCATCCAGAATCTTACATTTCAACAGATACTCAAACACCAAAACCCGACGATCAACAATTGCAACAAAAACAATCATCAGGAGGAGTAACAAAGACTGTTGATATTATTGGTTCAACTCCTTTGATTGAATCCATTTTTAAAGGCAACTATGAAAATGCTGAAGAGTTGATCTCCACCTCTCCACAAATGATCAATATTGCTGAACCCAATCAAGGTTATACTCCTTTATTTTTAGCTGGTATGTAAATTATTGGTGATCAAAATACAGATACTACTAGACATTAATTAATTAATTAATTTTAATATAGTTGAAATTGAAAATGAAGAGATAGCATTTAAACTATCCAAACAATTAATAGAGGCTGGTGCTATTATTAGAGTGATTACAAAGGGTGGAACTACTCCATTTGCACAGGCATGTTTAAATGGTCATCTTAGAGTTGCCCAATATATGGCATCACTTGACAATCTACTTATAACAGAGACTGTGGTACCAATCCCACCTATATTGTTGGCCGCAGAACAAGGACATTTAAATGTAGTACAATGGTTGACTTCCAATGGTGCCTACATCTATGCCCAAATAAGTATCCCTCAATCTACTACTAGGGGTCTCATGGCTCTCCATCAAGCAAGTTTCAAGGGTCACTTGGAAGTGGTTCGATTCTTTGTAGAGCAATGTGGAATGTACATCGAAGATCGTTCAAACTTGTTGGGTGTGACCGCTCTCTATATGGCCATTGAACAAAACAAGTTAGAGACTGCCAAATACCTTTTGGAAAGAGGGTCTGATCCCAATGTGTGTCGTACTGATGGTGTCTTTGGTCTATACATGTGCGCTCAATTTGGATCGGTAGAGATGATCAAACTTATCCTTGGCTTTGGAGCTAATCCAAATCTATTGTATAATGGAAAGACAGCTTTAGATATTGCCACACAGAAAAATTTTACAGAAATCATCAATATTCTAACACCTCTTACCGATCCATCCCTTATCAAAGAATCATCTTCATCGTCCAATTGTAGAATCATGTAAATTAACAACAACAACAACAACAAAAACAAATACTCTTGCGCTATTTTTTTATTGTAGATAACATTAAATAATAAATCAATAATAATAATAAACATACTACAAGATGTACTCCCACAAAAAAAAAAAAAAGTGGTGTATGAATCTTGTTGACTTCCATCAACAAGTATTTATTTTATTTCAGCACCCCGTCACAGTATATACTAGAACAAACTTTTTTTTTATATTGGCTGTCTAGGATCAATAACTTTGGTTGAGACATTATCATTATCATTATTCCTCGCATTGAATATTTATTTATATAAAATTGCAAATGACAACAATACCAGTGGCCATATTAAATTTACTCAACAATAAATTTGGAGATATTTTTTTTAATGAATTAAAGAGAAGTTTAGAGAGAAACATGGTCGTACATATTCAACCTTATCCAGGTGCTTATTGGATTTCCATGATGAAAGATGGAAATGTATACTCTTGGTAATTTTTTATAATTCTATATAATAAGATAGATTAGATTTCTAATCAAAATAAATAATTTCTCTGAATTTTAGTTATTATCATCCCACTAAACAACATGAGGCAATCACCATTGGAAAGCTTGGGGAAAAAAAATCAGTTGAAAATGCAGGTCAATGGGCTGTATCAATTCAAACAAAAGGTCTCTGGGGAAATAAAACAAAATATAGAACAATTGATTAAATTGTAGTATCCTTTGAAAATAAAAATAAAAAAAAATAGAATTATGGTGTTCAAAATTAATTTCAAAATGTGTAACAACAATATTCAAAAGCTAAGATATCTATAATAATCACATCTTGATAAAGAAGAGATGGTGAATCTTTTATTTAGATTATATTTATCGATATCTTTATATAAAGATATCATCTAGTAATTAGATATCGAATGATGGTGATGATTAGTTTTCATTTCTCAAGATAAAGCTTTGAAGAAGATAATTAGCACCATTAAAAGCAATACGGAAGTTGTTAAAGTTGGATGGTGAAAGAGTCATGATGATACCGGTATCGACAACCTTGGCATGGACGAGATCGTTGGCAGCCGACGAGAATGTCTTTGAACCTACGACTGAACCGTTAAGAGTAAAGGTGAGAGTGGTGGCACCTGTTGTGGTACTCTTGCCATAGACAAAGATACGGAAGTTGGACGAGAGTGTTGGTTTGGTGACGGCATATTGGAGATAGTAGTCCAAGGTGACTGGAGTGTTGGCTGGCAGGTTGATAGCGTGCATGGCAGTGTTGATACCATCCTTGGTGACAGTGATAGAGGTTGGCGAATGGGCAAAGGTCTTCTCGGCAGTGATCATACTGGCAGTCTCTTGGAAGATGATGTTTTCATCACGAACATCTTGATCGACAAACCCAACAGAAATGCCAGACATGCTTTGGATGGTTTGATCGTGGTTCCAACCAAGTGGACACAATTGACCGACAATGTGTCCGGGCATCGACACGGTGGTGTAGGTCAAGAAGTTACGATCGGTACCAAAAGTTTGGGAGGGGTCGTTGAGCTTCCAAATGTTGTCTGGATCGTGACCAATGGTAAAGCTAGTGTCGTTACGGTTGGAGAGGTCAAGAGTCTTGAGAGCACCACCACTTCCACCAACACGGATACCAAGACGAGTAGATGCTGTTGGATTACCATAGGCATAGAACTTGTTTTGAACAGAATCGATACGATCAAAACACCAAATGTTGGCACCAACCAAACGACCTTGGTATGGGTGGTAGTTGAACGAGTCGAATCTAGCTTTAATCTTGGCATAAGTGTCAAGATGTGGATCCTTCTTTGGTGGAACTGGATTAATTTGTTCGGTTGGATAACCAGAGACACTAGAAAACAAGTATCTAGTATTTTCAGTAACTACACCATTTGGGAAAAGAATTGGGTCTGAAAAAAAAAATACAAGTCAATATTAAGTATTGTATTATTATACATATACTATATACGTGTATATATTTACATACCCATTGCAAACCAAAAGTTTGAAACATCAAAAATATTGGTAACCATTGCATTGTAGAATTCGTTACGCATGTTGTACTCTTTCAAAGAGTTGGTACCTGATGGAATGGAGATTTGTGCAAAAGCAGCGTCATAGAAACCAACAAAGAAATCTTGGAAACTCTTTCTAGTATTGATAAAGTCAGAGTAAAAGGTATCTCTCCATGTCGTATCGAAACCATAGTATTCATGGTTTTGAATAGCATCAGAGAGAAGGTAGAGAAAAGCAGTACAAGCAAAAACAGAAATTGGACCTTCACTTACCTATTAATTAATGAAAAAAAGAATGGATGAAAGAAAGAAATAGGAATAGAGTAAGTATATGCATGAATTGATTCATAAATATCTATATAAATATTTTTTTTTTTTTTTTACTTACTTTATACTCTTGATTTCTAAAATCAGGTAAAGCACCGTGGAAAAGAGTTCTGGTTGCGATGAATTGTTCATGGACGTGTACCTTGTTGTCTGGAGTTGGAGCAATCTTGTAGTTGGCAACGGCATCTCTAAAGTCCTTGACGGCATCAGATAGACCTTCAAACTTGGATTTTAGGGCAATGAAATTGTAGTTTGTGATACCAGTGTTGATCATGGCCTTGATTGGTTCATTGAGAGCATCCATCATTTTCTTGGTGGTATCGTCGTGACGAAGCAGAGTAAAGGCAATATCTGTAGCATAGGACAACAAACCACCGACTACTGGAACAAAGCTGAGAGCACCGACGAGTAAGCCTCTTGCAGTACTGACCAGATCGAGGTGATGGTTTTGGATGAGATCAATAATTGGCTCGGCTTCATTGGCAACCAATGTGGTAAGAACATCACCGACTGCTTGTCTTCTACGTAATGGATCTTTGATACGAGCAATAATATCGTCACGAGTTTCAATACTATTCTTCATGTTGGTAGAGAGTGGAGTAACAACCTCTGTTGGACCAGAATTAATTTGAGCATTGATAGCAATCAAATAAGAGTTTAAAATTAACCCTATAATAAGAATTGAAAATAATTTCTTTTAAAAAAAAAAAAACAAAAAAAAAAGTAAGTAAATATTATATATATATAAATATTTTTTTTTAATGTTATACCTTTGAAACCATTTTTTATAATAACAATTAACAAACTTCTATTTCTTATTATGAATTAGGTAAGGGCAATTGGTAGAGTATTTATACCTTTTCCAAGAGCCATGGTTTATAAAAATAATTTAAATTAATCAAAATTGCCAGCATTGCAAAACAACACCAATCAAAACAATCTGGGGAATCAGATGGTTGGGCCATAGGAGAGTAGTTCGTGAAGGGCATGACGGTTCGAACCGTCGCGGACATGGGACTGCTGACGTAGTCTAAAAAAACTCAAAACCGTCCATATGACCCTTCAAAACGGTCCGAAAGTCAGATGAAAAACCAATGACCGACTTGACTTGATCTTCCCGATTTGTAAGACGGGCCGTCCTTATCTAATCTCTAGTATGGCTAGAAAAATAGAACCTTATAATTTAAACGGTAAGCAAATTTCGTATATTGTACCATAGTTGATTGGATAAGGGTTTGAATGTGTCCAAGTTGTTGGAAAAAGCAAACAGAGAGATTTTATTACCTTTGGAAATTATCATTGATGATCACTGGTTACAAAGAAAGTTGCCTATGTAGCATTTTTTTCTAATATCACCAATCATTCTCGCAATATCGATTGGTTTTGGACAAAAAGAACACGACAGGATAATTTACAATAAGCTTGGAATGGAGCCAAAGGAGTAAAGAAAGTACCTTGATGGCGACATTTCTTTTCAATTAAAATAATTAAAAATAAATAATCATGGTACCAAAGCGCAAGCCTATCGAAACCTATTCCAAAATCATTAAAAAATTTTATTACTTTAAAAATTTTTGAAAAGTTATTATTATAGTTGGATTTTGAAGGTGGATGGATAACAATTGTTATTATTATTTACATTATTTATTATATTTCTTTTTTTAGTTAGTACAGCTGATTATTATTATTATTATTATTATTATTATTATTATTATTATTATTATTATTATTGATTATTATTTTGATTCCTGTGATGATGCTACAAAATTATATAAAGCCATATTGTAGTCTTCATACTCTTGAGAAGACATTATTTCCTGGTCTTCCTCTGTTACTTCTAATAAGTTGACTGATTTTCCAGCTGCAATAACCGTTACTTTGCATGTTGATTGTAATGGTTGTGGTTGTTGTTGTGCACTGGTAGTAGTGGAAGAAGATGAAGAGGAGGATGTTGGTGTCGATAAAGCTGTGGTGTTACTATTACTATTATTACTACTAGGATGATTTGGTGAATTTATTCTTTGTTTCTTTGATACTTCATCATCTGCTTCATCTTTATAATGTTTTGTTACATCTAAAAAAAAAAATAATGGTTAATAACATAACACTCTCTTTTGATGATAATAATAAATATTTACAATCATCAAAATAAGTTTTATCGATTGCTTGAGATTTTGTAGAACTATATGCAAAACTAAGTGGCATCTCTATTTTAGCATTCTTTGATGCATTACCCAAAGCCCCACCATTGGTAGAATTGGGTGATGGTTCGAGTGATTTTGGTAATAACCATGGTGGAACAGGGTGAGTTGGTTTTTTTCTTTTGGTTGGGTAAAAAAGATTAGTTAACTTTGCAATCAATAATGAATTCATATTTAAATAGGGATATAGTATAGTTACGTTTCTTTTTTAGCATTTGAGGAAATGATATGTCCAGTATCAACATTATCAGAGTCATAAATATCGACTAAAACTTCGACACTTGAAGAAGATGGATCGATCCATCCTTTATTTCCACCTGCTGCTTCGTTTGGTCCAAATGCACCTCTTGATGATAGATAAATAGTTAGTATGTTTAAAGATTTTGAAAAGAGTTTGGTTGAAAATTATCAAATATGACATACTGTTTTGCAGGACCAGTAGAACTACTTGTATTAATAACATGTGATGGACCAGTATCCATATTACCTTGAGCCATATCTCTGGCAAACAAAGGTATTTGCTGACCCTCTGTCTTTTTTAATTGTTCGACTAGTTTCTTGAGTTGTCCCAACATGTCTGCATTTTGTTTGGTCTGATTGGAAAAGAAATCAGCGCTGCTCTTTTCCTCTGTCAATTTGCCATCGCATCGATCGCAGCAAAGGTCGCCTTCAGGCGTCAACAACTGTGGAATATCGTATGCACTAAACAGTTTGGCGCAAGCGACACATTTGTATTGAAGATCAAACTTTTGTGTCTTTTCAGCCTCCATCATCTTTCGAACCATATACATCTTGTACTTTATAATATCGATAATATGACTATAATCCAAATACCAAAGTTGTGTAGTAATTGCACGATCACCAGGTCCCTTTCCTTCTTCCTTTACTTCTTGTGACTTTAATATAGAATCACCTCTTAAATCCATTAGAATCTTTCTACAATATTTAAATGGTATATTGATCTGATTTGCAATTTCATCTTCTTTTACACTAAAAAGATTTAAAAAGAAAGAGATATTAGATATTTATCAATTATTAAACGAAACAACAGAGTTCTCTTCTATCATCTATCATCTATCATCTATTATTATTATCATTATCATTTTACCGTTTCTTTTGTCTCAAAACAGCATCTATAACAATGATATATTCATCAGTGTAGAATGCACGAATAAGCATTCTAACAAGATCATCCAATACATTGTAAATTGAAGACATCGTCGTTGATGGTGATGGTTGATTGAAGGTTGATTGTTTGTTATCTTATCTTTCTAAATATAATGATCAACTCTCCTAATGTTAAAACAGATATATATTCAAATTTGAGAGAAAAGAGATAGAATAATAATTAATCAAACTACAAAACAACAATGATCTTCAAAACTCAAATTACTTGTTTTTATTATCACCGCCTGCAGTCCAACGACAAATTTAATAATAAAAAAATATTAATAATATAATAAAAAGAAAATATGATGATGAGTGAATATACTGTAAATAGTTGCAATACTTTTGAATACTATTATTGTTGTTACTTTTTTCATTTTCATAGAGTATTATTTGTTATATTTATTTATTATATTTAATTTTTAAGTTTTTATGGGAATACTTCAGCAATCATACATCTAATACCACCACCACCAATATATTGAATGGTAGGGATATCTTTGGTGATGAAACCTCCGTCGCTAAACTTGCCAATGACGGTTCTTTGTTCTGGTGTGAATGCATCAAAGGCGGTTTTAGAGCATACGAAATGCTTTTTGCCGTCTTGACTTTGTACTTCGATGACGTTGCCGCAAAAGGCGTTTACTTGGTCACGGGTGATTGTGATGAGTGTGTGATGTTTGGTGAGTGAGTCGATGAGATGACGTTGTTCGACAATGTCTTCAACCGATTCGAGACAGCAGATGGCAAAGCCAGAGCAAATGGCCATCATAACGTTAGTGTGGTAGATAATCTTTCCGTGAGAGTCGGTGGCTGTAAAGGCAACGAGTTGGTATCCGAGCTTCTCGGCCCATTCCATAGCCAACAGTTTGTGACTACGTTGCGATATGGCAACATAGGCAACACGGTTGACACGGTCCAATACCAAGGATCCAGTGCCTTCCAAAAAGTTATTCTCTTGTTCGTGTACAGACAAGTCTATCGTTTCGACATTGTCCAATGTGTTTTTTAGGTATTCAATGATTTTTGGACGACGTTCAAGACGACGATTAAGATGTAGCATTGGGTACAACACCAAAGTGTCGTGGTCCTTGCCAGTCTCTTCCTTGTTGTGTGTACTGAACCAATTGTTTGGGAAAATACAATCAGGTGTATCTACTCCATCATTTGAATCCATCAATATAACCTTAACTCCTGCTTCTTTTAATGCATTGTAATATGTCATAAATTCAAGTGCTCCCTAAAACAAAAAAAATAATAATAATTAATGTAAATTAATTTCCATCCAAATATAAATATGTATTATATATATATTATCATTCAATATAGTATGTATCATAATATATATATATATATTATATATATATATCTTATAAATCAATAAAAAAATAGATAAAAAGATAAATATTTTCTTTTTTTTTAAAACACACACTGTTTGAATTGTGAGGTAGCAGTGTTGGTGCTGTTAATTTGTTGTATACCAATTTTGATTTGATTTGATTGATTTGATTTGATTATATACTGTAGTCGTAGAGGGTCGACCCTCTACTATGAGAAGATATTTACTTGTTTAGGAACATCAGTAGAATCCTTTGGTACATTCATGAAATAGTTATCATTGACAGCTTGGGTGTTCAACTCAAAGTGAGTTGGTGAAACCATAAGAATTGTCTTTGATGATTGTTGAGCTTGTTGTTTTGTCATCTCGATATCTATCTATAGTCTTCTTGATATGTTATTGGTTGTTAATATATGATGTGTGTGCGTATTTGTTGTTATTTAATTTAATTTTCTAAATTGTGTTTAAAACACCTTCTAATAATACTCGTTTTTTTTGCACCAAAAATTGTGCATTGAGGGGAAATTTGGTTTGAAAAGATCTTCAATTTAATTAAATTAATTTTTTTAATTTTTTTTTTCCAATCCATCATAAACAAGCTTCAAATATTAAATGATAATAATATGATATAATATAATAATATTATTATTATTGAAAGAGAGAGAGAAAAAAAATAGAATAATTTAGAAATGATTTGCGATTGATATATTTAAATAAAAAGAAATAATATTCGTAGATATTTATTTATTTGTTTATTTCTTTATTATTTATATCTTTTTTTTGATATTTTTCAAAAGAGATAAAATTGCTTTTAGAGTTCAATCATGTGAATCAACTGAAGAGAGAGAGATATTATGTATATATTCATATTGGAATTATTTATTATTTCCTTTTTAAGTTTATATTTTCCATTAATAATTATTTATCGGGCAAGTGAGTTACGTAATTTGGTCTGCGTCTGTGTGTTGTATTTCTTTGTGAACATTGTTTTTTTATAATAGATAGTTGATCCGATGGCGATAACAACCATATCAATACCACCAACACATCCAACTATGATCTTCCACTTATGATCATCCTTTGGTGAACAATCACCACCTTTTTTATCATTGACAACTAATAATGGTGTGAAATTGGGATCGAGTACACATGATTGACATTGAGGTAGTGTGATACCAATCATCGATAAAGATTGATTAGGTTTTTACCCTTGATAATAGTCTTTCCGAATACAGTGGCTATATTGGTGCTGTCAAAAGTTATATCACAAGTAAACCCACTTGGAATTACAACCGAGGCCGGAACAGTGAATCTAACAGTTGGTTCGTTTACATAACACCAAAAACAATCTGGAATCGATGTGACACCAGTACTAGGCACTGTTCCGCACTCAATCTGAGCTATTTTATCTTTTTCTGGATCTCAAAGTCAATTGAAACGATTCAAAGAGGCTTGGGTACCATTACGAAAAATAATTAATTAGTTTTATTATGGCGATTTCCAACGGTTGTCGCCGATCAAAAATATCAGAGATTCCGACGTCCGTGAGATTGGAATCAATGTCAATAGATTTTTTGCATTGAGAAAGGTCGCAACAAAATGGGTGTTTTATTTTGTTTTGGTCTATGTTTAGGTCTCTCTCTATTGGATTACCAAAAAAAAAACCAAGCTCACATTGGTGGTTAGGAGATCAATTACATCAATGATTTATCATAAAAAAATGCCTTTTAAAGACCCCATTTCTCAACATCGCTCATATATGAGTAATCTTTCCCACCACAGTTTAGAGAATTTAGATTATAATGCCTGATAGATCGGAATGAACCATCCATATTGAAACAAATTAATGTTTTGTTTGACATTTACTGGTGATATTTTTTATCACACTTGACTAGCTGAAATTTCATCATCCAAGGGTTTCATTATATTTTATACAATAATAAATCATTAATGTATAATATCATCAGAAAGGGATGTCTCCTTGCACCCCTCCAACTGGGATACAGACATCAACTGACTACTATTGTAGGCAGCAGCAGCAGCAGTATTACCTACTACAGTTCTGCTGATTCATATCAATGTGTTCGATCTAATTCATACTCTTCATACACTACACAATCGATTGCTTCAAATACATCGACATTGAAATCACCATCTTCAACAACATCAACAACATCATCATCATCTATAAATAACAATAAGAAGAAAAGAGGAGGAATCAACATCAATAGTCAGAATAATCAGAATAATCAGAATAATCAGAATATAAATAAACTTACAATATCACAAAAGCATCTAACTGATGCTACAAAGGAAGAGTTATCAACAGACCCTTCACCATCAAGCTTGGATGAAAAGACTGGTGTATCTTCACATTATGCTTATCTATCTGATCAACATTTCAGAGATCTTTATCTATTTCAAGATGGTATAACTATAAACGCTAAAAAGTAATATTATTATCGAGTATATTCGTGATGAAGATGATCTGTATGACTAATCATCTATCTATCTATTCTATTCGATTTAGATTATGTTTTGATATTGATCATAGTGGTAATTTTCAAGGACCGACAGCTCTTAGAAGATTGGGAAGATGGATTGGGTCGTTACCATATTTCGATCAATCATGCTTTCTTTATATACTAAAGACGTTGGCGGACAAAAAAGCATATCAATTCTTTCAAGATTTGGAACGTGGATGTTTGAACAAGTTTGTCCCGCTGCACAAGCAGGACAAGGATCTGCTAAACTACATACTCAGTGTCTACGTTGGCACACTCAACGACACCAAAGAGACACTGATCGACCAGATGCTCAACCACAAGGATTTTGAGATGACCGAAGATCTCTACTGCACACTCATTCGCAATGCAGGTATTTCGGGCAACCAAGACAAACTAATGGATCTGTACAGTCGCGTCGAAGCCGACCAATCAGTAGGTGGGCTCACTGAAAAGATATTTGGACGTGTACTGTCGTCAATGGTAGAATTGGGTAAATACAAAGAGGCACGAGCACTCTTTGAACAAAAGTATGAAGAAGGCTTGGTGAGGACGATTGCTTCATTTGAACATTTCCTGCCATCGTTGGTGATTATTAAGAGGACAAGAGATTTTGATCACTATTGGGGTATATTGGATCGGTTAGAGATTATGCCTACCAGTAGTTTGTTGGTGGGTGTTATCAGAAGTTATGGCACGTTAAAGGCAGCGGGTGACGCTCACCAATTCTTTTCGCGTGTCGAGCAGCGATACGATGCCGATGTAGTGTATGACCTGTCGGTCATCAAATCATACCTCGATATTCTCATAAAGTCAACAACGCAGTTTGCACCGGTCAAGAGTGCATTGTCAGACCTTGAAATGCGTGGTAAACTCACGTTTGACGTCATGATGCACGTTACCAAACGTTTTCAAAACATGTCACGTGAAAGCGAGAGATTTACCAGTAGCATGCACGATATGGTGTGGAGACTACCCAACATTCTTCACGCCGAGATTGAACAACACAAAGCTCTCAAGGAGCAACAACGGTCCGAACAAAAGGAAGATTATCTCCCCCTGCTCCCATTGGTGCGTCACTTTGAATCGCTTGTCGAGATGTCGATCGAAGCCAACAACACCAAACTCATTCAAAATGCTATTCAACTCATTAAAAAGGCAAAGATCAGACCTACATCGCGCAGCTACTCTAAATTGTTCCGGTTCCTACTAGTCAGAAACGATCCAGAGACTATCAAGACAATCATCAAGAACAGTCAAGAGTGGAAAGAGAGAATCAATATTGCAGATCTCATTGTCTTTTATGAATCCTATCCCAACATGTTGACAGGACCCATCTTTGAAAAGGATTATAGTAGATGTATGGATCTACTATGGAGTGCCAGTGGCGACGAACCAAAAGAGTTACGAATCAACCAAATCATCGAGGTATTCTTGCTCATGGACAACCTTGCCAAAGCACTCGAATGGGCCGACCGATTCGACAAGGAGGGATCCAAGAGAACAGCCGCATTCTATCTACCCTTCCTCAGTTATTACACTCAAGTTGGTAATATTGAAAAGTACCAAGAGAATCTCCAAGCCATTGTAAATGAAAAGATTAGGCTATCTTCAGAATCCATTCAAAAATATAATAGTTATTTTAAGCATAATAATTTTGCTTATTTACTTGATACTAAAAATAATAAATCAAATAAATAAGACTACGAATAATTAATTATTATTAATTATTATTAATTATTATTAATTATTATTATTATTTACATTTTATTGTTTTTTTTAAAGGGGAAAAAGAGTATACTTAAATATCTATTTTTTGTTGTTACTATTAATTATTATGATTACTATTGCTATTTTTTAATATTATTATTTAATTTTTTGATTATTTAATTATTTTTTGGAGGAGGTGCAGCATCAGGTGCATTTGGATCAAAATCTTTAATGTGAACGTTTGTAACCTTTGTAATTCTATGTTTTCTTTCTGATTTTCCAGCTTTGGAAGATTTTGTAGTTTTGGCAGCTTCTACAGACTCTACCACCGAAAGACCTATATCCTTCATTGTCTTTACGAGATCGACGTCGTTGGGTATTGGTATATTTTTCCACATTTTAATGAGTTCATCCGAGACTGGTATACGATACTTTTCGTCATTGTAAAAGAGAATCTCAGTGTTGAGCTCTGTATTTTTAATTGTGTATATTTCTTTGCTTTCCTTGAGCTTCTTGACATCGTCCCCAACCTTTGCATAAGATTCTGTCAGTTTGTTGAGAGGAATGCCTCGAGGATTCTCCTCTTTGAGCAAATCGACAATCTCTTCGGGTGTCTTTACACGATAGAGTGGTTTGAAACGAACGGTTGTCGAGTCGAGAAACTCCACCTTTTCATTTTGTTTGAGTTCGTCTTGTACCAATTGACTGTCGATAATCTCTTTGTGACCGGTTGATATCATCAACTCTTCGAGTGTCGCTGGTCGCCCCTCGAGCGATCTTAAATGGATGACGACATCGAATATAATCCTACCGGTCGGTGTCTTCTTCTCGCCTGCTACCGACGCAGACATGTACACTCCACCTCCACTACCATTGCTCGATGATGATGATGATGCCGATCTGTTGTTCATTGACGCCGATACAAGCGGTCTCTTTCCATTCGTGTTGAATATAGATGCAGAAGGTTTCTTTAAAGGAAGTGACTTTGTATCCATTTAAAACTCGTAAATCTTTCAAAACTTTAACAGATATATAAACAAATATAATAATAGAAATATATATCTTCTTCTTTGCTGTTGTGGTCGTTGTTATTTGTTCAGATGTGTTTAATCTTTTATCTTTTATGTTGTTATCTTGAGAAATAATAAGGGTTCTTCTTTGCTGTTCAACTGCAATTCGTCCACACAACAAACAAATTTATATTATATTTATCTGTTTAAAGTTGAGAAAGAAATGAAAAGAATGAATTGCATGGAGTGAATTATTTCTATTTATCGAAAATTTAATTAAAATCATTTTTTTATAATTATACTTCTCTCCACAGCACACTTTGTTTCTAGTTTATTGTTGTGTGACACACCATGCAAAGAATATTTAAAGAATTTATAGGAAGATGGAATATAAATAGAAAGATAATACATAAATTGGTTGCTGATAATCCAAACAACACAAATACTCAATCATGTTTGTTATCAGCGCCAACGACAACAACAACTCCCCCAAACTTAAAATCATTTGGTGAACAAAAGATGACTGTTACAGGGTCTGCTACGTTTGTACCACTCGATAATGATTCGAATACATTGCGATACACTGAAGAGGGTGTATTGGAACAAGAGGATACAGGTGCGCGATACCCAGTCAATCAAAAATACATCTATCGATACGACGAACAGGCTGATCGTATATCAGTCTACTTTGATGAGACACCCGAAAGACTACTCCACACTCTTATCATTGACCAACCACAACCACAACCCAATACATTGTTTGCAACTGGTCATCATCCATGTGGAGATGACACTTACAATGCCACCTATCAATTTGAAATGCCACAACATAGATTCACTCTAACTTATAATGTATCTGGTCCAAATAAGAATTATCAAATGTCAACAATCTTTACTAAATAATAATAATAATAATAATAAAAGCGAATCAAATTTGTATATATAATCAATCTCAATCATATATTTTTGGATTTGTAAATTTACAATGATGATTTATTATTATTTATCAATGGTTGATGTGATGGGTTCATTTTAAAATTGCATTAAATGTCGTTCTTGATCTTGAGACAATGATGATTTCTTTTGATAGAATAAAATATATGCAGTCTTTTTGGAGCAATCAATCACTTCTTCGGCCTCTACAATGGTTGCTTTACTGTCATTGTAGTGTACCCATATTTCCTGTTGATCATTAAAGCAATACGCCGTATAATGTCCAGCAAATAAACTAGAACCATGATGATTAATAACATTGACCAATTCGTAACTATAATTCTCTGGGGGTTTTGATGATGATGATGATTCATTTTCTGTTATTGTTGGTGTAGTAGTTGTTGTTGTACCATTTGCCGTTGTTGTCGTTGTTGTTGTTGTACTAGTTGTAGTTGTGGTACTTGTACTATCTGTTAAATTATCTGTCATATGACCATTTAAATTATTATGATTATTACCATCACTATTATTATTGTCATTATTATTATTATTATTATTGTTTTCATTATTATTATTATTTTCTTGACTATTTTTTTCCTTTGCCATAATATATTTTGAAAGATCCATTTCAAAAGGAAAGGTGACCTCTGTTGAGATTTTAGAGCAATGATTTGCTCTCCATCTAAATCTTTTGAGTACTATACATAATACATTTGGAAGAGAACTGAGAGAGAATTGTTTTTGGGCATCTTGTAAGTCTTTACAGTTTTCACATCGATAAATCTTTCCTTCTAGGGTCTCTGTTTTAATTAAAAATTTCAAACAATCTTCAAGTGAACAGACAGATGATGCTGACGACGACGACGACGATTGAGCACCTCTACCATTCTCTGTTGGTTGTGCATTTTTGGCTGACGCTGCTGTTGCTCTTCGACTCTTTTTGGGTGTCGGTGGTTGAGGAGCCGGTATATCCAGAGTCAGTTCTAAAAATGGTTCGATTCTTGAAAATCGACTGTTACACTTGAGACAAGTAATTTCGCTTTGTAATTTTCCTTGGAATAATTTGGAAACTATATCATCTTCCTTTTTCTTTTCCAATCCATTTTTTATAGATGATTCAACCAATGTTGGTGAAGTTGAAACTGGAATATTCTCTCTATTCTCAATATTATGATCATTATTATTATTATTATTTTCTTCATTATTCTTGTCATTATTATTATTATTATTTTCAGAGATTGATTGTAATAAAGGTGGTGGCGGTGACGGTGGTGGTGGTATCAATGTCATTTGATCAATTGATTCTTCTTGTTTGAGTTGTAATTGTTCTTGTTGTTCTTGATGTTCTAAAGATTCTAGATGATTATTATTATTAGAGTTTATATGATTATTATTATCTATTTTCATTAGTTGCTCATCATCACTCCTACTACTTTCATTTGTTTTAGAAGTTCTATTTTTCTTTCTAGTGGTGAATGGTCTATATGATTTTTGCACTGTTTCAATGGATGATCTCTTTTTGGTTCCTTGAGATGATTTTTTATCGTCGTCATCTCCATTGTTTTCATTATTATTGTTATTGTTATTTTTCTCCAATTCTATTGATATACAATCCAAAAGATAGGAAAAAAACTCTTGAGCATCTTGTTGTTGATAATTTTTAAACTTTGGAATAAACTTCCAAACCGATTCGAGTAGGGATGATGGAGTCACTACACTCCACTTGCCCGACCACAATACTCTAAATAAATAATGTAATTGTATACTAAATGATCTAAAGAAGTGTGAAAAGAAACATCTATTAAAATCCAATCATCTTTGTACTACTATTTTGACTTTGTTCAATCTTTCTTACAAATCTGATAAATTTGAATTTGAATTTGATGATCTTTGTTTTTTCATAAGATTTAAACAGTCAATGGTAGAATGTCTCTTGATACTAGAAAGTGGATCCACTGAGACTGTGTTGCGCAATTGAACGAAAAAGGTTCTAAACTCGGGTATATTGCTAAGAGATTGCAAGATGGTGTTCATAAAGCAGGTGTTGCCAAGATTACGCAATCCTGTGACACCGGGTATGATTCCATTCTTTTTAACGGGTGAAGATGCCACCTTGCTCATGAGATAGGTTGATGAATAATTTTTGTTACTCGAAGGTGGTTTGATGGCATGTGTTGATGGTGAAAGTTCTAGATTATTTGATTCCAATAGAGGTGATGGTGGTAACATTGAGTGCGACGATGATGGAGATGATGGAACATTCATATTTGATGCTGCCAAATTTGATGGTGATCTATCATATTGTTCTTCCAAACAATGACCATGACTACTATTATCATTTTCTGAAATCATAAGAGTAGGTATTAACGCAGATGAGGAGGAGGAGGAAGAGGGTGGTGATGATGATGAAGATTCTGATAATTCCTTTTCAAAATTGAGTCGTTTACATATATTATAATGGTCTACTGACGATGGTAATACGTCGTCGTCGAGATCTTCATCAATGCCGGCAGATGAAATGGAAGGTGAGGAAAATGGTGAGGTGGATGATGATCGGTCAGCTGATGATGAATGGTTGCTGCTTCTAGAGGGTGTTAAAATCGATGAATTATCGGGTATCGTAATTGAATATAGATTAGGGTCTTGACAATTATTATTATTATTGTTATTGATATTTCGAGTACGTTGCAATTGTTGTTGTTGTAATAGATAATGAGTTGGAATAAAGTTTGGTGGTGGCATTAGAGAGGAAATCGATTTCCTCTCTTTAATGATATCTTTCCAAACTGAAAAGAATCGTCTGGTAAGAGACATTTGGAAATGGTTTAATGCAGTCTCTTCGATATCGTCTTGACATATGGTTTGCTCGACATTGTCAGAAGTGGTAACAACACGTGATTTTAGAGACTCGAATGCAGTGTTGTATACAATCTGACGAAGCACTTCAATGTCGCCAGACGCATTATCATTGCGCACAAAATTCTTGCATTGGAAGCAATAGCAGTTTTTGTACTGCTGGTGTATCTCTAGTGCCAACGGATGACCCGTCTCTCTGAAATGCTGTTGCATGTGTTTTTTGAATGTGCAACATCCAATCATACCACACGTCAGACATATCAATATATCCTGTGTCGACAATGGCACGTTGCAACCACCACATTTCCAATGCACAGTATCAAACAATTTGTCCTTGCACTGATCCATCTTTAAATACTTTAAATGTGTACAACGAACAAATCCCAAACTTGCAAAATGTATATCTTCTTCATCATTATTGGTTTCTTCTTCTTCTTCTCCTCCTCCTCCTCTTCTTTGTTGTTGTAATAATAATAATTGATTTTGATTATTATTATTATTATTATTATTATTATTACTATTATTTTTTTGTTGAATATGATGATGATTTGGTAATAAAGACAATGAAGATCTATTATGTAAATGATCATTGATTCCATTCTCCAATTTTAATGTTGCACTACCTCTACGTGTCTTGGTAGAGAATGCAGGAGGTACAATAAACTTTCCATTCAATTTTCTTTCTGGTTCTGATTCAGATGATTCAAACTCGCTTGACTCTTCCTCCTCTTCTTCTCCCTCTCCTTCCTCTACTTCTTGCTCTTCTCCAGTTGAATCATGTGATTGTACTGCCTCTGCTTCTTCTTTTCTTCGTCCCTTGTAAGATGAAGGCGAACCCTTTTTTCCTCCTCTCCGACTACTACTATTATTCCTTGCAGCTGATGTCGTTGTTGCGCTTGCAGCTGCCATTCTCTTTCTAGTAGGCATCAGCGGAGGTGATATAGGTGGTGAACGCTTGGTTGTAGCTGCTGATGTTGCTGCTCCAACCTCCATATTCGTCGTAATATTATTGCTATTATTATTGATAATATTCTTTTCTTCTTCTTCTTCTTCTTCTTCTTCTTCTATTTCTTTTTGTTGTTCTTTTAAACTGGTATCATCGTCGTGGTTGTCGTTGCCGTTGTTGTTATTGTTATTTTGGTGATGAACGATATCGTTTGAATCAAATATAGTTGAATGGATTCGATCAGGTGCTATGATGACAATGCTTCTTATGGTAGTTGTTTGTCTGCTACTTTTGGATTTACTACGAGTTTGCATAATAAATATTTTTTAGTGTCTTGTGCTACTACTAACAACCTAAACTAAAAACTAACATCAACAGACATACAACAACTCTAAAGATTCCCTATTTTCTTGTAGATTGATGGTCCGTCTGTCCGTCTGTCTCTGTCTATGTGTTTATATATGTATATATATGTATATAAAGTAAAGTAAAGTAAAGTATACAGAAATAAAAATAGGAAGATGAAATGCGACAGCAGGTGGTGGTGTCATCCAATGTCAGACACCAAGCTTTTCGAATCACCTGATGCTTTTATTCATTTTTTTTTTCAAAACAACCACTGAGTCTGGCTCACATATTCACTTTTAACTCGCGAGAGAGATAAGACAGAGATAATATATATTATCTATATCACTAATACAGATATTTACTTTTATTTAATGAAAATATGCTATGATGATATCATGATGATGATGGTGATGATTAGTAGATAAGATCTACCCCCTCAAAAAAGAAATTGAAAGGATGGAGATGACATCATTTTGATAAAGAGAGAGATAAAGAGAGATTTCACACACGCTTTCTTCTCATAGTGCAGTGGCGCATCTTTGTTCTACAAAGCTCGTCAAAATTGACTTTTTAAGGGTTGCTCTTTCCCATTGTCCCAACTTCATTCTCCTGCTCGATTTGTTTTTTTTTTAATAACATAACTGATTTAAATATTTTAGTTTGTTATTATTTGTATTTTATTATTATTATTACTATTTATATGATATATATAGAAGTAGATATAGTAGATAGTAGATATTAAGGAGATAAGATGAGCAAATACGATATGACAGTCGAAAGTGGCGATGCTGCAGTCGTCGACAACGCAGACTCGTCTGACCAACAAGGAGGAGGAGGAGGAGAGGTCGACCAAGAAGAGTTGTCAAGACAAAGAATCAAAAAGAGAAAGGATGAAGCAAAGAGAATCATCGAAGAGAGAAAGAGACGTGAAGCTCAACAACAACAACAACAAGATGGAGATGAAGATAATACAACATCAGCTGCTGTTCAACCACCAAAGAAAATTGTTAGAAAACAACAACCTGTACAACAACAACAAGCTGTAGATAACGATGAAGAAGAGGAAGAGGAAGAAGAAGAAGTACCAAAGACAAAGAAAAAGGTTATCAAACAACAACAACAACAGTCACAACAACCAAATGTTAGAGAGGATATGGTCAAACGTGCATATGCATTCTTGAGTAATCCAAACGTACGAAATACAGCACTTGGTAGAAAGGTTGCATACCTTGAAAAGAAGGGATTGACTACTGAAGAGATTAAAGAAGCTTTGAAGCGATTCGAGTCTGGGTCTGGTGCTAGTGGAAGTGGTTCATCATCGTCTACAACTGGAGTATCGTCATCATCATCATATGACAACCAAATTACACCTGCATCGGTGACTAATACTGGTAGAGGTGTAGTTGCAAGAGGTGGTGTTCGTAACAATAATAACAATAACAACCAACAACAACAACAACAATACAACCAACAACAAGACAACAACTATCAACCACAAGTACCACAACCACCTCCACAATACAACCAACAACAACAACAACAAATGTACTATCCACAATCATCTGCTCAACACCTGTACCAAGCCAGCAACACATTCTCATGGGGTAACATACTCTTGTCTGTTACTGCTTTGGTGGGTGTCGCATCGGGTCTTGCATACCTCACGTCAAACTACATCATGCCATACTTTCGTCCACCAAAAAAGGACCAGGAAGCATCAAAGAATGAAAAGAAGATCCAAGAACTACAAGAACAACTCCAACAACTCCAAATTGCCATTGCATCGCAATCCAAAGACATGTTGGAACCAATCAAAGCACTCATGGAACAAAATGCCGCCAACAACAAGACCACTGAAATCGATGATATTCGTAAAGAATTGAAATCACTTACTGCTTCCATTGCTTCTTTAAATCAACAACAACAACAACCAAACAATAATCATAATCATAATCATGGTCATGGTCATAGTCATAATCATGGTAGTGGCCATGGTAGTGGTAGTGGCAGTGGTAGTGGTAGTATTCATTCATCAAGCGAGGATATTCAACCACCACAACAACAACAATCTCCACATATTAAATCGACAGCTCCAAGAACAAAGTTGGCAGCACCTCCAGTCGTAATGAATAATCCATACTCTAATCTATCTTGGAAACCATCAACTGAGACACCACCAGCCATTCCATCTTGGCAACAAAGATCTACTCCAAGTCCAGTCAATATTACATCCAATAATTCAACTTCAACCTCTACTACTAGCACCAGCACAACAACATCTTCACCAACCAACAACAACAACGTATCACCATTTGGAACACCAACCAAGAAACGTGATGAATCACAACTAATGTCAACCGTAGGAACTTACAATCCACCACAACCTATTCAAAAGCCATTTGACTTCAATACTCCAACTCCATACACTAGCACTACCAATAATAACAAACCATCATTTGATTTTAATACTCCAACTACACCATCATCAACATCAACTACATCTTCTTATAATCCACCAAAACCAATGCCACTCCCAACCAATGGTGATGATTTAGACACAACTACTAGCACCTCCACCACATCGACTACTAGTACCTCCACCACATCGACGTCAACCGAAAAGAAAGCAGAAGATATTCCATATTCTTCTGATTTTGTAGACATTATCAACCAATTGAAACAAGGTAAAACTCCACCAGGAATTAGATCAGATATTAATGATAGTCCAATTCCAAATGGTCAAATTAACAAGTCTGCCAAAGAAAGACCATTAAAGCCATGGGAAAAACAACAACAACAACAACAACAACAACAACAACAAACTACTACTTTAGAACAACCATCATTGGAATCTAATAATATTAATAACGAACCATCTACCAGCACCTCCACAACAACAACTTCATCGACTGTTGTTGAAGAACAACAACCATTAACTTCAAATACCCAAGAAGAAACTAATACTACTACTACTTCTGAAGAACAACAAGACAATATTGAAACTGTTCCAGGTGTTGAAGAAATAAATAATTAAAACCGAAATATATTATTATTCCAACAAACAAAATACAAATACTAAAAATAGAATATAATATAAAGAGATACACATTTATATTTGTTTTGATTTTAATTTGGTTTATTTTTATTCATTTCCATTTATTTTATTTTTATATATTGTAACAAAGATTTAAAAATTTTGAGTACATTAGATAATTTAGAAAACTCTTGGGATGAAAACGTATGGGACACGACGACAGTATTCCTTCCAGTCATCACCATACTTTTCAAGACAGGCACGGTGATCACGGTGACAACGATGGAGATCCAAGGTGGTGAAATAGAGACCGTAGAAATATGGAGCAACAGAGTCGAAACCACATGGCAAACACCAAGCCCACGAGAGGATGATATCACCGGTGTAGTTGAGATGACGGCAGACACCCCAGAAACCAGAGACGAGGAGCTTGGTACCACGCTTGGTAGAGATGTATTCGGCACGCTTACCCCAGATTGGAGCCTCTGGGTTACGACGGAAGGAGTGCTTTTGGGAGTTGACCCAACGGAAGAGGTAGAAACCAAAGGCCTTGAGAGCGAGGACACCGGCGGCATAGGCGTAGGAGATCATCATTGGTTGACCGTTTTCGAGATGCTTCAACAAGTAGTAGCATTGGAAACAATAGGTGAATGGGACCCAGGCGAGATCACCATAGACGAGCATGTAACCAAACTTCTCGGTGATGATATCCATGGTGGTGAGGATAGCTTCTTCGTGGTAGTAGTAGTCGGCAATGTACCAAAAGTGGAAGGCACAGACGAGCATGGTCGAGATGGAGACGAATCCGTAGAGCTCGAATTGCTTGGCGGCGATCGAGAAGTTCATGAGTACCCAGAGGATGAGACCTGGACGAGCTTCACAGAAGAGCTTGAGATCAAAGGAACCGATACGTGGGTTACGAGCAAAACCCATCCAGTAGTCGTAGAAGAAGTAGCCAGACATACGCTCTTCTTCGCCCTTGAGGACGGCTTGGATCTTGAGGAGGAAGGTGAAGACGAAAGACCAGAGGTTGACGACGGTGAGCATTGGACCATAGTTGTCGTAGAGGATGGTTGGCTTGATCAAACCAGTGTACGAGACGACGACGGCGAGGACGATGGTGATCCACCACGAGGCCCAACCGTTGAGGACGTATGGGAGACGCTTGCCACCTGGGAGTGGGGAGCCGAGGACACGACGACCTGGGACAAAGTGTTGGAGGGCGGCTTGGAAGAAGAACCAGGCAAAGTAGATGATGGTGGCCTCCTTGGTTGGGTAGGCGTGTTCCATGACGATGTTGTAGAGGTTGACAAAGAAGGCTTGGATGCCGGCGACGTTCCATTCGGCTGGACGCAACAAGTAACCGTTGTTGAGATGGATCGAGGCCCAGATCCAGTAGACGAGGACGGGCAAACAGAAAATGAGGAAAGTGGTGCCGATGAAGCCACCAAATTCATTGGCGGGGGCTGGCTTTTGGAGTTCCTCGAGTTCTTGACGTTGCTTCTCGGTGAGACCAGAGTCTGAAAAGTCGACGTCCTTGGACGACTCCTTCTTGGTTGGAGTACTAGGGTTGTTGGTACGTTGTTTGGTTGACATTCTCTCTTTTTGTTTATATAAAATTATACTTTGTGTTTGGGCAAAGTAGAGATTCTCGTAATCTTTGTTCGAAGAGAAAGGTGAAACAAAAAAAAAAAAGAAGAATAACTTTTGTTTCAAAGCGGTCGTCTCACCTAAAACACACGATCAGACGTCTGAACATAAAAAAATTGAAAAAAAACTATTATCAAAAAAAATTCAAAAAATTGGCTACTTCAAAAAATATCTTCACAAAAAGAGAAGAGAGATCGAAGTTCCCGCGCTTTGGTCAAAACATGTTTTTTGAAGTGTATCAGAGAGGCAAGCACTCCCCCTTTGTTTTTATACTTGTATAATAAAAACAAATTCGGTTAACTGATCGCGACGAAGGAAAAAGATCGCCTGATGAAATATTTGGGACCTGGTTGATTTAATTAATAAATACAAACATACTAATAATATAATAATAAAAATAAAAAAAAAAATTTATCAGTACTAATAAATACTTTAATTTTCTGATGGTTGTACTTTTTAAAAGAGGTGTCTGTGTGAAACCAACCATAGTCATCATCATTATTATACTTGTGTGGGTTAAATGAGATATCTTTCGAATGCGCGCCAAAAAATAAAAAATAGAGAAGAGTATAACAAACACTTACACTTTTTGAATATTTGAAGTTGTTTGTTTGTTTGTTTGTTTGTCATCACCTACTATTACTATTACATACTTAAAGAAACTATACATACATGTAAAATAAAAGAGAAAAGTTATTTAACAACAACAACAACAACAATCAATAATTAAAAATTAGAAAACATTGTCATCATTCAGCTGATTGAATTGTTGATTGTAGATAGATCAAAAAGAGATTAGTTATTTCTCTCTCTCTTTCTCTCTCTCTCTATCATCATATATATTATATTTATATACTGCTCCCATCAAAGACAATTGTAAAAGATGGTTGGTAGATTTAAAAAGAAGGTGAAAAAACAACACCGACAAGTAACAGACAATGGATCAGAGGACGTGCTGGAGGAAGAGGAAGAGGTAGAGGGTACCATCGATAGCGATTGTGAGGGTAACAACAATGACCATCACAGTGATAGTGATAATGAAGGTGACCAAATTGAAGAGTCACATAAACCATCGTGTCCTCCGACTCCGACTCTTCCCTCATCTTCCAAAAAAAAGATTGCATCATCGGCAAAACCAACACCTTCAAGGGGAAAGAAAGGTACAGGTAGACGAATAAATAAACCAATACCATTCAACTTACCAACAATGGAATGTGATGGAAATGGTCATCATGATGGAAATGGAGAATCACAAGAAAATGGCCAACAACAAGATGACACGGAAATGGGCGATAACCAACCAATCAGTGGAGTAGAGGGTGAAGATGGTGATGATAATACACCAACAGTTCCACCATTCTCAATGGACAATATAAACAAACAACTATTAATTATTAGTTCAGAGGTTCCTGAAGATGACTATGAAAATGTTATGAAGGAATCTCAAGAAGTATTGGTCATTCTACCAGATGAAGAGAAAATCAACAATAATAATAATAATACAAATGGAAAAAACAAAACTTTGACTAAACCAACATCAACTACAACAAAACCATCATCAACAGGAAATGTCAAAGTTACTACTGGAAATGGAAATAATCAACAACAACATCATCATCATCACAACCACCAACAACTCCCAAGTGAAAGACAATATAGTCAACGATACAAATATTTAAAGAGTAATGATGATGCACTTCATAAACCATCATACCGAGAGTTGGAAGAGAATTTCCAACCTCCTTTTCAAAAACCACCAAATTATATTATTTATAAAGGTTCGAATCATGGAAACACAAATATATCTATTATATATATAATAATACTTATTTATTTATTATTTATTTTTTTTGTAGAAAAAACAAATGAAGAACAAAATGAAATGGTTGAATATGATATGGATAGCGAGGATGAAGAATGGTTGACAGAATATAACAAATCATCAAATACTATATATACAGAAGATGATTTTGAAGCTGTCATTGATCGTTTGGAAAAGGAAACATTTGAATACAAACAATCGATTGGTAGTGATATGTTTCCTCATTTTAGTAGTTCAGAGGCAGAGGATGTATGTTCGGTTTGCTTTGATGGTGCATCAGATGACACAAATCAAATTGTATATTGCGATGGTTGTGATATTGCAGTTCACCAAGAATGCTATGGTATTCGTCTCATTCCAGAAGGTCATTGGTTTTGTCAACGTTGTGAATCTCCTTTAAAATCTAAAATTGTATGAAACCATCATTTGAGTGTAATCAATCAATCAATAATAATTATAATAATAATCAATTAATTAATTTTTTATTTTTTATTAAAGGAATGTGTATTATGTAAAAAATCAAATGGAGCATTAAAACAAACAGTAGATGGAGAATGGTCACATTTAGTTTGTATATTAAATATGCCAGAGATTAATCGAATTGCAGTGTTGGGCACTGGAAAAGATAGGGTTGGTCCAGCTGGACTGTTTTCACATATACCAAAGCAACGGTTCAAGTTGTTGTGTTATGTATGTCGTAAAAAGGGAGGTGCCTGCATTCAATGTCGACAGAGAAGTTGTGCAGTTGCATTTCACGCCTATTGTATTAAAAAGAAACAAAAATCAAAAATACTAGAAAATCCAACACCTCATATAATTTATTGTAAAAAACATGTATGTAAACTAAGAGGATATTATTATTATATAGGTATAGTATATTAATGTTGGCGGTTGTTATTTAATTTATAGTTTAGTAAAAATCATAAATCAAAAGATCCACCAGAAACTATAAAAGATATTTCAGAAGATAGTTCAGATGATGAAAAGGAAGAAGAAGAAGAAGTAGAGGAAGTAGAGGAGGAAGAAGAAGAGGAAGAAGAAGTGGAGGAGGAGGAGGAAGAAGAAGAAGAAGAAGTTGAAGATCAAGAAGAAGAGGAAGAAGATCATATTGTACAGACACCAACAAAAAAAGGTAGGGGAGGGAAAATAATAATATCAACACCAACTAGAGGTAGAGGACGACCTCCCAAATTCCCTTCTGGCGCTAGATCACCGAAAAAACCAGCGACAGTACCAACAACACCAACTCGGGGTAGAGGAAGACCTCCAAAATTAACAAGAGGTCGTGGAAGAGGGAGAGGAGGAAGAGGGGCAAGAGGAGGAAGAGGAGGGTTATCTTTGAGAACACCAACCAAAGAAAAAACTCCACCATCACCAAGATTAGCAGCCAAAAAATTACAACAACAACAACAACAAGAGAAACAACAACAAGACGAATCTGATTCTGATAAAGATGATAAAGTACAACCAAAAGTATCAATTACATCAATGGCAGAGAAAACAGGAATCACAGCTAAAAAAGCAGACTTGATATCACTCAAAAAGGCATTGGCAGCGATCAAGTTCCCGTCTGCCACATTTGTAAAGTCAGTCTATGAGTTTTGGGTGAAAAAGAGACTTTCTCGAAGTGGTCTGCCTCTTATCAAGCGATTCCAACCATCAATTTTGTACAGTCTGCGTTCGACATTGCAGAGCCAGGACAAGGGAGAAAACACCATCCTTCATTTCAAGTACCTCATTCATCTTCGAAAGGATTTGGAGCGTGTTCGTACCATCCTCGATATCATTAGAAAGCGTGAAAAGTTTAAGCGCGATTACTTGACCAATCTCAAACAGATTTTCGACTTGTTTGTCGACACTACACACCACTACTACCAGTTTCAAGTCATTGTCGATACACTCATCGATGTCGACATGTTTGAATCTTTTATACACCCAGTGACAGAGGCACAAGCACCCAACTATTTTTCAATCATTCAAAATCCAATCTGTCTAACCAACATTCACAACAAACTTAAATTATATCGTTATGACAATGATTGTGATCATGTTGATGATATTATAAGAACTTCAAATGATTTTTGGGATGACCTAAGGTAAACAAAAAATAATAATTAATATTCAAGGTTTATTTATACTTACTGTAATATTTCTTTCTATTTTTTTTAGATTAATTTATACAAATGCACAAAAATATAATAATTCAAAATCAGTGGTTTATAAATCCTCTGTAATACTACAAGATATAATCAAAGTATTACAAGAAGGTTTCCAAAACAACCCACAAATTTCAAAGTTGGAGATTGAAAAGATTATCAATGATGGTGTAACACAACCACCTCTAAAGAAAACGCCAACAAAACTTCTTACTCCAATCAAAACCAATTCAGCAACAACACCAATGGTCGTTGTACCCAAGTCACCAGCTAAATCACCAGCTAAAGCACCAATCAAAACACCAATTAAAACTCCTACCAAAGCACAAAATGAAGAACCAACAACGACCACATCAACTACAACGACAACTTCTTCTTCAGACACTTCGCCATCATTTAAGCCATTATCGGCACGAAAGAAAACACCAACAAATACTTCTACTACTAACTCACCATCAGATACTCATACAACCACATTGGCACCGACCACGCCGTTCAAGACTCCAACCAAACAATCAAAAGATGATGATGATGGTGATGATACCGCTGGTCGTGATGAGGGAATTCAGGTCACAGTTGTGACCAAAGAATCTCCAGTCCCCTCACCAATCGCAAACTTTGTTCCATTCACCAAGAGATTTAAATCACCATCATCAACGACGACGACCACCACAACATCTACAACCTCTACAGTCCAATCATCACCAGCCAAAGACAATGATACTACTCCAACCAAACCAGTAACAAGGGCACAAACAAAACAATCACCAGCCAAATCGACTGCCAAACCCCCCAACAATAATAACAACAACGGTACAATCAATATCAATTCACCTGGAAGAAGAAATATAGGAAGAGGTGTAAATGGATTATTCGCCCAAACATCAATACTTAACTTCTGTAAACTTTTACCCAAAAATCATTCATCTACCATTTCTACACAACAAGTTTTAAATAATATTGAAAAAAAAAGTAAACGTAAATAAGGTCATTTGGATATATACTAAAAAATAAATGAAATGAAAATGGTTAATGGATATGGAATCATCACACCCTTTGAAATTAATTTCTTATTCTTTTTTTTCTTTATCTTTTAATTTAATCACCAGCCAAATCGACTCCATAACCCAACAACAATAACAGCAATCGATCACACATTGAAATTTTTTATTATTTATTATTCTTCACTAGTAGGAGTTTTACTTTATATACAATAGGAAACCTTCAAGCTTGAAACTTGGATTAGTAACGTGGATGAAACGGGAAGGTATCTTGACCAGTGTGATATAATGGAGTGCCATTTTCAATAAAATTGTTGTCAAAAGGTTTGGGTGGTGGTCTTAATCTCTCTCTCTCTTCGTATGCTTTTACACAAATTTCGAAACATTTGACTTGCTTAGCTATATCGGGAAAGTATTCCTTCTGGCAGTCTTCAATACATAGTTGGCCTTTTTCGTCTATTTTTTCATAATACAATACTGTACCAAGACCTTGTCCAGAAACCAAATTAGTTAATAATACTATAAGGAAAATAAGAACTAAAGTTTTTTCCATTTTTCTTTATAAATATTTAAAATAAGCTTAAATAAATATTAGAATTTTAAAGAATAATAAATTATTTATAAGTGCTGTTAAAACTTACGACCTGAAGTTAAAATAATTAGTTGAAGAAGTTGAACTTGTAAATTACAAATAAATGGGGGAAGATCCATTTAAGATGTCGCTGATGACCATTATTAATTAAAATTAATTGAAATAAATTAATAATGATAAGGGTTGTAGATGCATACATATTGGACACAAACAATAGAGTGTACAATGGTGCACACCTAGTTGTGTTTTATTTAAATTACATACACCCATATCAATGTGGTAAAAACACTTGTGTAGTCTACCAACTTTTTATTGATCGAATAGATGAGTTTCCAACTTAAATCTTTATTTGTTTCAAAAACATATCTTTAATAAATAAATCTTTAAAATCCTCTAGAACATTGCCAATACAGATTGAAAAATAAAGTAAACTTAAATAATGTTATGAAAGAAAATGGTTAATGTATATGAATAATGCAGCCCCTTTTAGAAATTAATTTCCTGCTCTCTTTTTTTTTTCTTTCTTTATTTATTACAAATAGTTTTACATTATTTTTATTATAATTTAAATAATTGTGGATTATGTCCACATATGTGTTTGTGTTGTGTGTGTTTTAAAAAAGGCCTTTTATATTATTATTATTCAGTTGATAATGAAGAGGAAGAGGATGCTAAATCTGGTAGAGGAGGCAGTGAAGGAAGTTTGGGGACCTCTGGTAGAGGCTTATTTCTGACCAATAATTTCCAGTCTTCGTATGTCTCGACAACCAAAGGTTGATCCTTGTTGTTGTTGTCTTTGGTGTTGTTGTTTGCATTGTTCTTTTGATTCTCCAAATCCTCCTTTTCTTTTTGTTCTACAAATTTCTTGTATTCATTCTTAAGATTGGTTTCTATAAGTTGATCGATTTCATTGTACAATGATATTCTAGTTTCCTCATCATCAAGAATAAACATCCAAACTTCTTTATTTGAATAAATGATCTAGATAATAATAGAAAAGAATTATTAGAACAAATATAAAAGAATTAATATTGTTGTACTTACTTCAAAAGCATTTGGATCTGTTGGAACATCTCTAATAATACATGAATCCAATGGTATATAGGCTCTTAGTTTTAATGGGCAATTTGGATCGGTGGCAGATGGTACGTCAGTCATGATGCCTCCACTCTTGTTGGGTGTACCCCAAATCAAAAGATCGTTAAACAAAAAGTAACAACCCTCTTTGGCCTTTTTATAGTACTGAGTAGATGTATTGCCTGGAATAAAATATCCCATCGAATCAATCACACCTTCCTTGGCAAGTTTACGTGATGGTGCTAGAATGGTCTTTTCCATTTCAATATCACTTTCTACAAATCTGCTTTGGATTTCATACATTCTCATTTGTCCATCAAACTCTCTCTTCTTTTCATTGATTGTTGCTACAATTGATTCAATTTTTGTCTGTGCCACCTTTAACATTGAATAAGATTTATGATTTTCTGGTGTTGATTTTAATAATTCCTAAAAATAAATAAATAAATATACAAAGCTTTGAACATTTTGAATGGATCATTATGGATTCACATACTCTAATTAAAAGTGGATATTTGCAAGCACGTTGGATAGGTTTAATTAAAAAGCTATCAAATGGTAAAGATCTACATTCTCTTCGAGATAATAAATAACCCAAATAACTACAATTTTTTCCTCTAAGGTTGGTAAAGGTTGACAATGCTTTGGTTTGATTACTACAATATACAAAATAGGATTTTAAAAATTCAGACTAAATAAATAAATAAAAAAAAAGAATATAATTAGTATTAAATTATTATTACTATTAATTATTATTTCATTGTCATACCATTGAAGCTAAAGCAATAGCAATGGCTTCACCAAAATCATTGGTATCAGGAGGAGGTTTACAAAATTCGCTATATAACATTTTGTTTACCATGATTAATTGTTCGACATTACTAAACAATGCATTGATTTCATCGATTGAGCTGTTTTTGGATTGTTCGTCTTGGTGGACGAGTTCCTTTCTCAACCACACCATGATTTCCAAGTCTCTAATGTAATCGGCCTCTGTAACGATAAATTCGGAAACAACACGTGAACGTTGATCGGTTGCTGGTGGAAGAGCGGGGAGGTCGGGTGGTGGTTGGGGTACAGATAGACGGGAACTGCCAAGAACAAAGGAGGATTGGCTTGGTGAATTAGAGTGGCTGATGGAAACTGTGGCTGGACTGCTGCCTCCGGCAGGACTACCATTCTCTTCATAGATTTGACTGATTCTATTGGTTGCAATGAGAACTGATTGTTGGGAAGGTGAGGATGGTGCCATCGAGGCAGAACTTGCCAATAGATCCTTTTCGGATTTTTGGTGTTCATTTCTTTTGATTGCCCATTTTCTTAGTTGTGGGCCACCACCTTGAGAAGAATCACATTCATCACCACTTGCATGAGCTTCATCGCCAGCTGCAAATGTGACTGGAGTGGATGGTCTGTCGCCTCCTCCTGAATTCTGCAAAGAAGGTGAAGAAATGACAAATTCATCAGATGATGGATTATACTCTTTATCTTTGTCACCTAGGATAAAACTAAAGAATCGAGAACGTCCATGTGCAGGACTAGTATTATACTTTTCTCTCTCCTTTTTCTTCTTTTCCAAATCTTTGTTTCGTACATCTGAGAATGTCAATTTGGGAGACGATGGAATATCCTCGTCATCAGATACATTGCTGTGATTCAACGACGATGAACTATGGCTATTACTATTGGTAATGGCAGTGTCTATACTATTGTTACTACCCGATAATCTAATTGAAATGGAATCTGATCTCTCGCGTTCGTTGGCCACCTCTTCTCGTTCTTGTAGTTTTCTTTCCTTTTCTTGTTGTTTTCGTAACTTTTCCTTTTCTCTTTCTTCCTTGTCTTGTTTGGCCTTTACACCCTTTTCCTCTCGATCTTTTTCCTTTTGTAGTTGTCTTTCTGCTTTGGCTCGTTCCTTTTCAGCTATCTTTTCCTTGTCTCTTTCTTCTTTTTCGTGTTGCATCTTTAATCTTTCGCGTTCCACCTTTTCCTTTCTCTCTTTTTCAATAAGACGTAGTTTCTCCCTATCTCTTTCATCTCGTTCACGATCCAATCGTTGTTTTTCCATATCTTGTTTCTCGCGCTCTGCTTGTGATCGATCAAACTTTTCCTTTTCCAACTTTTGTAAATTATCCATTGAGTTTTGTGTCTTTAAATGTGCTGGTTTCTTTGGTAATTCTGGTGGAGCCAATGAAGAGGAAGAAGATGAAGATGAAGATGAATGATGTGAAGTAGGAGGTGGTGGTGCAGGAGGTGCAGATACTGACTTTTTATGAATGACAGTGTGATCCCTATCCTTTTGTGCACCCATTGTCAATGACTTTGGTGATGTTACGTGTACACTATGACCATTTGTGGTTGGAGGTGTTGGCATTGGTTTGACAACTGGTGCATGCATGTCTCCATTAATCACCTTGACCTCTGACTGCACCTTGTGATCGAGTGTATCTCTACTCTTGATTGCATTCTTTACAAATGATCCTCCAGGTGTAACCATTGGTTTACTATCAACACTTGCCGATGATATGGTATGAGATTTTGGTCTATTACCACCGTTAGCACCAGCACCATCAATCTTTGTTTCTTTTAACTTTACAGCCAAGAATGATTCTGATGGTGTTGTTGTCGTTGTTGTTGTTGATGGAGTTGTTGTTGTAGTGACAGGTGGTTTTGGAGCAGGTCTCAAAGTACCTCCTCTATTTGGTATGGTTGGAGCTGCTGAAGTACTTGTAGTGGTCGTCGTCGTTCCAGATGAACCAAGTGATGGAGGTGTTTTATATGATACTGAAAATGATCTAGATGTTGATGTTACAGGTGTTGTTGTTGTAGTTGTAGTTGTAGTTGGTGGTGTTGTCTTATTGATTCTTAAAGTAGAACCTCGTCCACCAGAACCAGATGATACAAGTGGTGCAGTTGTAGTGGTAGTAGTACTACTACTACCTGTCGTAGGTGGTGGAGTTGGTAGTGGCTTGGATGCTGCTCCATTAGCACCACTACTACTAGTAGATGCCGTTGATGATATTACAGGTGCAAGTTTTAATGTTGATTTTGAAGTTACTGTAGTACCAGTAGTCTTTGCAGGACTAGCTGTGGTAGTAGTAGTCTTTGCAGGACTCGTTGTGGTGGTAGCAGTCTTTGCAGGACCACCAGCTGTAGTGGTAGCAGTCTTTGCAGGGCTACTACTACTCGTAGTAGTCCCCAAGCTATTACCACACGACACACAAAACCTTGCAGTCACTGCATTAACCTTTGCACATGAACCACAAGATTTAGACATCCTCTCTATCTTCTCTCTATTTGTCTTTTATAATCGTTACTTTCTAATATTATTATTTGAATAAAGGAGAAGAACAATCAATCAGCTATGGAATGTTGTTTGATGAATAAACGATGATGATACAATGTGGATGATGGTGATAGAAATAAATAAAATTACAGTAGTAGTAGTAGTATTGGTATTAGTGTTGGTGGGTGTTTAATAAACGTGTGAAAGAGCAAAACCTGATTATCAGAAAGAATTGACCATAGTTGTCTTTCATGGTGTAAAAAAAAAATCGATGACATCGTTTGGGGATCAACTGAAACCCACTCACCACTCAGGTGGTATAAATAATTTTGATCAGATTAAACCGGTTAGATCTAAATATATTTTTATATTTATATATATATATTCACACACATAATAAATTATTTGATGTAACTCCCAAAAATGCACGAATTCAAGGATAGTATTAATTAATTACCACTGCTCTCAGTATTACTGTTTGGGTGATTATGGGAATGCACCCTTTTCATTTTTTGATTGCCTTTTTTGATGGATTGCAATGAAGTTGAAAGAAATACTACACTGATTATATTCTTTGTACAAAGATAGATAGATAGAATAGATATAGAATATAGATAATAATGCAAATAGACGAAGAAGAAGATATATTAAAGAGAAGATTATTGCTAAGAGAGAATGCAATCAAGAGAGTCTTTAAAAAATATTTACAGTTTATGTCTGCAACTGCTGACAACTCTAGTAATCCTCAATCAATAGAGACATGGTATGGTATTACTTAGTAGTTAGTAGTAGTACTACTAAAATGACAGTGATACTAACAACCGATCTTCTTGTTGTTCAATCATCATCATCATCATCATCATCATCTTAAGTCAAAATGCATATCATTCATTTATAAGAGAATTATCATCATTGGAATTACAAATACAGAAATCGACGGTCATATCAGAGATTAATCAAAACGAATTAAAATACTATGATGAATTGTACAGCAAGAGAGAAGAAGAGATTGAAAGTGTAAAAAAGGAAATCCAAGAGTTAAAGACTCGTTTAATATACGAAAAGATTCAGAGACAGTACAAAGAACAATATCTAGCTCTCTACAAACTAATCAATGAAAAAAATACGACAGACCAAACCGAAAAGGAGATACAACAAGTAAAGAAAGAGTTGGATGCCATCTTGGATCAAAACGACACAACATCGGCAAAGCTGGATTTACGTTCCAAACAATTCCAACTATTACTACACACCGTTCAAGAGTTGGAAAAGAGTTTAGACGACGAAATGGTCAATCCATCGGCACTCTTACAACAAGCCACCGTTTCACCAAATCAATCATCTTCCACATCATTGGGTACATCCTCTACATCTATTCAATCACCACTTCCACCAACTCAAGTATTAAATGGTTCAAATGGAATAAATGAAGATAAAATGGTTGAATAAATCAAAAAGTAGTCGTAATTAATATACATATGTATATACTCAAAACCGAAACGTATTCATTCATTCGTTCATTCTGATCCACATGTGTGTGATCAAAAGATACCCATATTTCCATAATATTATTTTTTAATTTTTTTGAGTATTTTCCTCCTTACTCTTTTTACCCACACTTTAAAGAATAGGGTTCATTGTGTTATTGAACGAGAGAACAAAGTCTACAAAGAAAGATAATTTAAATAAATAAATAAAATATAAAATCATTTATATTTTTGTGTAAAGAAGAAGAAGAAGAAGAGGTATAGAAGAAAGTAAAGTAAAAGAGGAGGAAGATAAATAATAAAAAGAAAAAAAAGAAAGAAGAGGGGATAGATAATACGAAATGGGAAGAGTATATATAGTTCAACTAACAGGACACAATATTTATAGTTGTAAATCATGTAGTACTCAGATCTGTAATAAAGAGGAAATCATATCAAAGGTATATTTAACTAAAATTATAATTTGATTGACTGATTGATTGGTCGTAGTCATCATCATCAATCATCACACTAAATTAATGATTAATTATTTTTATTCATTTGGTTTGATTATTAGCAATTTCAAGGTAGGACAGGAAAATCATATCTCTTTGCCGCTTGGTAAGTAGTATTCTTTTTTTAAACTATTATTATTTAATTAACTTTACCTTTTTTTTTATGTCTTATAGTTCAAATGTCTGTTTTAGTGAAGCCGAAGATAGACAATTTAATAGTGGAGAGTATAATGTTAGAGATATAATATGTATAAATTGTTCACAAATCCTTGGTTGGAAATATGTAATTATCTCTGGACATTAATTTGTGGATTTCAACTCATCTGAAGCAAGATCTTACCAAATTCCCTTTTTTTTAAATTCTTTTCTATAATATTAATCAATTGTAGGAAAGATCATATGAAGAAAGCCAATCCTATAAAGAAGGAAAGTTTATTGTTGAAAAGTCTAAAATCGTGAGGATCCAAAAAAAGTAGATTATTCCAATCCAATCATGATCAAATCAATCATTTTTCACATTTAATATTAACAAGGAATATGGATATGGATATCAAACAACAAAACAACAACAACAACAACCATTTTAAATTATTATTAATGATTCACTCAACTTTTTAAAGAACCTCTTTGTCACTTTGGTGATGACCAAAGAGTAAAAGTATTTACCTTTTTTTATATATTTATCACCATCCGTCCTCTATCTTCCCTTCCCTTTCCCTTCCCAAACAAGTTATGTTTTATAGTAGACTAAATAACTACCCTTTTTGTAAATAAACTCTCATTTTTTAAATCTAAAGATAATATCTTATCCCTACTACTAGTATTTTTTTTCCTCGTTTCGTTCGTTTTTTAATTTTTTAATTTATGTTTCAGTGCGCCATTCTTTCGATTTTGTTCATTTATAAATAACAAAAGAGTATATAGTTAGTTGTAGATAGATAAAGGATGAAGTTAGAAGCAAAGGCAATTAGATATCTAACAAGAGATGATTGGCGTACTCTTGTTGCTACCGAGATGGGTATGAAGAATCACGAGTTTGTACCCACCAATATGATCTGTACAATCGCCAACCTCAAGTTTGGTGGTGGCAAGAAAGCAATCAGAAATATTCACAAGTTTAAGTTATTGTATCATGAGAACAAGAAGTGTATGAATATATTATAGAGAGACAATAACATCAGAAGAATAGATAAAACTAACTGACTATTTGTTATATTTTTTAGATGATGGTTACAAGTTGACTTATTTAGGATACGATTATCTTGCTTTGAAAGCATTTGTTTCTAGAGATACTGTTTCATTTGTTGGTACTCAAATTGGTGTTGGTAAAGAATCTGGTAAGTAATCTACATGTTATATAATAATAATACAATACTATCTATGTGTGTCTAACCTTTCTTTTACTTTACTTTTCGTTTTAATATAGATATTTATCTTGTAGCAAATGATAATAATGAAGAGATGGTATTAAAGTTACATAGATTGGGTAGAGTATCATTCAAAACCATCAAGAATAATCGTGACTATTTGAAACATCGTAAGAATGCATCGTGGTTGTATTTGTCGCGTTTAGCGGCCTTGAAAGAATTTGCCTACATGAAGGCATTGTATGAAAATGGATTCCCAGTACCAACACCAATCGATGTTAATCGTCATTGTATCGTTATGTCTAGAGTTAAGGGTTACCCATTGTATGTACACAAATATCAAACACAAAGTGTAAAGAAAGTGTACAATTATAATTATATTTATTTAATTTTATTTTTCTAAAGACTTCAAGTTGTAGAATTAAGACATCCATCAAAGGTATATGCAGATTTAATGAATCTTATTGTTAAATTGGCAAACTATGGTCTTATTCATGGTGATTTCAACGAATTCAATATTTTAATCAACGACGAGGAACAAGTCACTTTGATCGATTTCCCACAAATGGTTTCAACGTCACATGCAAACGCCGAATATTACTTTGATCGTGATGTCAACTGTATCCGTACATTCTTTGAAAAGAGATATGGTTTCATTGGAGAAAAGTATCCAAAGTTTTCAGATTATAAACAAGCTCAATTCGATCTTGACAAGGTTATCGGTGCTTCTGGATTTACTAAAGATCTTCAAAAGGATATGGATTTGGTAAATATATCAAAAATATATATATATATATTTATAAGCTTTGGATAGATATAGAATATTTACCATTTGTTTCTCTTTATATATTTATAGTTGATAAAAGATCAAGATGGAGATGAAGAATTGAATAACAACAATAATAGTGATAGTGATGATAATAGTGATGATGATGATGATGATGACGAAGATAATGAAGAAGAAAACCAAGATGAACAATCATCAACAACAGAGGAAAATAATTCCAACCCATTCCAACAAGACGAAGAAGAAAGTGAAGAAGAAGAAGAAGAAGAAGAAAGTGAAGAGGAAAGCGAAAGTGAAAGTGAAAGTGAAGAAGAAGAAGATATTGAAGTAAAACAAGTTAGAAAGACAATCAAAGGATTACCAACTCAAAAGAATAGAAAGTTTAAATTCTCTGATCTTGCTGAAGAGGAATCACCAGTCCTTTTACGTAAAGAGTTTTTGGAGGAAATGAAGGTTTTGGATGGTGAAGTACCAATCGCCACCACGGACGCTCCAGTCGAAGGAGAAGAGGAAACCGAAGAAATGAAGCTTGCAAGAGAGGAAGAACGTAAACAATACGAAAAACGTATGATTCAATCCAAGGTAAAGAGAGCTTTGGACAGACAAACCAAAGGAAAATCAAATGGTAGAAATGCCATGAAATCAAGGGCAAAGAAGGAAATCAAAAAACAAATTGCTTCTGGCTTTTAAACAATTTAAATACAACATAACCACCAAAAATCATTAAAACAATTGTTCTTTTTTCTTTCTTTTTACAAAATACTTTATACTATACTATTATGTATGATTAATCTTTTTTTATTCGGTTCAATTAAATTCATATCATAATCATATTTGCTGTGGTTGTTGTTGAAAAATATTACATATTATTATTGTATGATGAGTTGTATGTTGTTTGTCTACTCTTCCATTTCTTTTTTTTTTTTTGTTTTGTTTTTTGTTTATTATCCTCAAGATAATAAAGCCAATACTTTTTTCTGATCCAAAACAATGGCAGCTATTTCATCAAAGAATTGATTTTCGTTTATCCTTCTTTGAGGTAATCTAGTAAACAAGTCTATACATTCATCATAATTGGCGCCATCGAGATCGGTTATAAAGTATCGAAGGATGGCAAGTGAAGTTCTAAAGATAAAGACCTCTCCCTCTATAAATACAAGATCCCATACTCTAGTCGAAATATCCAATGGCAATGCCTTTGAAAAGAGTGTCGTGATCCAATCCACCAAATAATGTTTGGCCGATATCCCAATCGACTTGAAATGTTTATGTAATTTTGGTAACAATGCTTCAACTGTTCCATCCATTGCATTTAAATATTTTGGTATCTAAAAAAATTAAATTAAATTAAAAGATTAATATAAATCATATATATATATATATTTGATTTGAATTAATTTGATTTTAGAGATATTTACACCTTGAAGATCATGTCTAAAGAATGCACGATAACAATTTTTGTTAATGTGATTAGAGAGACATTGGAAAGCATCGTATTTTTCCATATTCAAGAGGAACATTGCACCTAGAAAAGTCATGCCTGGCACATACCCAATATCGGGTCGATTGCATATATAGGCACCCAAAACATCGATGAGGTCCGAGTGCAACGGACCACCCTTTTGGAATATAAGTAGTGAGGGAAACGTGTCTTGGATATCCTGCAAGATCATTCCCAAGCTCGTAGACTCTAGTCCCAACACATCGTCAGCGTCGATATCGTCGGCCGATAGATTCAGATTGCTGTTATTCTTTTTTACATTTACCAGAGGTGTTTTGCCATTTGGTGTCATTGTCGATGGAGTAGATGATGTCGATGCAATATCGGATGATTTGGGTGATGATTTCCTCGAGCTACTAGTTTTGTTAAATGCCAACAATGCGTTATTAGCATGTCCCAAACTTATATTAAATAGATCCTGTGTAATTCTAAGATCATTGCCAATTGATAATCTCCATATTTTACCTCTTACCGCTGGTGGTAATCCTCTCCATGATATTTCTTTTATTCTTTTTGTATCTCTCCTAAAAAGAAATATAAATAAAAGTAAAATATATTAGTACTCTTTTGATCAAGCAGAGGTGTTTGAACAATTTATGATATCTATCATACTTTTTATCCCAGGAAGGTATAATCTCTTCTTCCCATATCTTTCTTGCTTCAATTAATAATTTCTCTTTTTCTTTTCTTTCTTTATCTACCTTTTCTTTTTCTTTTGCTTCTTTTTCCACTTTTAAATGAAAGAGAGAGGGAGAGAGTAAGTAAGAATAGAATCTATTTAACTATATAATATCCATCAACTTACAAGTTTTCTTTGCCTTTTTTTGAATCTCTTCATATTCTCTTTGATGTTTAAGTATTTCTTCTTGTGATTTTGGAGGCAGTTGACTTGGTCTATCGAGTAATGAGTTTGGATTAAGTATCATCTTTTCGACGGTTCCATTAATCAACATCTCTTGATAGTTTGGTTCGACTAGATTACCACTACTATTACTACTACTCCCACTTATACTAGCACTACTCTGTTGTTGTTGTTGTTGAGGTTGATTTGATGTCATTCTCTCCCTTTTTCTCTCTTATCTTGTTAATTCCGACTGACCCGACCGACTCTCTATAACTTCCTTCTCCTCCTCTCTTGCTCTTTTGCACCTTTAATGTTACTAACAAGTGAGTTAAGTTATATTATATATATGATTGTAATAATAATCGACAAAGACAAAGTATTCATAAAGCAAAGAATAGAGAATAGAATATCTTGGTATGAATACGAGTGTGTGAATGAATAATGATTGATTGGTCGTCTTAATCAGCTGTTTTATTAAAAGTTGGGAAGATCTTCCCAAAAAAAAAATATTAATTTAAAATATCCCCAAGTCATCATTATCATTATTCTACCTTTAATATTTATTTATTTATTTTAGATAACTTGATAGTTATCAAGGTAAACTAAATCATTTTCATCCACTGATGTCAGTATACATCGATCTTGAACAATTTTGAAATGTATGTTGGGAGGTAATGAAAAGATATACAATTATATATACCATTTATTAGTTTATATTATTATGGTTGTGGGGTTTGTATTAATTAGTATTAGGAGTAGTAGTAGTAGGATAAGGTGGAAGATTAAATAACATCTTACCACCATTAAATGAACCTACAATAGCTTCACCGCCATATACTCTCATCTTTGATTCATAGTCTTGGACTCTTTCTTTGGTGATGCCTTGTGTAATGACGTCGAATAGATTGGCTGCATCACGGAGTGCGCAGTTGGCGCCACTACCACCGGCTGGTGGCATTGGATGGATTGCATCACCGAGAAATGTCACGTGACTAGATGGCTCCCATTCCTTCATGGATGGTGATGTTGACACTAGAGAGAGCGCAGATGTGTTTTCTGGTGACTGGAGTTTAAATAATGATCGTACACCCTCATCCCAAGATTCTGTCAATTTTAGAGTTAAATCGACTGCTTGTTGACTAGACATTCTTGAAAACTCTTCATCGCTCACTCCAAACACTGATTTGACTGCACAGAGTACCCAGTAGACATAATCATCCACCTTTGGTATACGACCACCCGACACATCTTGAATATCCTTGCTCCATCTTACAGACTCGAGGAATAGCGTTGGTCCACCCTCAGCCTTGACTGCCGAAATACCCTGTAATGCATCGGCTGGGAATGTACTCAATAACTTGTCGGTAATCAATGTCTTACCAAATACACATCTGCCAGTGGTATCTACAATCTCCAACGTTGGATATTGTTGCTTTCTAACAACTGATCTTACACCATCAGCTCCAACTATAAAACTACCCTCTACAATAGTTCCATCTGTAAAGTATGCTGTCACTATACCACTATCACTATTGATTTCATAATGATCTAATTTCTTGTTAAATTCTACGTATCCTACAGACTGATGATGATGATGATTCATTTCATTAGTATTTGTTGATAAGGATGATGATGATGATGAAGAAGATGAAGTTGAACATACCGATGATTTATTATCTAATCCAAGTAACAAGAATCTACGAAGAGTTTGTCTGTCGGCAGTGTATGGACCAAGAGGGGTTTCACCAGCTGGTATAATCTTGTTTGCTGGATCTCCATCTCTTGATGACAGAGTTACACCGTCTGCTGCATTGACCAGTTTCATACCAAGTCGAGTATCTGCACATGTCTCTTCAAACAGTTTCCACATGTCATTGTTTAGTAACTTTTTCAATGCAGTTGCTCCAAAATGATTGATTCTTAGACGATATCCTTGAGAACGATAATCAGGTGACAGATCCCTTTCAAATACTCTAAAAGGAATACCAGCTGCCAATAGTCCTTGTGCCAAAGATAACCCTGCAATTCCTGCACCAATAATAATAATTGGTTTTTCTATTGAAGTAGTAGTAGTAGTTGACATGATGATGATGATGATGATTATTAACTATTTAACTATTTGATTTGATTTGAAGTAGATGTGATAAAAATAATAGTGGTGATCTACCCTACACACACACTCCTCTTTTTATAGTTTTCTTTTACCATTGATAAATATCCAACAACTCAAAAAAATAAGAGCAATAATAATATGATTACATAAGGGCCATGACATCATACTTTAGTAATTGTTAGTCACCCAAGTAATCGATACAAAAATAGAAAGTGTTTTGTGTCACCTCAGCATTACAATGTAACGTGGGAGTAAATTGAATTGAACGATTTTCATAAATTTAATTTTAAATTGTTTACACAAATATTTGCTGGATTGGATGATATTTATAAATCATAAATGAAGATATCTGAAAGGATCATTTATAACAATAAACATTGTAATTGAGAAAGATTCGTTCTCTTTTATCAAAAGGAGAGAGTTTGATGATTCTTGATCCCAAATGACGAGTGGACAAGATCAGCATCTGTGATGATTGGATCTCTGTGATTTTACTGCAGTAGTCAATGGCCGCTGCTTTCTCTATTTGAGTAGGATTCAAAGGATCGACTTGAGGAGGAGATGGATGTGCGAGTACCGAAGTTTAGTTATATTGGTACTCTGATTGAAAAAATAGTTTCAATCATTCGAAACCATGATTTGTCGTCTTTTTCATTGTTTCAAATCATACCCTTTTATATATATATATACACATACATATCCTAGATAGATAGATAGAAAAAGAGATGGTCATTCAAAGTTTATCACCATCAGAGATATATTTCATTCAACAAGGAGTTGAGAACAACTTGAGGAATGATGGTCGAACAAGATTAGATTATAGACCTTTTGAATTGGATATAGGCGAGATCTCGCATGCTGTCGGGTCAAGTAGAATCATTCTAGCAGATACACATATATTGGTTGGCATCAAAGCTGATATATCAGCTCCCGACCCTTTAACTCCAAATAAAGGTTCTTTAACATTTTCTGTAGATTGGTATGAATGAACTATATGAATGAATCAACATGTCTATCTAGATAGATATAGATGATTAGTAATAGTATACTACAATTAATCTAACAAATACTTGTTTGTTTATATCAATTTTAGTTGCCCATCAGCATCACCAGAATACGAAGGTAAAGGAGCAGATTATATAAATATAGAATTAGCAAAACAATTGGAACGAGTGATGAAGGATTCAAACTCGATGGATTTAGGTGGTTTGTGTATCATGCCAGGTAAATATTGTTGGAACTTGTATATAGACGCAATCGTACTCGACAGTGGCGGTAATCTTTTCGATGCATTGTCGATCGGTGTCAGAGCGGCACTAGCAAACACCAGACTACCAACCATTAGAATCACACAGGGCGAATACTCGACTGTCGACTTTGAAGTCTCTGACGATCCAGAGGCAATGCAATCACTCGATATTGATGGCGTTCCCATCAATGTCACACTCACAACCATTGGCAATCAATTTGTGGTCGATTGTTCAGGCGAAGAGGAACAATGCATGGACGCTAGAATGACGATTGGCGTCAACAAACGTGGAAATATATGTGGTATTCAAAAGGGTGGAGTGGCTGGCATCGACGCACACACCATCAATCAAATGATTTTAGCTGCCAAACAAGTTGGTTCTGAAATATTAAAGACAATGGATAATGTCTTAAAAGATCATCATATTGCTACTAAATAATAATAATAATAATAATAATAAATCAACAACAAATAATAATAATCATAATAATAATAGTATTTATATTTATTGTTTATCTTCGTCAAGTTCAATAGATCCTTCATCTTGATCTTCAACTTCAACTGTATTATTGTCAAGTACGAAATCAACGTCGTCGTCATTGGAATGGGCAATGGCGTCGGTGGTGTTGATGAATCCAGATTGTGCCAATTCACTGTCACTGGCAATAGCCAATCTAATGTGATTTGGTGTAATACGCTACATATATGAATATAATATTGGTGAGTACAAATACTGATATACTACTACTACTATGATGGATGTGATGTACATACAGTCTTTTCAGCTTGGAAAAGTGCAAGTTGAATTGTTTCAAAAATAACGTATTGCAAAACACCAGCCAAGAAGAAAGAGGCGTCTCTTGATGCCTTTGTCAATCCATCTCGTTGCATATCCTTTCTATAGGATGATGCGATAAATTGTTTGGTGACAGGTCTAGGTATATTTCCTTCGGCAGCGGTCGACTTGCTTCTAGTCACCTCTGACGATCCACTATAAGCTGACATTTTAGCGACATCACCATTGAATAATAATATGACTGATGCTTTAACATCCTCAGCCTTGATTGTAGATCTATTTGATTTGGTCATTTCTTGACGTGATTGATTAATTAATCTTTGTGATGTTTCTCTAAATATATATGTATAGTTTCAAAGTGTTATATTGTAGTGTTAATACTCAATAATTCATTTATTTATTGATGACTGATGATCATCAGTATGTTACATACTTGGCAATACCAGCTAAACAGTTCATACCAGCAACAGAGATGGTTGGCTTATAGGTTAAACCAACCTCCATATTTTTAAGTATATTATTAATTGCATTTACTTCTTTTGGTGTTGTAGTTGTCATTCTTTATCTTATCTACTTTACTTTATATCTATATATCTAATAATTGTCATTCTCTTCTCTACATCGTCTTATATTTATATTAATTAAAAAATGAATAATCATCTGCAATGTATTAACAAAATCTATGGATTCTTCGTTTCGTTCTGAAGAATATCTTTTTGGCGGGCTTGACCAAAGATAGTGGGTCTTGAGAATATAGATATGTATCTTGATGACGATCGTCTAAAGATAGAAAGTTACATAAATGTTTGTTTTATAATGCTGGTAACCAGTAACGAATACACGGCTGGCATCAAAGGTGTTCATTCTTCACTACTATCATATTGATTTAAGATGTGGATCTTTAATATTATGAGAGAGAGAGAGAATATAGTTTGAGTGAATAATAATGTCAAAACAACTGCCCTGCTCTTGAGATATACACTCATCTATCCATGGATAATAATAATATTATTATTTATATTATTTATATTATTTATATTATATTTTTGTTTATTATTTTATTTATTTATTTATTTGTTCTTCTTGATACCATTTTCATAGTTGACCTTGTAGTAACTCCAGAGGGCGAATGGGAAGGCAACGGAACCAAAAGATAAAAGGATAAAGGTACCCCATTCCTTCAAGTGGAGGGAGGTTCTCTTGTCAAACTCTTCGACGCTTTCAACGTACATACCAGTGTAGCTGGCAGCAGAGGTGTGGGAGAGCTCTTCGTTTTGACTCTTACGGTATTCGAGGATGGTTGAAGTGAGTGGGAAAACACCTCCCTTGGATGGGGTGATAGTGATGGTTTGGGAAACGTTGGTGTTTGGTTCGATGACCTCCCACTTTCCGCTTGATTGTCCCTTTACAACTTCGAAATCGGCAGAGGCACCGAAATCAGTGTCAGCAAAGGAGATGTCATAGGCAGCTCCTTCACCAACATTGTAGATAATGAATGAAATGTCGAGTTCCTTTCCAACAACTGGTCCATCTGAAATCTTCTTTTGGAACAACAAGTCGGCTCCCTTGCTTGATACTGCAACACCGACAAACAAACAAACAACTAATGCTACTAATAATCTACAGTTCTATATTATATATATGAATATGAATGATGTGTTAATAATAATGACTTTTTGTATTGTGTGTAAAGAAAGATATCTCTAGAAATCAATCATCATCATCATCCATATCCACATTATATTCATCGACTTCCAATCACATTATAAACTTTGTGTAAGATCAACAATGGATTCAATTGTCGATGATATTATTAATAATATGTTGGTTGTTGTTGTTGTTGTTGCTGACGAACTTAACCCCATGATGATCTTGTCCTTGTTCCTTATCTTCTTAATCGATGATTGATGATAATGACTGATGATGATTGATCCAGTAGACTGTCTGATTGTTGTTGTTGTTGTTTGCATTGCATATGATTGACATTTACCATTTTATCTATTATATATATATATTTCCCTCTACACTAATAATAACTGAAGTTGGGCACAACCATCAAATTTTGAGCTCTGACTTTGATCATCACACTCAAAAGAGTTTTAAAAAAAAAAGTCAAGACATTTGACCTTTTTTGATTTTTGACGAACTTGAACTTCTTTTTTTTGTTTAAAAATATTGTATGAAAAAATTTTCTGCAAAGATTCTTTCTTTGCCAAAGAAGCAATCTTTTAGATTATTATTAGTTTCATATTGTTTCCGAGTTAAAATAAACAATGTGAGAGATGTTGAAGTTTGTTCATTTATTCATTATATATATATAACGTACAGTACGCACAATGACTTCATCATCATTAGAAGTATTACTTTTACCTTCAACACCAACAAGGTTATTCTTAATAATATTTAAAAATGTAGTATTAAGAGACAGACTATTTTACTTTGTTAAATGGATACATCGTTGTTGTAGAATGGATGTTAATACCAAAGTCTACACACAGAATGTCAGAAGAGGTCAGTGTATACCCATTACATTCAAGATGGATGGTAGGTGCGATCCAAAGCAACCATTCAACTACTTTCTAAATCCTATGAGTGGTCGACAACTCAATGCAATCACAAACCATGAATTGTTGGTCCAGTACAATAGACCTGATTTGTTGTCACGAATCCCTTCTTTGGAGATCAAATACTATCATTGGGCGCCTGCTATCAGATCAGGGTGTCACCCAGATATTCTCAAGATCTATGCTCAGCAGTCTAATCCAAGCTTAAAAGATGTTCCACTCGGTTTGCTCAAATCAAACTTTTACTTTCACTACAAAGACAATCTTCAAAAGGTCATCGGATTGATTGATGTCGTCTTTATCCTCCAAGAAAAGAACAAATCAACTCCACTTGCATTTGAATATAGTTCTAAATTCTTTAAGCTATTATTCAAACATTCAATACTTTGTCAAACAATCATTAATCATTTTAATCAAATTTATAATATTGATAATAATAATAATTCTTCTTCAAATAATGATCAACAACAATTCATAATATTAAGAGTATTGGAATTAATTAAACAATATAAAACAATTACAATTAATTGGAAAGATGTCATGTTTAAGGCAATCAAATCTTCAAATGTATTGGTAATTGATTTCATTGTTTCAAGTTGCAATACACCTCTTACAAGTGCACATCTAAACTATGCAATTTGGAATGGTAATGTGGGAATGATAGAGTATTTGTTATCACTTGGTGTACAGCCCAATCAATATACATTACACTCTGCACTCAATCCAAAATCATTATCAAACAATGATTCTTCAAGTAACGAAATAGTCGCAGCATTAGATATTATTTCACTTGTATTGGAACGATTGATTTATAAATCGAAATGGGTAGTTGAAGGTATTCATCCAAAATTACAATCAATTAAATTATTGGACCAACTAGTTGCATCTGATGAAAAGGTGACACTTCAACCTTTGGGTGATAAGAAACCACTCTTCTCTAGATTATTTGGGTCATTAATCTTTTCAAAGGATAAAGAGTTACTTGAACACTTTATCAATCAACATTCTAGTCACATCATTGGTCTTCTTCTAGACTACAATTATGCATTTAATTGTGCTCTAAGAATTGGATCGTTGGAAATTGTTAAATATGTTTTGGAGTGTCAAAAACAATCAAAGTTGGTCAACCCAGATGGATTCACTTATCAAATAGATTATATTGTATCACATGATGCAGATAATGCCGAGATTCTTAATTATTTAGAGTTGGTACAGTATGCAGTGGAGAACAGTGGAGGTACCAAGTTTTCAATGCCATTATCGACGGTGGCACTATTCCTCCATCACCCAAATCCAGAGGCATGGAGATTCTTATGGATCGTAGAGGTAAATAGAAGCAGGTTTGAATGGGTATTTGGCAACTTGGCATTTGGACCGGAAAAGTTAATGATGGCCGCAGCGACATGCTCCTTTGATATTATTACGAGGGTCAATGAATTACTTGGTAGTCTTAGAAAACCATGTCATGTATGGTTAAAGACATTCAAACGAAATATCAATCTAGACACTTATGTTTGGTTGACACAAAACAAGATCACACAGCAAGCGGGATACAGACATTTTGGAACAACAATCCTACAACGCCTTGTCAACATTATCGATATGTGTCACCGGTTGGAATACTCTATTAACAATTCATTGGAATACAATAGTAGTATTCATGATTACGGTCACGATGTAGTTTGGAATGGAGTTAGTATCAAGACTTGCAAAGAACGTGCTCAACAACTACTATCACACATTGTCAGAAACAAAGACTTTTTCAATTACTATACATCAAACTGTACCACCGCCGGTTACATTTACATTCCTCTCACTACATCACTCGTTGAAGATGAAGAAAAAAAGAGAGATCCATCTTTTGAAACTACAATGGATTTAATTGTCAAATTTATTGCTTACCGAGATCGTCTGCTTCAATTTTTTATCTCACAAACCTACAAATATTATTGTCATAAAACAAATGGTGCATAATAAATTAAATAATAAACTATTATAATCTATCTATTTTATAATCTATTTTTTTTCTTTTTCTTTTTTTATTATTTACAAAAATGTGATTGTTGATGAAATGGTATCGACCAAATCGGTCAATTGAAGATAGTGACATACCAAAATATCACCTTCTTGTTCCTTCATCACTGTAAAGTCATATGTTTTCCATTCAAATTCTTCATGATTCAAATGTGTAATCCATTCAATCAATGATGCTCTTGATGGATTTGTCTTGTCTGTTCTATCATCTGAAAATTTGCTCCATACTACCATCTTTTTCTCTTTTAATATAAAAGATTTAATTGCATCAATTTTTCTAGAAAAAAAAAAAGAGTAATGTTAATAAATGAAAATCATGTTTATCAACTATGACCACCACAACTTACGACTTGTTCATCAAAAGGATTTTAGAAATAAAATTTTCATTTCTAACTACAAGTGTTTTAACTGAACTCCCATCCGATACATTACATTCCAAGGTACCAGTAAACTCTAGATTATCTGATAATCCACATTTACATTTTTGAATAGGTCTTTGACACTTGCAACATGCATACGATAGTTCAATATAGCGAATTGAATTAATGTCTGCAATGGTTCTATAGTATCTACCATATTGTTTAATATCTGACAATGATGAAATATTGAGTTTGCTTGGTAGTGGTATATCATTATAGATTGATTTTGGATTGGTTTTGAGTTTTCTAATGGTTGGTTCTACCTTTTTCTTGATTTCAATTTGACTTGTCAATAATGTTTCTTGTTGTTGTTGTCGTTTTTGTTGTTGTTGTTGTGGTTGTTGTGGTTGTTGTTCTGGTTGTAGTTGTGGTAAAAGTTGTTGTTGAGCCTCTTTTAGTACTTGTTGTGGATGGATTTGTACCCATTCTACAATATCAACCTGTGAAGATCTATTGGAATAACAAATATTTTCATTTTCATCTACTTGTTTGATTTTAAAATTGTAAAAGATAGCTTCTACACCACGTACCAATCCTAGTTGGAAGTTTTTCAATGCTACACAAATCTTTTTACCATTTACATTATTTGGATCTCTACAAAATAAAATTAATGATAGTTTTCTTTAAAAATAAATTATATTAATACTATGATCAAAATATTTTAATTTAAAATGATTCTTTTTTTTTTTTTTTTTTTACATACCCATTAACAGATTGAATAAAATGATTTAAAATTAAACCTTTAAATGATACCAATTGTAGCGACTGTTGTTGATGTTGAGTTTTAATTGGTATATAAATTAAATCATCAATATTGGTAATAGATTTGGTGGATTCTGTTTGATATTGAATGACACGATAATATATGGAAGAATTTACTTGGATTGATGGGATGTCATAGGTTTCAATCTCTTCGACTGGTGTTGTTAGATGGGTTCGACCTCCAGGGTCTGATAGGACAACTTGTTTGAGTGTAGCTCTGTCCTTTTGAGAATAAAAGTTTTCAGTTACTTTGAATTTACGTTGTTGTGATTTCGATGCTTTGATTACAACACGATCGATAAAGTAAAGTTGTCCTATCTGAATGATTGGATATAATCGATTTGGTAAATCAATTTTAACAGTTGAAATGGTCTCCTTTCCAATGATTCCCAATGCTTGAACTGAAAATTGATTTAATCTAATTTGTTTGGTTGTTACTTTAAAATAAATATAATTACTTCTATTATTATTATCATTAAAGAATGGATTGTTATTATTATTATTATTATTATTATTATTATTGATATTTGGTAAAATTAAATTATTATTATTTAACCAAAGATCATTGAATAAATATTGATGTGAAATGGTTGGTTGTGGTGTGATTTTATAAGGAGCAATCATATCACAATCCTTGATTGAAAATTCAATATAAAATAGAGTTTGATTTGATAAATCCTTTTCTTTAAATGTTTCCATATTAATTAAATATCTATTAATTTTCCAAATAAAATTTAAATGGTATTCTTGAATCTAAAAAATAAAAAAATAAAGAGATTAATAAACTGTGTACAATTTAATTTAGTTTGTACTTACACCTAAAACATGACAAGATATAAATGAAGAGGAGTCATCATCTTGTAGGATTAATTTTCCCCATTCACAATTTTGATTTTGATAATTGAAATGACCAATCAATGTATAGGTTTTACTATTCATATATCTCATTGGTTTTATAATGTTTGGTTTTGGGATTTGACTAATCTCTACAATCATTGGGAGGGTAGATAGTTTCTTGCTAAAATGACAATCACTTCCATGATTAAAAATAGTATTAAATTGTTCAATCGTTGTTAATTGAGTTTTAACTGGATAAATTTGAAATGCACTTGCTATTTTTTCAACTAATAAACTATCTTTATACTTTAAAAAAAAATATATTAATAATAATGATCACTATATTTGTCTTGTTTGTATCATCGACTTACTTTAACCATAAACGAATCAAAATTTTTAAAAGTATTTGGATATTTTTTTAATAATCTTGTCAAGATCTTTGGGATCATGAATGAATCGATAATTGTATAATTTGTCCAAACTGAACGATATGGTAATGGATGATAAGGTATAAAACTTCTTAATCTTTGATTTTGAAATGTTAAGAATTGAATTGAACTACATGTGCACATTCCAAATCCCTAAAGAAAAAAAATTAAATCAATTAATAAATGATTATTATGATCATTATTTTTTTTAATTCTTTCATACTTGTAATAAATTATCAACATAAATTGGATGAACATTATGTAATTTTAAGATTGTACCACTTCTCATACCACGACCATGAAATCCTTTACTATTCAAATGACTGATGAATAATCTCCATTTTTTATCCAATTGATAGACACCTTCCTTTGGGTCAAAATCCGATGTCAAACAACCAATATAGTTTACAGTGGATGGTAAGATGACTCTGTTTTCTTGCAAATCAGAACTATAGAATGTGTTGGAAAGATGGATGTTGAAAAGATCGTTATTGTTGCTTGTTGGCTCCTGTGCAGATGGTGAAATGTTGAGTCCAGGATTCGATGTTCTAAAGGTATTGCTGCTGTCAATCACCAATGCTTTTGACAAGAGGACGGCTGGTCTGAGGGAAAAGATGATAGAGTTTTCTTTAAAGTGGAGAATCGGTCTTTGTTCCTCTGGTATGTTTCTAAATGCCAAATTGTATAGAGTGTTTGAAAAGAGGTAGTATCCTCCAGGCTCTATCAATTGATGCCATTTTGCATTGTTTCCTTTAAACATCACATAACAAGTGGTAAAACGTTGATCTAATATTTTTGGTATCGATGCTGATCTCTTTAATGATGGATTCATTCTAGTACTAGTATTGTTGATGTTGGAGGTATTGAATTTAATGTTGGCAAGTTGAATGAAAAAGAATGATCTATTGGTACCATCCTCTGGTTTTGATGCCAATAGTGATGATTTGAGAATAACTTGTCCTATTAAATTGATACCTTCTTTATAATCAATCACTTGGGTGGTTGAAGAAGAAGAAGAAGAAGAGTTGAATTGAATGATATCATGGATTGAATGAGGTTCTAGTTTTTTAAAGAGATACTCTTCAAATTCGACATCATGACTATAATGTGCCAACTTGTCATTCATAAATCGTTGATAGTAATGTGTTGGATCACGATGTAGAACAGTCATTGATTCTATTTCTAAATAGTTGACTATTCCTTCTTCATCATCTTTGGTTTGATTTGTAGTACCACTGGATGGTGGTACACAAACAAGTCTCCATTTTGAAATAAATACTATACTGTCTAAATAGTAAATGTTGGTAGACTGTGCGTCCAATCCGTACAGATTACAAGTGATAAGGATGGGTACCTCAGAGACAGAGTCACATAGTACCAATCTGTTGAGGAATTTTGGGTTCTGTGAGATGGTAATCTTTCCAATGAGAATACGGAACATTTGAAGTGTGTCTTCATCAAATGCAGGTACAATGGTTTGATCCAACGATGCATAGTTGCTCTTTCTAACAGACACTTCTGCAACCGATGTAATCTTGCTTCGAATGGGACACCAGTCATTCTCTGGGTCTAGATTCTTGATGATGTTTTCCATCTCCTCTAGACGATCCCTTTGGAATGGTGTCGTAGGTTCCAGAGGTAATGATTTGTTGGTTGGCGTAGTCTTTAATAATGTCAAAGATGGTGAAGATGGTGGTGGTGTAGTCGTAGTCGCAGTTGTAGTCCCATGGATGTTTAGTTTGAGTGGCGTGATGATTGGAGTGGTCTGTGGTGGATGATGACTGAATAGATAGGGTGAGGGAATAGACGACAGGTCAATGGTCGGTGGCAGCATTCTGATCAGTTTTCTTTGTTGCGATGATTGACTATCTTCCTTTTGTTCATTGATCAGAAACACTAGTAGATTTCTAAGACACTTGTCAATATCCTTGGCATTCAACAATCCCCCAAGCGAGTTCTTTAGTTCAAACGAAAGATACAGAATCCATTTTGCAATATTTATATCTATATCAAAATTCTCTACTACATTATTATTTATATCTAATATAATTGGTTGTTCATTATTATTATTATTATTATTATTATTATTATTATTATTTCTTTGTTGTTTTTGTTGTTGTAATTGTTGATGTTCTCTCTTTTGTAGATAGGTAACGAAATTGATGATTTTCAAAGTAACAGGGTTACTATTGGTATTGTAGAGTTGGTCTACTTTTCGTTTACTCATTCCTTCCTTTCCTATTATTATTATCTTTTATCATTCCTCTGGAGTTGTTTGAGTGTTCTCTGTCTTTGTCTTTGTGTTTATTAATAATAAAAAAAAATGAATGATAATAATAAAAAAATCAAGGATGATGAAAACGTCGAGTTTGTCCTTTTTAATTCTTATTCCTTTTCCCGCCTTCTCCTCATTTTCAAATTCTTAAACAATGGAATTCTTTTAATCCAAGTTTACTTGAACAGTTTAATGTAATAAAACTGAACTGTAAATAATAAAACTTTATTAATAAAAGTATTGTAAAGATCTTAACAAGAAAGTTTACCCTAACCAGTCCCTGATTTTTATCCAACAACCATCATGATGAAAATAATAATAATAATAATAATTTAGATTATAATGAGTACTATACCTTTAGTTAATAATCAAATATTAAAAATACCCATCATTAATATTTGATAGTTTGCAAAATCGAGCACAAAAATGAATCATTAAACTTTGCAGTTTAATTAATTTAGTTTTCAGTGTCTTTTCAATACATTTGTGAATATATATATATATATATAAAAGAGATAATAGAAATAGAAATAGAATAATGTTTGGTTTATTTTATGGGTTTTGGAAATACTTCTTTAATAAGAAGGAATACTTTACTTTAATATTAGGGTTAGATGGTGCTGGTAAGACTGTATGTTGAAAAGTAGATAGATACATTCTTGTTTGATTGATTGATTGATTGATTCCCTTAACTTAACATATTATTGATTGTATAATAAACAGACACTATTAGAAGAGATTAAAACTAAATATACTAAAACACCAGGATTAAAGCATATAATGCCTACTGTAGGCTTAAATAGTATGATAGATTGATGATCGTGATGATAGATGTTGTTATGACAATATTAATAATATTTTAATTTACTTTTAGTTGGTAGAATCATATATGAAGATGTAAAGTTAATATTTTGGGATTTGGGAGGTCAAGTAGATCTAAGAAGCATCTGGGACAAATACTATAACAGTGTACATGCGGTCATTTATGTAGTCGATTCAACGGATCAAGAGAGAATGGAAGAATCAAAATCAGAACTAGAAAAGATTATGACTAATCCCGATCTAAGAGATGTACCTATACTATTATTTTTCAATAAGCGTGATTTGCCAGATGCTCAATCTACAGATGTATTGTCATCTGCCTTTAAAACAGTGATACTAAACTATAAATCAACCGATGTAAATTCAAGAAACGTTCAATTACAACCTTTAATAGCTAATACTGGGTATGTCAAACAAAAAGGAGAATGATGATGATGATGATGACGATAATGACTAACAACAATATAATATAATATTAATATAATTTTTTATATAGACAAGGATTAAATGAAGGAATGATGTGGTTAACAGATAATTTAAAAAAGAATGCAAGAGTTGTTGAAACTGAATAAATCATTCATGATGATCTCTCTCTCTCTCTCTCTATCTTATTTATTATTAGAATCATACTTAAATGCAAGTGATCTTGTAATTCTACCCAAATCCTTTTTAGAACCTACAAATTCAAATCCATTATCAACTACCAATTTCTTGACACTCTCTTCTTGAGTGTGTCCAATTTCAAATACCAAAAAAGATGGAATATTGGACAAGGTATTACTATCTTGCGACAATAGATTATGTTTTCTAATCGATTTTGAAATAATATCATATTCTCTTAATCCATTGTCATTTGCAACCAATGCTGTTATAGGTTCCCATCTATAGACAGAAAGAGAAAAAGAAAGAAAGAAAGAAAGTTGATCAATTGATTAATATAAAACTATAGTTTGAATTGTAGATTTTCCTTTCATTTAGCTTACTGTTTTACAGTTGGATTTAAAGTTTGGTATTCATTTTCAGATATATATGGTGGATTTGATATAATCAAGTTATATTTTAATGGTACATTGTTGTGTTGTTGATTTACAATTGAATCTACCCAATTTGATTGTATAAAAGTAGAACGATTGTCCATTTTTAAAGATATTGAATTCTCCTTTGCAACTTTTAATGCATCCAATGATTGATCTATTCCAACACCTTTACTATTTGAAAACTCTTCCAATAGACTTAGTAGTAAACATCCAGTTCCAGTTCCCAAATCCAAAATATTTAATGGTAGTTGTTTTTCATAATTATGTAATTCTAATATTTGTTCAATTAGCTAACAATAATAACAATACATCATTAGTAATCAATGCAATATTTAATCAACGAATCAATTAATTTGTCATGTACATACAGTCTCACTATCAGGTCTTGGTATTAGAGTAGAATGATTACATTTAAATTTATGTTTCCAAAAATATTTATGACCAACAATATATGCTATAGGTTCATTATTTAATCTTCTTTCTATTACCCTACACGTATATTTGATTAGTCATCTCATATAATATTCGATTTTATTCTTTTAATCATACTCTTGAAGATCTTTGTTTTGAGTAGGGGTCAATTGTAAATCCTTTGGAATCCTAGCATTTTCTTTTAGTCCAACAACATGTTCAAACAATATTCTAGAATCCAACATACTACTATAAGCCACATCTAGATTTTTAGCTTGTTTTAATTGTTTTCTAGTTATATCAAATAGGTCTCTTGCATTGGTCGTAGTATTGAATGCAGAAGTACAATAATAATACTTTATACATTTTTCAATGATATCGATGTTGTTTTTGTTTTTGTTGTTGTTGTTGAATAAACATCTCTTTGTAATATTTGGAATGACACTTTTAAACATTTAATATATCATATACCAACCATATTGGATTTAAATCTGCGATACCAATGAATGATCTTCTTTCGAAGGGCTGTGCTTCATTCGGTTTCCAAAATTAAAAAAAATTAAATTAATTAAATTAATTGGTTTTCACTCACAAACACACAGATAGTCGAGCGTTCAATTTGGGTTTATCTATTAGTATAGTATTCTCTCTTTGTATATTATAAATACAATGACAATCACAGAAGAGAAACCAGCGGTTGTAGACCCAAAGGTTGTTGAAGAAGAGGAAGAAAGCAGCGATGATGAAAGTAAGCAACAATAGAGATCAGAACAGACTACCACCCCACCTACCCTATTCCGATATATTTATTAATATTTATTACTACTACTACTTTATAGAGGCTGTAAACCCAGAGAATGGAACAAATGGAGAGGCTGAAAAGAAAAAGAAGAAGAAAAAGAAGAAAAAGAAAAGTAAATCTTCAGTTGAAGCTGTTGCTGCTGCTGCCGCTACACTCGCAAGTGGTGAAATACCAAAGGCTGCTCCTCCACCAGCTGGTTTAGGTAAGAAGATAATAGTAAAGACATATATATAATATATATATATATATATAGTATTAATTGAGCTAACTTTTTTCTATCTTTAGTACAAACAACACCACCAACAGTACCAGTTACAAGATTTTATCCATCTGGAATCTTCCCAGCTGGTGAAGAATGTGAATACAAGAATGATAATTCTTACCGTACTACAAGTGCTGAAGTTAGAGAACAAGAGAAAATTCGTTTCGATACTGTCAATGAAGTTCGTCGTGCTGCTGAAGTACACAGACAAGTTCGTAAATATGTACAAGGAATTGTCAAACCAGGTATTTCTTTGTTGAGTTTGGTTGAGAGTTTGGAAACTGCTTCAAAGACTCTTATTGAAGCTAATGGACTCAAGGCTGGTATTGCTTTCCCAACTGGTAAGATAGATAGATAGATAGATAACAACAATCAGAACAATCATTTCCGATTATATTGACTCTGTTTATTTTATTTTTTTGTAGGTGTTTCAATTAATCACATTGCTGCTCATTATTCACCAAACACTGGAGATAAGACAGTTTTAAAGTATGATGATGTTTTAAAGATTGATTTTGGTACTCATGTCAATGGACACATTATCGATTGTGCATTTACAGTAAACTTTAATCCAAAGTTTGATCCGCTGAGATTGGCTGTCAAGGAAGCAACCAACACTGGTATCAGAGAGGCTGGTATCGACGTCAGATTGTGTGATATCGGTGCTGCCATTCAAGAAGTTATGGAATCACAAGAAATTGAATTGGACGGAAAGGTTTACCCAATCAAATCAGTTCGTAATCTCAATGGTCACAGCATTGGTCCATATGTCATTCATGCTGGTAAAACTGTACCAATTGTTAAAGGTACTTCTGAATCTTTCAAGTATGTAAATGAAATATGAAACATATGATCAAACAACCAACATAATATTAATCTAATCTTTTCACTTTTAGGATGGAAGAAAATGAATTTTATGCAATTGAAACTTTTGGTAGTACTGGTAAAGGTTTGGTATATGAAGATCTTGAGTGTAGTCATTACATGAAGGTTAATAATGCACCACATGCAACCATTCGTTTGGCTAGATCCAAGCAACTTTTCCATCACATTTCAAAGAATTACGATACTCTCTGCTTTGCCAGAAGATGGCTCGATCAATCAGGTGAGGACAAACATATTCTTGCCTTAAAGAACCTTTGCGATCTTGGTTTGGTCGATGCCTACCCTCCACTCGTCGATACCAAGGGTTCATACGTTGCTCAATACGAACACACCATTTTACTCCGTCCAACATGTAAAGAAGTTTTATCTAGAGGTTCTGATTACTAAAGGATTGAAAAAGGAAACAAAAAAAACAAGAAAATAATAGAAACCTAGACCTAAAAATAATAAATTGTTTATTAGATTTTATAAAATTACACATATAAACTTACTCGTTGTTATCTAATACTTCTTGATCTGCACAACAACATGTTTACAAGATTGGGTAGGTGGGCCAAGGTTTAAAAGGAATAAGACCCCTTGGCCTACGCGCCCAATCTTTATGAACAAGTGTTCGCAAAGAAGAAGAACTCTTTTTTTTTTTAGTACGACTTTCATGAACCATATATATTTTTATTTATTTTTATTTAATAAAATATATTGCCTTCGGGCCTAGTACTGTAAATATTGACATGACCATCATCACCGCCACTGACAATAAAGTCACTGTCGCGAGAAATGTCAACAAAATTAACTTGTGATTTATGATTTTTAAAGCATTTAACATAGGGATCACCCTTTGAAATGTCCCACACTCTAACACAGCAATCGTCGCCACATGTAATTAAAAAGTTTCCTTGTTTTGACCAAGTAGAATGAGATACCACACCAGATTCCATGTCAAATACATCGTGACTGAGAACTATCAATGGTTTGTCGATATATCTCTTGTCATAAACCAAAGGACAATTACCGGAGCCACAATAAACTAAATAGGCTCCACACGGACTCCAACTAATTAGATTAGAGTCGAGTTGGCCTGTCAATATACTACGAGTTGGTTTATCCAAACATCTAATGTCATAGGTCGTAAGATATCCATCGGTTGATCCAACAACAAATTCTGCTGAACTTTTAGGATTCCATGCAACATTTGAAATCTCCTTGTGTGCTGTATGAAATAATGTATATACTTCTGGTTTGTTAATATTAATTAAACTGCACTAGATAGTTATAAAAATTAAAAGTATTAGTAAAAAAAAGAACTTCTTTTTCTTTTCTTTTTTTATCTTCTTACAAAAGCATCTTTTCTATCATTTTCATCATCATCACTTGAATTATATAAACCACATAATAGATAATTATTGTAAACACCATTACCAAAACAAAGATCTGAAACTTCAGCAGGCCAATTCTTTTCTGGTTTTTGAGGTGCTGTCAAATCAACGCATACATAGTTTTTGTAGTTGGTCATGATGATTGATTTACTATCTTTGTAACCAGTTGCTGCCAATGTCATTTCTGGATGAATTGCAATACGCAGAGCATGGTCATTTGGAAGACCATGTGAAAATAATTTTTTGCCATCATGAACGTCCCATACAACCATTGATCCATCACTTCCACAAGTCAATACTTCATTACCATCTATCGAAAAATGACCCTCTGGACAAAGTGTACCATGATGTTCTAATTTAATCGTTTCATTTGTTAAAAAATCATATAAAGTTGCTTCATTTGGTTTATCTGTTGATAATGCTAAAATCTTATTACTACAGAAATAGAAATAGAAATGTTTGTTAATAATCCAAAGATTTGAACTCTTTTTGTTTGTTTGTTGATCTAACATACGTTTTACCAGTTGGATCAATTTTAACATCAATGACTGGATGACCTGATGGTGAATATGAATGAGTAAATGACATATCATCAATAAGAGATCCAATAATCTTTTTGTTTGATGATCTAGGCTTTGATATTCCAAATGATTGTTTATATAGACACATTTCAGTTGAAAATTTTTCTATAAACAACAAATTATACAGTTAATATATTTGATTACAGTTATTGTATTTGATTATTAATAATATTTTGTTTTCTTCTTTACCTTTTTTAGGAGTATAAACTATAGTTTGGTTTGGATTTGTTGGGATAAATTCTTCAAGACCCAATCTAATATCTTCCAAATAGCGATAGACATCTATGGGAACACGACCATAGAGTTGATTTTTACAAAGGTGATAGAGTTGTTGAATCTTTGGGACTTGCCCAGATACGAGATTGGGCAAGTGTTGTAAAAGGATATTGATTTCGAGTTGTGAAAATGGTACATGGTAGGTATCGTTTGGACTTGGTAAAATGTTTAGAAAGTGATTCGGTTTGGTTGTATATACAGAGTTTGGAAAGAAATGTCTTCTTGTTAGAAATGGCAAGTATGGTCTTAATTCAATCGAGCCATTGTTTGTGAAAAATATGTTATGGTTGCTTTGTCTATCTAAACATGATTGTATCGATTTTGGTAATGCTTTTGTACTATGTAATAATTCTCCAATATTATGTGTTGACTAAATATTAAAGTTAGATCAATCAATGATGATTCATTCATTCACTCAAATGATTTGTTTGATACATACATATTCTCCAATTGGTAATGTTGTAGTACCTTTTGAAAGACCAATCACTTGTTGAATATATGCAATCGATTGATTCAAATATGCCAATTCCATAACTTTACCATCCTGTTTAAAAAATGAAGGAAAAGAAAGTTAATATATACAATCAATCATCAATCAACAATCAACATTCTGTTACAGTACATACAGGGATAGGATCTAAAGACTTTATATGAGAATGAGGTTCCTTTAATAGAGATGATTGAAGTACTTGAGGAGAAAAGGTGTTTGGTCGACCTGATAGATCGTATGGTTGACATATAGAAGGAGCTTGTATTCGAAGAGGTGCCCATTGTTTTAGTTTGAGAACCTTTGTTGGTTTACTCGGTGCTAGATTCGGACTATAGTTTGAAGTCAATGGTGTCGTAGACTGTGGTGATGCATTTTTAATGATGACACCTTCTTTTGAAACATTGATCTTGCTTACATCAATCACATCCAACGCTGATTCTTCTACTTCACCTTTCCAAAAAGTCCATAAACATCTATCGATTCTAATAATAAATAATAATAGAATAAAGAGATTGATATTAGTACAACTGTTGCTAATGTTGACATATGTATAGTAGCTAGCTGTGTGTAACATACTTTGAGAGAAATTCTATACATTGCTCCAATGATTTGTTTTCAAACTCATCAAAGTTGAGCTCTGGTATCTTTCTCTTCATCGACTCTCTTTTTGTCATCCTGTAAAGGATATATATCTGAGGATAGCTTCAAAGGAAGAGGGAAGGAAGGGTTATATAGACTATACAACAATGAATACTATAACATATACTAAAATGAAGTCATCATCAAAGTCAACAGGGTATGACGATTTTAAAAATAAAATAATTCAAATAATTCGAGAGGGAAGGGTCGGCCAATCCCAATCAGTCTACCACCTTTAGACAATCCTATCTAGTCGACCCTGATTCATTCATTGATTCATCAATGTTTAAAAGAAGAGTAAACATTGAATATTTATTATTATTATTATTATCTATATAAACAGAGATATAAAACAGTTAATATAGATAGATAGATAGATAGATAGATAAATGGATAGCGCAACAACAACGAATAATAATACTACTACTATCCCTGTAACAACATTAAATGATGGATACACATTCCCAAAGATAATAGTTGGATGTTGGCAATTATCTGGTGGGCATGGAAAGATTAATATAAAGAATGCTTTAAATGATGTATGTTGTTGTTCAACCCATGACAATGATGATGATATCTAATCTTTAGAAACACTGTTTATCAAATGAAATATATCTATAGATGGTAGAATACGCTTCAAAGGGATTAAATACGTTTGATCTAGCTGATCATTATGGGCCAGCTGAAGATCTATTTGGTGAAGTTGTAGAACAAATAAGAAAAGGACATGTAAAATTAAATATTGATAATTGTATGTTATTGTAATAGCTATGGTTTAACATTACATATATATATCTAACATTTACACAATTCCTTTTGTTTTAAAAGTCAAAGGATTTACTAAATGGTTTCCAAAACCATCGAAAATAACAGAAGATGTTGTGGCAGCGGCCATTAAAAGATCGATTACAAGAATGAAAGTTAGTAGGATAGATTTACTACAATTCCATTGGTGGGATTATGACGATGAATCATATCTATTGGCATTATCACATCTATCTAAACTTCAACAACAAGGTTCAATAAGACATATTGGTGTAAATTTCAATAGACTATTAATAGACGACAATCCATTATTAATATTAATCCACAATATATTTATCTAATATAGTTGACCAATTTCGATACTGTAAGATTAAAACAAATTGTTGACAATGGACACAAGATTGCATGTAATCAAGTTAGTTATTCAATTATTGATCGTCGAGTTGAAAGATCAATGCAAACCTATTGTCAAGAAAATAATATTAAAATAATTGCCTATGGTGTTTGTTTGGGTGGACTAATAAGTGAAAAGTAAGTATTATATAATAATAATAATCTTCCACAAATATTAATAATTGATTAAAGATTTTTAGGAGTACCAGAACCATCACAAGTAGCATTAAATACATGGAGTTTATCAAAATATAAAGATTATATTAATAGATGGGGTGGATGGCATTTATTCCAAGATTTATTAGAGGTATTGAAAAAGATTGGTAATAAGCATGGACAAGTATCGATACCATTGGTTGCCATTCGATATGTTTTGGAACGTCCTGGTGTGGGTGCTGTCGTTGTTGGATGTCGTCTTGGTATTTCCAGTCATTTGGATGAATTTACCAAACAACTCTATTCATTCTCTTTGGATCAAGAAGATATTCGTAATATTAATAGTGTAGCATTAAAAGGTGATTGTTTACTTGGTTGGGGTGATTGTGGTGATGAATTTAGATAATTTAATTTAAATATTTAACGCTGTAACACTCTCCTCATTCCTATCTGTTTCTCTCTCTCACTCACTCCTTTTAAAATAATAATAAACCTCTCTTTATTATTATATTTATTTATTTGTAAAACAATTTATTTGTGTTCAACTTAACTCTTTTTATTTAATAGATTCCATATTTCATTTTAATTTGATAGGAATGGTTTAACAAATAGGAATTCATTTGTATTTTTAGTCTTTGGTAATTCCTTGTTGAATCGTTTCGAAGTGATTTTAAAGTGAGGAAGTGGATGTTTACCTGCGACAAGTGGTAGTAGTACATGACGAATCTCATGTGTTGATTCTGGATGGATAGAGAATGTTCCGACACGGTCGCCTGCAAATAGGAATGGTGCGTCAGAGCCACCATACGAAGCTGGGTTGGTGACCAACAACTCAAACTCTTGTAAAAAGTTGGTGTTGTTGGTGATCACGATGCTATGAGCCAATGGCACACCAACAACTCCGTACGATGGTACGTTGACATTGGTTATGAACGGGTTGGTAGTGATACGCATGTGTGGCAGTAAAATAGGTAGTTGAGATACAATTGACTTGTCGTCTTGGTCATTACCCTTGACCTTTCTACGCCAATAAATGGTGAGTGATCCCAAAGATAGAGATTCACCAGTGATGAGTGGAATGAGATTAAACCAACAGCTATAGTTGCCGTCACGAGTCAATGTGGATGGCGAGAGATTCGAGTTGGACGAGCTGAGTAGATGACCTACGGGCACTGATGATGCGTCGTTGGGTGCCCCCGATTCATCACTGGCACCCATCATCAATGGGTTCAGAGTAGCCTGACTCACATTGTTGATCTTTAGCGTCGTTTTATCAATGACGACATCGTAGGGAAGATTCATACGGATATCGCAGAGTAAAAGGAGTGGCTCCTTGGCAACAATGGCGCCATCATACATATCGTTGGGTGTAAAGTTGGTACTAAAGAATTGGAATTGAGTGAGGAACCCAATCTGGACGGGGAAGTTGAATCCCTTGCTAGAGTGTGATATTTCATTGGACTTGGTCTCGTACGACACATTGATCACCAATCGGTTCTCGTCGATTTGAGATGAGTGCAAGTAAAAGATCTTTTTAAATGATGCTTTTTCTTGGATATGTGGTAGGGAAAGAGTTGACAATTGTTCAGAGAATGATGGTTTGGGGTAGATTCCTCTTTCTGCTTGTTGTTGGGTTTGGTGAATTTGGGTGATTGATGGTGAAGATACTAATGGTTTGTTATTAATTTCAATCGTTGGTAATAATAACTCTGTTTGTTGCTGTTGTTGTTGTTGTTGATTAGTTGCAATATTTGGATTTAAAAGTTCAAAAGTAATAGTACCCTTGGTAATCTCTTTGTCATTGTTTACAAGTTCCAATTCGATTTCATAGAATTCATTGATGATGGCTGGTGGAGTATGATTACATTTGATTTGAATAAGTGATTCATGATCGAGAATTCTAATTGATGAACGTTCTAAAAACTTTTTATAAGGATCTGGTTTTACCAATTGTTGTTGTTGTTGTTGTTGCTGTTGTTGTAGAGTCACTTGATTCTTTTTAACTTGTGGTTGTTGATTATGTTGATCTTTATCAGAAGATTCTTGATCAGATTTAATTGCCCATTCAGAAATATTCCAACAGAAATTGACAGATGGTGATGACCCCAATTCTAAAATAACAGATTGACATTCTAGTTCCATCTTTTCCTTGGTTGCCAGAGTGAATGAAAAGAGACGAGATTCATTTGGTAGAAATACAAGATCCTTTCTCTCTTGATTCATCTTTAGAGTCGGTGAAATGGGATCAACAATTGACAATTGATCACCGTTTAATACCTTGTTGTAAGATGGATCCGAAAATACAGCTCTCAACTTTGAGAAACGAATTGGATCTGGGAAATGTGATTCAATCACTACAAAAAATTCAGTCTTACTATGTGATGTTGCAATACTATGTGGAAATTGTACTCTACAATTAACTAAAATAAAAAAATAAAAAATATATTAATATATATTAAAAAAAAAAAGATATTGATTTACATACTTAGAGGATGAGTATGATCCATTTTAACATCAAGTGGAGCAGTTAAAGAAATTGGTGGCGATAATTTACTTGAATCAACCAATACATAAAGTAAAAATTGTTGAATAATTGATCTTTCCTTTTTAGAATTTGTTAAATCTAAATAAAAAGAAATAGAAAGTTAATATTATTATTATATGTTTTTTTTGTTTTTTTTTTTTCTTACCTGGAGAAAGTAAATCCATAGCATAACCAATATAACTAGTTGGTTGATTTAAATTATGAACACATTTAAGACACATTGAAAGAGTGTAGGTTAACAACATCCACCATTTCTCTCGACGATAGGTAAGAGCATTGTGGTTAAAGTATTGGAGAGCCATATCATATTGATGATCGATAAAGTATTCATTTGCAATTAGTGATTCAATAAATGAAATGATACGAGTGTTTCTATGAATGGTAGCTTGTTCAAAAGCACGTCCCAAGAGATCGACAATCAAGTTGGTATAGTTGGTTTGCAACTCTATCGAAATGGATCGATAGAAATCATCCATTTCATCGTCGTGTAATACTCCAACCATGGCAGGTGTCGAATGATCGAGTGGATGTGAAAGATCTGGAGGTGGCTGACCAATATAGATGCACCCCGTAGTCAGATTAAATCGAGGCTTAGAGTCTTTGAATTTCTGTACCGACGTTGAATTGGAGTACTTGTCAGACACCCATTTGAAATACTTTCTACGCTCCTCGGTGTATTTGGCAGCGGTTTGGTAGTAGAATATCGATCCTCCTGGTATAGCATTTCGATTCGTGTTTGTACACATCTCCAACAACTCGGCAAAGATTTGATACTCTCTTGCAATCCATTGATAATGTCCAAATTGTTTTTCATCAGGTCCATGATAAATCTTGAATAATCTAATATGTCTTTCAAATTGTTGTAATGCTTCATTTGAATTATTTGACCATAAATAAAATTTACAAATCTTAAAAAATAAAATAGAAAAGAAAAGAAATTTAATATTTGTCCTCATCTTTTTTTTCTTTTTTTTCTTTTTTACCTTGAAATTTAAAAATGAAGCAATCATTCTTAATTCTTCAAATCTTGAACCTCTTGGATCATTATTTGGTTTCCAATCTTTTAATGAATTGTATGCAAATGTATAATATTTAAGTGAAGAATTCATATCATTTCTAAATTCAGAGTAGAATGCAATCTTGAAATGATATCTAATCACAAGGAATGGATGAGTTGATTTTGCAATTTGTGATTTTGATGATTGACACTCCTCTTTGTAATGTAAATCTGTTAATTCTAATGCAAGTTTTTCCCATCTAATAAATAAAAAGGTTAATAAATGACTAATATAATATATATATATGTATAGGTATATGTATGTCTCATACTTTTTAACAAATATTTTCATTTCACTCTTGTTTAAAAAGATTATATATTTTGGATCAATATCAGCTCTTCTTCTAATCATTGAAAATCTTTCATCATATACATCAACTATAATAGAAATTATATATTAGTTCTAATTCATTCTATTTATATTCTATTCTAATTCTATTTCTTATTTACCATTTGAAGAATTGGTTACAATGACAATCATTAATTTTACATTTCTTTGTTTGATATTTGCCTTGACAGCATCGATTTGAGATAGTAGAGCATCATGTGATTTGGGAGATTTATCTTCTGGCCATTGAAGAAAGAGGGATACTACCGATGGCAGTGATGCAGTGTGTTTATGAATCCAATTGGCCTTGATGACACCCTGTGGAATGAATGACTCTGAATGATTGGGCTTCTTTTCCTTTTTGTTGGTCAATCCTCCTACCTCGATTGAAACAACCTTTATAATGGGTGGTTGTAGTAATTGTACACGCCATCCAGATACTGTGTTAGTGGTTGAACTATTTGGGGATGATGATTGTGATTGTGAGTGTTGTTGCTGTTGGAGTGCTGGTGATCCACTATTGTTTGGTGTCGATATCAACAAGTCATTGTTTAGTTGTTGTTCAATACGACTTTGATTTGAAGGAGATGATGAAATGGGTGTGTCTGCACTAACAAGTTTTGGTGATAATGGATCAAGTGATATATGTGATTGTTGTTGCTGTGATGAAGTAGCTATTGGTGAGACTGGATGTAATCTTTGAAAGTCTACAATCGATCTAGTTGATATATTCTTTTCAATGTAAAAGTGTAGATTTGATATACCAATCAATCCTACCAATGGAATTGGTAATGTAACCAATTCTTCTGGTAATTCATTCATCCTCTTGAATCTCTCTCTTTCTCTCTTCTTCTTCTTCTTCTTCTTTCTATTCGATTATCTGTAGTATCTTTTGAATGTTATATTATAAAATAAAAGAAGAATGATGAATGATGAAGATGATAATTAACACATGAAAAAGTCTACTCAATGTTCAAAAAAAAAATATTATATCATGATCTTTTTTCTTTTTTTTTTTCTTTCATAAATAGTATTTATATAAATATATAATATATTTATCCTATGTTGTATGTATGTTTTAATACTGACAACATACTGGTGGAACCACATATACTATATTAAATTTGATTATTTATTATCTAATTTGATATTTCCTCTTAACATCTGATGATGTAACGGAGTTCACCAGATTCTGGGAGACCGATGGAACCAACAGTGGCAGTCAAGGCAATCTTGGCCCAAACTGGGTTTGGTAGGGAGCAATCAAATTGATCGATTGTGTATTGCTTTGGGAGAGCAGCTTGGAGACGTTGGACAACTTGTTCGAAAGTTTCGTCTTCCTTGGCTTCGATGATGGTTGGTCCAGACACCATAGACATGAAAGTAATTGCGACCATTTTATTTGATTTAGTTATTTGTATAAACTTGTGAATAGAATTATGAATCTAGGTGATGTGGCCTATGTTTAAATATTGAAAAGACGAACATCAAAACGCGAGACTACCTCGGAAAAAAATTCAAAACGGCTCGGAAGTTGTCATTTTCTGGACACGAGTCCCATCTATGACCTATGTCACGAGGATTTCAATGATCATAACTTCGACGAACCATTTTTTGACCTCGGGTAACAACGATCATCTCTTATTTCCCATCTTCTCGTTGAAAGAAGTCTCTTTTAAAAAATATCTAGTTATATTTATTTATTTACTATTTTTGGTTGGTCAAGAACTAATTTAAAAAATTGATAAGAAGAACCCTACTATTCTAGGGGTTTGAACTAATGTACCTGCGATGGTGACTATTTAGTCTTGCAAAAGGGTGAATTGATCAGCCATCTGTAAAACATGGCGTGGGATACCACCCCACTTGGAGAATCCATTCTTGACGATTCCCAAGTCTCCAGTGATGTTGATCAACCACCAAGTTCTCCTTCTTTCGTCTTGGTGACCATTGATACCAATCCTTTGTAGCATTCACTAATGAAAAAATAAATTGAGCATCAAAAAACAGAGATTTGTATGAAGACAGATTCGCTTCCTCTCGGTCTTTGATGGTTGTCCAAAAGGAGACAAGTTGCATTAAATCGGGTGGATCTTTTAACGATATCTTTGTGCATACGTTGTTGGTTTGGTCAATGATGGTAGAGAGTGGAGGATTGGTCTTTGATATTTGGACTTCTTGGATATAACGTTCAAAAGTGATTCCTTGTTGATTCTCTTTCTCAACTTTAAGAATAATTTACATCTCTTTTCTAAATTATATATTCTACGAGTATTAAAAAGATTGATTTGAATCTTTTCTTTTTCTCTTTCTTTAAATAAAAGACCCACATGACACCTTTGGAAACTTGGACATCAATCCCCTATCCGGACATATTAATGATACTATTTTGTGTGTTGTTGATTTGTTAAATAGCTATTATTATCATTATTCCTGTAAGTGAGTGAGTGAGAGATAAAAAAGAAATAATAATTAAATTGACTTTGAAGTAGTTTAATAATAATATTATTGAAGGGTCAAATGTTGGTATTAATATTTATTTAATATTTTTAGAAGAAAGATAAGATATGAATCAGATTAATTGATTGATTGGTTGATTGGACGCGTGATGAATGTGGTTTTAAAACTATACAGAAATTGTTTGAGTGAGAAATATTTCTTTTTTTTTTTTTTAAATAAACAAAACCTTTGTTATTGACTTGATACTAGTATCCCTAGGGACGGATGGGTGGATGGTGTGACAATATTTAGTTGCTAGGAGGAGTGGAAGGAGAGGAACCTGACTCTTGAGCTGGAGTAGAAGAGGATGAAGTAGCAGTCGAAGAGGAGGAGGTGGGAGCAGAGTTCAAACGAATAGATGGAACAAATTCCTTGGCAACGGTGATGATGCTTTGGGCTGCACTCTCTAACATATAGATGGAGTTTTTGAACATTGAATCTGGTTTCTTCAAGTCTTCATATTTGGCAAGACCATTGTCAATTTGTTGTTGTAAGATGTGTGCAACGTGGCGGAACACCTCAACAGTATCATTCTTTAATTTCTATTATTATTAATTATTATAGAGGAAATAAAAAAATGAGTTAATATAAATAGCTTGGTCAAAATATCAAATATCTATTCCATTTATCATATATACCTTGACTTTTTCATTTTCATCTACCATGTTGGCAACATCATCCTTTGAGGCTCTGACCATTTTGGATAATTCCTCAAGTGAGGCATATACTTCAGTAGTGTCGAATCTGCTAACCCAGATGGTAAATGATCCGACAGAGGCTGACAAAGTGTTCAAGCCTTTGTAGACATTGTCTATGGCGGATTGGAGTGAAGCTCCCTTTAATGACACAGAGAATGTCATATCTTGAAGCTTTTGAGCAGTTTCCATGAGTAAATCAACGGTGGCAGAGAGTGGCTTGGTCTTGGAAATTTGAACTACATGATTATAGGAATTGGATGGAACGTTCATAAGTGATTCCTTGTTGATTCTCTTTCTCAACTTTAAGAATAATTTACATCTCTTTTCTAAATGATACATTCTAAATATAGTTTAAAGGATTAGATTAGTAAATATATTTCTTTTTCTTTTCATATGATTTAAATGTAGACATACTCAGTTTCATTGTCGAGATCTTCATTGGTTGGTGGTGGAAGTACGGTATCAACAACAGAGTCTGCAATACCAACAGTCTTTTGAACAAGATCATTAACTTGAGTTCCTTGAATCTTTTCAGAACCATAGTCCAAGACACGATCCAATACACCATCAACACTTGAAACTGCATTGTAAAAGGTATCTTTTGTTCCTTCAGATGCTCTTGATACAGTGCTTTCAATTTGATCAAGTTTCTTGACACCAAATTGATCAACCGATTGTAATAATGGATCACATTTATCTAGAATTGGTTTGCCAATAGTTGTAACAACTTGTTCTGTAAGTGCAATAGGTGTCTTTTATACAAAAAAAAAAAAAAAATGTAAGCAAATTAAATATTTAATTAAAAGAAAGGGAGAGCTGTTTGTTTGTTTCTTTACGAGTAGTTCATCTATAACATTTCCTTATTGTGTGTAAAAGATAGATAGAAAGATAGAAAAGACAGATAATAATTTACCTTTAGCAATGAATATTGTTTAGCATAGTTGTAGAGATTGAAAGTTCTATCAACAGTACCTTGAACTAAAGAGTAGTCATAGATACGTGAAAGTGTTGCATACTTTCCAACAGTAACAACATCTGATGGAGCCGAGGAAGGAGATGGATTTGAAGAAGATGATGATGACATTATTATATTTAAAATGAAACTATTATTAATGTATTTGTGTAAGATAAAAAATAGTAATAAACTAATAACTATTATACTAATGATTTCTTCTTTAATGAGTAGCAAAAATTTTCATGAAATAATTAATGTTGGGGAAAGAAAAAAAATAATAATAAATATTTTTATTGGGGGAAGGGGTTTACTTTTATTTTTTAACAACATCATCAACTACTAAAAATAGTAATTTTATTATTAAAATCGTCTTGAAGAGACGCAATAAAAATCTGATTCTTTTCTCTCTCGTTTTTTTGCAACCTTCCCAAAAGCTGCACTTCACCACTTCATGACTCATCGCATAACATCTTTGGTTCATTTTTGATGAAGCAACACTTGTAGCTATGTTCGTTCAGGTCAAACGATTTAATTTTTACACAAATAGATGAAAGATAGATATAATAATAATTATTATTTACCTTGAGCAATGAACAATATTGTTTGGTCGACCAGTCGTAGAGATTAAAAATTCTATGTAGCTTTTGAACCAAAAGGATAGATACGTAATTAACCTAAACATCATCTGTACATAATCAACAACCATTGCAATGTCTACCAGTAAATGAAAAATACTAGTAAGTTCACCTCGAGATGGCATCTCCAGAGATCATAATAGTAGTAATCTTACTTATTTTGTTGTACAACATTAACAAACCCATGTTTATGGAACAGAGATGATAGTTGTGCTTGGTTAAGTCGGTAGCACCTGCTGCTATGAATTTTGATAGATTAAAACTTTCAGGATCAATGCTTGTTGCTTCACACGCCAAAACATTCGAGTCTATTGCTCACCTTATTGTATCAGAAGCTCCAAATGAGAAGAGGTTTAAATTACGACCTGCTTTCTCGAGACCGGCAAAACAAGGTTGGCTTTCCTCTATCCTTTCATGTTCTCAAAAACATTTGTTCAAGACCCAATTAAACCCTCAACATTAAATGGTAGGTAACTTATTTATTTATTCAAAAATCAAGTCGTGATTCAAATATGAATATTAACATTACCTATGTCTTTTAGAATCTTTGGAAAATAAAACTTGGTTACCAAGTTTTGGAAACTCCTCGTAAATGCTAAACTAGGTGGTGTTCACCCTGTTGGTCATTTCTCTATTGGAGAATCATCCATTGATGAGAAAACAACAATACCTATTCTCACCCTTCAACCAGGCACATTCTTCCCATCAAAGAAGAGGGTAGACAACACTGACCCAATATATATTAGAGACTGTTACATTCGACTTTTGGAAAAAATAGATTTGACTCAAAGGGTTGGTATGACTACATTGGTAAAAGGTAACCCAAGTATTGGTAAATCTATTTTCCTCTTTTTTTATCTATACCAAAAGAGACTTGACCCAAACATAAAGTCAATTTTCTTTGATGTTGCCAATGCAGCTGAAATGTATCAGTTTACATACACCTCTACTCGGGAACCAGTTGTATACTCTGGTAAAGGGAGTCATTCCAAGACAAGTTAGAAGGTGACGATCCTTCAAGTTTGTATCTTGTTGATAATTATGTTTATAAATAATACAAGTTTTGTTGTTGTTGGGTTATATTTTATATTTTTTGATTTAATTATTTCTTTTTTAATTTTTTTCTTTCTATTTTTCTGATTATTTTGGTAAAGCATCAATTTCAGATTGTAATTCCTTTGTAGTTGCATCTAATTTTAATTGGATAAATGGAGTGATTTTGAGACCTTGAACAATAGACCATTCACCAGCACGACATTGGACGGGGAAGGAAAAGACCAATCCCTTTGGAATGTTGTAAGAGCCGTCAGAGACAACAGCCATGGATACAGTTTCACCGTCCTTGGTGCCGAGTACCCAATCACGCATATGACCGACGATAGCATTGGCAGCTGATGCAGCCGAGCTGAGCTTACGCGCAGCAATGACAGCAGCACCTCTATTTTGGACTTGTGGAATAAACGATTCTTCCAACCACTTGTTGTCATTGACGGCAGTCAATACGGGGGTGGTTAACCCCTTTTCTGGAAAATCTTGAATGACAGCGTTGGTAACGTCTGGCACTTGGGTGAGTGAATGGTTACCCCAGATGGACACATTCTTGACCTTGGCGACTGGTACACCTACACGTTCGGCAATCATCGATACAGCACGGTTCTGGTCGAGACGAGTGAGTGCTGAAAAGTTGGTGGAAGGGAGGTCTGCCTTGGCAGCAAGACATGCAATGTAGGCGTTGGTGTTGGCTGGGTTGCCGACGACCAATACCTTGACACCGCGAGCTGCGTATTTGGCAAGTGCTGCACCTTGCTCTTTGAAAATGTTGGCGTTCATCTTGAGAAGATCGCTACGTTGCATACCTGGACCACGTGGGAATGCACCAACCATCAAACACACCTGGATGCCCATAAAGGCAGTCTTGACGTCGGTGGTGGCGACAGTACCTGCGAGCAATGGGAATGCACCGTCGTTGAGTTCCATCACGACACCATTCAACACTTCTTGCATCTTGGGGATATCCAAAAGATGGAGGACGACCGGTTGGTATGGACCAAACATCTGTCCACTAGCAATCATAAACACCAATGAATAGGCGATTTGACCGGCAGCACCAGTCACCAAAACACGAATTGGGTTTGGTTTGGCGTGTGGTGAAGTATTGATCACTGACCATGCCTTTTCTGGGCATGCCAATGGTGCAGTAGACTTTTGTGAGAATGGGCATTGTCCTCCTCCTCTGACTCCACTTGTTGTCAAGTGACCTGAAATATTATTAATTCTAAGTGTTGCTGATTCCATTATAATGATTATATATATTCCTCCTATTTGAATATGAATATTAAATATCAATATCATCAAGTACAATATATATGTATCTATCTAATGCTTTGTGTAACCAATCTATCTATCTATCCATCTATCAAACTATCGATCTTTCTCTCATCACAATGATCATCATCATAATGAAACAACCCTTCTATCTTCTTTATTCACTTTCTTGCATTCTTTGATAATATAATACTTACAACTATTAATGTCTATCTATCTTGTATGTAACAAGCTCAAAGATAAACCGTGAAAGAATGAATGAATGTGGGTAGTTTGCAGAGAGTATTGAAAAAAATCAAATTTCCTCTTCATGATGATTAAATTAACCTTTTTAGGAATAACCGATCATCCAACTCATAACCATTTATAAAAATGATAAAAAAATATTAAAGAGAGAATTAATAAAAATAATGTCAATAATATCATTGTTTTATTACTATGAGTTCATTGGTAGATTCTAATCGAAGTTCACAATCGTTCATTCCCACCTTTTTTTTAAAAAACTCGATTTATTTATTTATTTTCGTAGCCTGAGACGACTATCATGCACAAAAAAAATTAATTAATCTATTTTGAAATATATACAACTTTAAATAAATAAAGTAATAGATAGATAGAGAATGTCGACAAAGGAAGAACCAGGAGTCCCACAAGAAAAGAAGGAGGAAGAACAAATTAACTTGCGTGTAGCCAACTCTGTATGTGGTGTTCAAGTTGAACAAAACAAAGACTGTTCATATATATAGGTATTAGTTACTAATCATACTATCTCTTTATTTGTTTATAAAGGATGGCTCAGAAGTTTATTTCAAGATCAAAAAGACTACTCCATTAAAGAAGCTTTGTGACGCTTTTTGTCAAGTATTTATCAATCATTGCGACTTGCGAAAATTACACAATAGACTGACATTGCAAACTTATCACTAACCTAACCTCTTCCTAACCTACCCCTTCTATTAGAGACAAGGTATTAACCCAAACTCTGTTCGTTTCTTGTTTGAAGGTCAAAGAATCAACCCAGATCGTACCCCAAAGGATGTATGTACAACAATAGCAGAAGCAGTATAGACAATGGTTGTTATTCTCATTCTCATTCTCATTCTAACCATTGTTTTCTTGCTTTTTTATCAATTCAACAGTACAATATGGAGAATGAAGATCAATTAGGTGAGTAGATTCAATCAATCAATATATATTTATTGATTCACAAACTTGAAACTTTAATCATCATCATCATACTTACTAACTTTTTGTATTTATTTTACGAAACAACTCTTTTGGAATGAAACCTATCTATTCATACATATATATATATATATATATAGACTGTGCCATTGAACAACAAGGTGGCAGCTTTTAAATTGTCGATTAGTAGATAAACTATAGACAAGATACAACAAAAGGTTTATGATATATTTTTTTTTTTTATATATAATGGACACTATTAATAATAGTGTATTATACATACTCAAATCCAAACAAAGCTCTTGAAATGACCAAATTTATGTGAGGCTCAATCAAATTGATTGAATCTCCAAAATAAAGACAAAACAAATAACAATCCAATCAAACCTAATCCAAAGCCCTTATAAATGACAATATGTATGAATGTATATTGATCAACAATTTGGATAGTATTTAATTTAAACAATCGAATAGAACTTCGAAAAGCAACCGAAGTTCTGTTCTTTGTGCCAAGGGACCATATGAAAGTTTTAATAAATCAGGGTTGCCAATCGGTCTTGAGGAATCCACCAAAATCATTGATAATAGCACCAACAAAACTATTATCCAATATTATATCAATATATCGGTATTGATAGAAGATGATCAAATTAATCAAATATTTAAATAATATTTTTCCTTTTCAAATAAAGATAGATCTTAAGTTTGAATTGTGTGTAGATCTTTCTTGTTTTATATCCTGAAAGATTAGGATCACCTAGGACTTGGGAAAGGACTTAGGAACTATCTTGTTTTCATTTCCTACGTCCTAAAACTCATCTTGGTAGGCTAAGTCCTCATTCCCTTTTTGGCTTCGGGCTACTTTGTCACCTACGGAGATGAATCATAGGTTGGGGTGCCATGTCCCTCTGAGAAAAAATAAAAAACTTAATAATAAAAAAAATATCGTGTTTTCCGGATATTTTTTGAGACTCCTGACTAATAAAAGAGCCATCAATTAAAAAGATAAATTAATCATTTCAATGTAATACAATTGTATACATCTAACAAATAATAATAATAGTAATAAAAATGACACTAAATTCTCTACCAACTGCATCATCAACTGAATCATCTGCATCTTCATCGATAGTAGCACCATCGACAAATTACAACCCAATATCATATCAAAATATCACTATTGACAGAGATAATGATGATCCAGATCATCCAGAATCTTACATTTCAACAGATACTCAAACACCAAAACCAGAGGAAGAAGAATCAACCAATGCTACAACAAATAATACTACAAATAATACTACCAACACTGTGAATAATAATACAACAAATGTGGCATCACCACAAAGAGTTGGAACTTTAACGATTTTAAGATCGACACCATTGATTAGTGCAATCTTTGATCATCAATATGAAAAGGCTGAAGAGTTGATCACCACCTCTCCACATATGATCAATGTTGCTGAACCCAATCAAGGTTATACCCCTTTATTATTAGCTAGTATGTAATTTAACAAACATATTTATTTTAATAATAATAGATATCAACTTAAGTTTCATTTCTAACATTGACTGTCTTTTTTTGTAGTTGAAAATAAAAACAAAGAGGTTGCATTGGATATTACTAAAAAGTTGATAGGAGCTGGTGCAATGATCAAGGTAATGACCAAAGGTGGACATACTCCATTTGGACAGGCTTGTTCATTTGGTAATTTAAAGGCTGCTCAGTATATGGCTGCCGTTGACCAATCACTCATCGATGAAATCCTTCCAGTTCCACCTATATTGTTGGCCGCTGAAAAGGGACATTTAAAGGTAGTACAATGGTTGGTAGAAAGTGGAGCCTACATCTATGCACAATAGACCAAGACTTCTATTAAAAATAAGGGTGTCATGGCACTCCACCAAGCAAGTTGCAATGGTCACTTGGAAGTGGTTCGTTTCTTTGTAGAGCAATGTGGAATGTATATCGAAGATCGTTCAAACTTGTTGGGTGTGACCGCTCTCTATATGGCCATTGAACAAAACCATTTAGAGGTTGCCAAATACCTAAGAAAGGCCAACCCTAATGTACCCCGTTCCGATAGTTTCTTTGGTTTGTATATGGCTGCTCAAGGTGGATTAACTGAAATGGTAAAGTTAATTCTCAGCTATGGAGCCGATCCAAATCAACGTGTATCTGCTGGCAATACTCCATTGGATATTGCAAGAACCAAAAAATTCCCAGAGATTATTCAAATCTTAACTCCAATAACTTCACAAGCACTGTGTAAAACATCACCATCTGATGGCGCACCAGCATCCAATTCTTCTGGTTGTATCATTATGTAAACAACAAAAAATAAACATTAATTTTTATTCTTCCTTTTTTAAAAAGAGATATTATATATTATTATTGTTTATACTATACTTACCTCTTGGGAAGAAAACCAATTGATATTAAAGCTAAAACAAATGCAAGTATAGATTGGGCCAACAATACACTTATGAATTATGTCTCTACATATTTGAAAATCTGTGACCCATTCTGAGAGTGACTACCGTTGCAGTTTTTAAATCAAACTAAATTGAATGAACCTCACTCATATTCTATTTCTTTGATTCTTTTCTTTCTCTCTCTTTTCATTTTTTATTTTAATTTCATTAAATTGTTTGTTTCTTTTGGTCTTGGTCATTGATCTTGATCACTTCTCACTTTTGTACAGATGACGTGTAGGTGATAAGTTTTCGGAAAAAGCGTCTTGTCTTTGAAAGAAAAGATCACTTTTTTTATACGAGTTTTTTGGATCACCTGAAAGATTGGGATACTGAAGCCTACTTCTTGTTCTACAAGATTAGTGATCCTCAATATAAATACTCTTTAAATCATGTAAATCATCTACTAGTTAAACAACTACCAACTCAATCTTGTTATTCGCAATCGAATAAGAAATAGAGAACAACAAGTCAGCAGACATATCTTAGCAACACTATAATATTAATATAATATTTATGATGGCAAAACAAGAGACAACCCTAAACTATGATGAACATGATGTTCATCCAAGTAATTATCTATTAACTAATCCAACAACACCACCATCCTCTTTGACCAATCAATCATCATATGATCTAAAGAAAGGTGGATCTGTTAATATATCATTACCAACTCGATTGATTAGAGCCGTTTACAATAATAACTTTGCAGAGATTGATCAATTATTAAATACTCAACCTGATATGGTTAATATTGCTGAGCCTATCAATGGTTATACTCCACTCATGTTGGCTGGTATGTATAAATATAAATAATATAAATAGAAATACTACTATGTTACATTTACTAATATTATTTATTTAATTAATTTCTAGCTGAGAATCCAAATGATCAAATATCATATCTTGTTTGTAAAAGATTAATAGAAGCTGGAGCACTCATTAAAGTGATGACTAAAAGAGGACATACTCCATTTGGACAGGCTTGTTCATTTGGTAATTTAAAGGCTGCTCAGTATATGGCTGCCGTTGACCAATCACTCATCGATGAAATCCTTCCAGTTCCACCTATTGTAGTGGCCGCTGAAAAGGGACATTTAAAGGTAGTACAATGGTTGGTAGAAAGCGGTGCCTATATTAATGCACAATGTGTCAAGGCGTCAATGGGTAACAAAGGTATCACATGTCTACACCAAGCAAGTTGCAAGGGACACCTAGATATTGTACAATTTTTGGTTGAAAGATACAACTTTCCAATCGAAGACTGTTCCAATAAACTATCGTGTACGTCTCTATACCTTGCCATTGAACAGAATCAACTGGCCATTGCAGAATACCTTTTACAAAGAGGTGCCAACCCAAATACACCACGATCCGATGGTGTCTCTGGTTTGGCCATTGCATCATTCAAAGGATACACAGATATGGTACAACTCATCATCAAATACAATGCCAACCCAAATCAACAAACCCTCTCTGGTCTAACAGCTTTGGATTATGCCATTAAACAAGGACATCAATCAATTGTACAATTATTACTTCCAATTACTAAATCAAATAATACAAATACAACAAACTATACAACAACGACAACAACAACAACACCATTGAAATCAAATAATAATAATAATAATAATAACGATACTATATTTGCCAAACCAGCACCAAAAATACCATCCTCTATGATTATGAATAATCATAAGATATAAATTAATAATAATTAATTAATTATTATTATATAAAGGATAGAGAGAGAGAGGCAAAAACACTGTAAATAAAAACACTAATCAAAATGAATCAACAACGGCCGTTGAACAATATATCTGTCTCTCTTTCTCTCTCTCTTTTAATTTACAACATATATATATGATTTATTATTAATATTATTAATTATTAATTTAAATGATTAATAAATCATAATTTGACCAACCTAAAACCAAAACACAACACATGAAAACAGTGATATTATCCCAGTCTTCGATGGGAAGTGATTCAACGATGGCACCTATAATGGACACTACAATGAGTGAAGGTATAAAAGCATACAACGAGAAATGAATGAGATAACCATAGGATTGGATGATAGTGAGAAGCATCAAACTTCCAACGACTGAAAAGATGACAAATGATACAGAACCAACGATGGTTTTCGAACGATTATAAGGTATTCTTGCACGACCAAACTCACTTCCAATGAGACCTGCAAAGCCATCACCAAAACATAAAAGTGATAGGGCAGTGATACCAACCGGTGAGTTTGCCCAATAAATGATAGTAGACAATACGAAAATGATACCATATGTAGCTGGTCCAAACAGTAGTTCTCTAGGATTACCAGAGCGTGACATGGAATCAACCACCTTTTTATCCTTTAACAATCCCATACCAACCAATGTAAATTGAAATGTAACCAATGCAGGTATAATCGAACAATACAATCTAGATGATGGATCATTTATTGGATATAATCCCCATGACATTACATATATTATACCTGTTCCAATGTGTACCTAAAAAATAATGATGATGATGAAAGATGAAGATGAAGATCAAGATCAAGATCATCATATGACTTGAAATGTTAATGATCAATGATGATCTCTTTTTACTATACTATACTACTACTATCATGATACATACTAATTTCCTACATCTTGCTGGTGATACTACTTTATTTGAAGATAAGAATTGAGTGAATAATAACCAAGATAAACATAATAGACCAACTTTAGCAGTTGGTATAATATTATGATTCATCATGATGATTGAATATAAATATGAATATAAAAGTGATTATAAATAAATAAATAAATATATATATATATTTAATGCATTCAAAGTAGTTTATTATGAACTATAAAAAGATGTAAACAGATAATAAAAAGGTTGATAGAATTATCAAATTGTCAGAAGATTCAAATTATAATAAATTAAAAATTTAATATTTTAAAAACAATTGGGGAATGTGATTGATTTCATTTGGGATATCCCAAAATCTATAAATAGATATCTATAGATATTATCTATTATCTGATTGTTTATATTTGTATAGTAGTTATATTTATTTATTTAGACTATTTTATTTACATAATAGAACAATCTGAAGAAACAGATACAGGTGTTAATAATTTAATGATATCTTTGTGATGGAATTTTTTGGCGATGTCCATTGCTGTATGACCATCGAGTGTTTGTTGATTGGGGTTGGCATTGTATCTTAGTACTAATTTGACCATATCAGTGTGTCCTTTTTGAGCTGCCATAAACAACCCGAAAATACCATCTCTTCGAGTGATATTCGGATTGGCACCTTTCCACAAGAGGTACTCTGCCACTTCTAATTGATTTTGTTCCATGGCTAGATAGAGAGGTGTGTTTCCACAAGTATTGGATTGTTCGTCGATATAGATTCCGCATTGTTCAACTAAAAATCTGACCACATGTATTCTACCCATGACAGAGGCTTGATGAATTGCCATCAAACCCTTGTTGGCGACAGCTTCAGTGGTTAGTTGGGCACCTGGAAAGGCACCATGTTGTACTAGCCACTGGACAATATGCAAGTGGCCTGACTCTGCCGCAATAATAATCGATGGAACTGGAATGATTTCAGTGATGAGTGTTGGATCAATCGAGGCCAAATGTTGAGCAGATTTAAAGTTTCCATTTGAACAAGCTTGACTAAATGGTGTAAATCCTCTATGATTCATCACTCTAATAACTGCTCCATTTTCAATAAGTAATTTTGATAATCTAAATGATATATCATCATTTTGTATTTCATCTTTAAAATATATAAAAAAAAAAAGAAAGAGATAAAAGGTTAGGAATAAAAATTATTATTTTCACTTCTATGTTTGTACATACTAGCCAAGATTAATGCAGTATAACCATAACCAGATTCAGCATAGTTAATTAAATGTGCATTTTCTTTGTTGGTGATTAATGATTCGGCCTCTTGGAATTGACGATCTATTAATGCGGTGAGAATTGGTGTTTCTCTTTTGATGGTGACTAATTTCTTGCCTTTTGCCGCGGTTTTTGGTTGTGGCAAAGGAGGTAATAATGGAAGTCCTGGATGAAGAGGTCCTGATTGTGGAGGATGGTTAGGTTGTGGAGGTTGATGAGGTTGTGGAGGCTGGTGAGGTTGGTTAGGTTGTTGTGGTGGTGGTGGGTTCGGAGCAATGTCATCGACATCTTCTTCATCAATACCAACATCTACATCTGGTTTTATTGGTGCATCTGTAGCACATGATGCTGATGATGATGGTTTAGTTTCTGGTGTTAGTGTCATATTAGTAGTAGTAGTATTATTTAATTGCGTAGTTTGAGTGATTGATCATTCAACTTGAGTGATCGCTTCGAACCAACGGTTTATAAATAAAAATTGATCGTTTCCCTGGTTCAAAAAAAAAAAAGAAATTAAAAAAAGGTTCGATCTCCACCCTTGAAGTTGACCACGTCGATTCAGACCATGGGCAGCGGGTTTTGATTCTTGGGATTATAGGGGGGATCTTATCGTAGGTACAACTCCGACCGAGTATTGCGGTGTGTGTTTAAACAGGGGAGAAAAAAATAACAAGGTGTGATACAATCACTTTTATTATTATTATAACTAATTCTCTCTCTCTTTATATATTTGTTGTTGTTGTTTCATATTATTATATTATATATATATTTATATTATGTTGTTGATCGGGTTATATAGTATTTGATACATCAAAGGGGTGTGAGTTGGTTTTGGTTGGGTTTGGGGAGTATAGGGATTGAATAAATAAATAAATAAATGAGATATAAAGAAATCTTCTTTCTTTTTCTCTTTTTCTCTTTTTCTTTTGTTGTTTCTAAAAAGTATTTGTTAAATATTTTGTAATATCAGTAAAGGAAGGTCTTTTGTTTTGATCCTCTTGCCAACACCAAACAACTAATTTCTTCCAATTAGGGTCACAATTGTCGGGAAGTTCGGGACGGAGCTCTTTAGAGGCGACAAGGATACCCGCATTCATTGGAGGAATGCCTGCATATGGTTCCTCGCCAGTCAACAACTCCCAAAGTACAATAGCATAAGAATATACATCTGCCTTTTGATTATAACTATCGTGTCTAAGAATCTCTGGTGCAGTCCATGCAACCGTTCCAATAGTTGTCATTGTTTGAGTAAATGATGTTTCTCTTGCAATTCCCAAATCTGCAATTTTAATATTAAAATGTTTATCCAATAATAAATTACTTGATTTTAAATCTCTATGGATAATATCTAAATGATAAACTCTAATTAATATTTTGGTTGATTGAAATATTTTCTTCATTTTCTTCTTTCTTCCTTCTTCTTTTTTCTTTTTTCTTTTCTTTTTTTCATTTTTTGTTTTCATACTTCTTGAATGTAAATGTTGCATTCCACGAGCAATATCAAAAGCAAATTGAAGTAAAAGAGTTGAATCCATTTTGTTTTCACGTGAATGGATAAGATCAAACAGATTACCAGTGGGGAGAAACTCCATAACTATACACATTGGGTTGACACAATATCCATAACAATTGACAAGATTTGGATGTTGCAGTGATCCCAATAACTCCACCTCTGCCTTGAATTCGTTCATCATCTCTTCTTTTGGTTTGTCTTTGAGTAGATTCAATTTCTTGACTGCTACATCCTTGCCTTTCCAAACGCCTCTTAGAACCTTTGAAAAATGACCCTTTCCAATCTCCTTTTCAATTTTAATATCTGGATAATTTATCATTGTTACACTTGATGAAATTGGTAAATTTGCTAAATAGAAAAAAATAAAATAAATAAATTAATCCTTTGATTATTCTTTTTGTTTTGTTTTTTGTTTTTAATTTTACATACTTGTATTTACAAACCAAATATCATCTAAAATATTACCACCTTGACCTTTACCACCAAGAATATAAAGATTTGAACCATTTTTAATGAGAGCATGATGAGAATGTGGAGTGATTTGGATACCTGTGACCTTTGTCCAAAGCATCTTGTAGGATAATGTCCAAATGTCACGATGTGTTACATTTTCACGTTTACCACCTACGACGATAAGATTTCTACCGACACGAGTGGCAGCATGAAAAGAACGTTCTGGTGGTATCTCACTACCTTGTACAATTGGTTGAATCCATTCATAACTATCCAACTGGAGGATATTAATATCATTCAGGTCTTTGGTACGATTAGAACCACCAAATACAATCAACTTTTCACCTAGAATGGTAGAAGAATGACCATAACGTTCAGAGGGTGGATTACCAGTAGCTGCAAGTGTCGACCATGTCATTGTCTCTGGATCCAAAAGATGTGTATCATTTAGTATCTTTTCACCATCGAATCCTCCAAACAAGATAAACCTGTTACCATATCTCGTAAGAGTATGTCCTATACGAGGTGACGGTGAATAACTATTGATACGTGGTTGTGACCAATGAACTGTTGAATCATCGATAATAGTAATCACGTACACCTTGTTTGACATTTTACCTCCGACCATACCACCATACAAATAGAATTTATTACCAATTCTACACATATCGTGAAGATAGATTGATTCGGGTGCAATCTTTCCTCCTGTCACCTTTGGTGTTGTCGAAAGTCCCTTGTCTGCATCTATAAATTGTACAATACTATTAATATCTTTAATTCCTTCTCCACCAATTGATACTAATGACATTCCATAAACTGCTATTGAATTTGACTAAACAAATAAATAAAAGATTAATATTTAAACCAACTATATCTATTCTTTTTTTGTTTGCTTACACATCTTGGAGGAGAAATAGTAAATGGAGAAAGTTGCCAATCCAATTTTTCTTCAAGATTTGAAGATAATTTTGTAAAATGAGTAATATTACTCTTTACTTTTTTAATATTTTCCAATTCTGACAACTCTTCCTTTGTCTCTTTGACAATGGTATCATCTCCATCTGAATCATGGTTATTGTTATCATCGCTTCCATCAGATGCACCATTTAAATCATCAAAACTACCAACCACCGATGGGTCAGTGTCATTGTCTCCTCCTCCTCCACCTCTATCGTCCAACTTATTGGATCGATCCTTGTTGTGTTGGTGATTGAGGTGATTATTCTTATAGTTTAAGTTATAGTTTAGATATTGATTGTAATACCCTGGTGGAAGGGATCTACGATGATTGTCATAGGGTCTAGTACGATAAAATGATCCAGATGAATCACGACCATCATCAAATGAAGAGAATGAAGAAAACGATGCAAATGTTGGAAGATTGGGAACAGTATTTATAAAATCTGGTTGGAAATGTGATAATTGTGTTGTTTGTTGCATTTGTTGTTGTTGTTGTTGTGTTTGTGTCTGTTGTTGTTGTTGTTGAAGAGACTGTTGTTGTTGTGATATTTGTTGTTGTTGTTGTTGTAATAATTGATGTTGTTGCATTAACAGTTGATGTTGTTGTTGGAGATGTGGTGGAAGGTAATGAGTAAGACTGTTGGCTGATAATGAGGCGGTGGTTGAAGATCCACCTGAATGTGATCGGTTATGATGTTTTCCATTGGGTGTCATTCTATTGGTTGGTTTTTGGTTCATTGAATGTGTTGCCTCTTCATAAACTCTAATCTTTTCTTTTATCGATAGATCCTTGTTATTGTCTGACATTTCTTGTTGATGATGATGATTATTTTCTTTGTTGTTACTGTTATTATTATTATTTTTAGTCTCTACAGACAATGTAGAGGATGATGAAGAAGACAAAGATGATGATGATTGATTATTGGTCGATATTCCACGTCCATGAGATGATATACTATACACGTGATTGTCAATATACATAAATAAATAAAAGGTGGCAGCAAACCACACGGGCAAAGGTATGGATTGCTTGAATGTTACATGTAGTCCATGTACAATAAATACGACAACCGCCGATACAAACAGATAATAGTAGCTGATTGGTATAGTGTTGCCAAGTATTCTCTTTGGTGGACCACTTATCATTGAAAATACAAATACAAATGGTGATAGAATCCAATTTAATAGTCTACCTTTGAGATTTTTGTTTGTTGCTATTGTTGTTGACGACGTTTTCAATATAACTTGTTCTTCTTGTTCCTCTTCTTCTTGTTCTTCACTTGTTTCTTCATCTCCATCTTCTTGTTGTTGTTCATGTTGCTGTTGATTACTGTCATCTTTGTTTGTATTTGATATCATATTATTGGTATCATTAATATTTGAAAGAAGTGGGTCAAATGGAATAGGAGAATGGGATGGTGACGTCTTGTTACTATCACTTGACATTGTTGTTGTTGATAGTCTTTCCTTTAATGGTGTCGGTGGACTACCATCATCACTATTATTATTACTATTACTATTATTATTGTTTAATAAAGCAAATGTTATTCTTCTTTTTGTGGTTGGTGATAGGTTGGATGACAAATCATCCTTGTTTGCAACATGTTGATCAACTAGCAGCGATTGACTTCTATTTCTCAATGATGACCCTTGTTGTTGCTGTTGCTGCTGTTGCGGCTGCTGATTAATGGTTGTGATTGTCGCCAGTCTTTAAAAATATGAAGAGGAATAGGAATCGACTACTACTATTGCTGCTGTTGGTTGGTATGTTAACATGTATCTCGATATATAATATATTGTATGTGTATGTATCTGTATTATTATCTATATTAATCTTTTTCTATTATTGTATTATTGTTTGTCCTGTTGTTGATGATGGCGAAGTGGATGGTTGGTTCTTTGACACCTTTCCTTTTTACTTTTTTTGTAAAAAATATAAAAAAAAGGCAAAGAATCTGAATCTACCTATTATGTTTGACCTAATATTATAAGTAAAGTAAAGTAGTGTAGTCTCTTTACTACCTTTTATTATTATTATTATTATTACAAAAATATAATATTATAATAAACAATGAATAATAGATTTTAAACAATTACCAGAGTACAGTACTAGTGTGTGTTATCGAGTTGACAAATTATCTTTATTTCCCACCCATTCCATCCCATTTGTTAATTTTAGACAAATTTTCAACGATTGTCGTGAGTGGAAGAGGGACCCAAACCCACTTAATTTTATCGTCTTTATTGTGAACTGTGTACTCGGTTCATTCTTCTACCATTCAATAGAATAATTTAGTATATTTTTATTATTCCTAAAAGTAATTATCAATGTCATTGTCTTTCAAAAAAATAGAATAGAATGGAATAGAATAGAGTTTATTTACAATTTTGGATTAGAATCTAACACTTTTAACAAATAAGGGAGGTTTGGTTGTATTTGCGGAAATGAATCTATAAACAAATAGTAAAGAAAGAAAGAATGAATGAAATCAAAAAAAGTAAGTATATTAAAGATAATTTTCCAAAATAGGAAGATTAAGAAAAAGCATACCCAAAAGTATAAATTTGTTCTGGTAATATACCATCTTGGAAATCTGGTAACATTAATTCCAAGGCATCATCATAAAACTTTGCATTCCAAATAGAGTTTGCTTTGAATAATTCCAATCCTGCTGCATGAAGTGTAATTCTTCTAACCTTTTTATTGGTTAAATTCTTTAATGATCCTTTAAATTGTGCACACTCTGTCCATGCTCCATCAACTGTAATATTGAACTCTATTAATTGTTTTGCTTGAACTATTGGTTGATCAACATAAATGATAAATTAAATATTTAGAATTAATTCCAACTTTTAGAAATATTAAATTATATTTAACAAACATACGATTTGGTCTACAAATGGCTGTTGACGAATCAGAGATACAAAATAAACCTTTTCTACAACTTCTAGGTCCACATAATTCAACACTATAAGAGAATTGAAATGTTACAATACAAATAAATATTATAAATATTAAAAAATCAATTTTAATCATTGTAAGTGTGTAAATAATAAAATAAATAAATAAAATAAATAAATAAAATAAATAAATAGATGATTAACTTCTTTAAAAAAAAAAATGAATCAAATCTTTGTTTGTATATTTTAATTCTCTTTATGAAAATCATAATGTACATCAATTATTTACACTAAAATCAATTTGGATAAAAGATAGATAGATATCTTTTGTAAAATACTAAATGTGGTGATGATAAGTTGGTTAATACATTAGTGTGTGTGAGTGAGTGTTAAAAGTGTTCAAATTGGTTGATGGAAAACGGGAATCACAGTATTATTTAAATTGTTGTTTTCGTATAGGGCTATTTATTTGTTTACCAGGCATATTTGTATTATGTTATCCCAATCGTTTGTTCTTCTTCTTTTGAGTACTGCTATTATTATTATTATTTATAATTATTATTTGTTTAGTTGATGTTATTTATTATTAATACTCTATAGTTTGATGAAATTCATTAGATGCTTCTTCTTGTTCTTGTTCCTGATGACTTGATTAATTATTATTATGTACACTACAATGGTAGAGGATGAAAGAGTTTTTTTGTTTTTTGATGAGGTTTATCTATTATATTATAAATCATTTGCCAAACCCAATCTACGACTACTATTATTAAATTATCTCTTTTGAGAGAGAGAGAGATTATCGTTTAGTTGATTTCATAATTAAATTAAAATCATCTGCTATTTCATTTTCCTTTAATGCAAATACAAGTGGTGGAGCTAAAAGAAATAAATAATTAAAAGAGTTAAAAAAAAGAGTTGATCCATCAATTCATCAAAGTATATTGGCAACTTACGAGTAGGCTTTTTCTGTGTTTTAGGTTGTTCTTTTTGTGCTGGTCTTCTTCTTGGTCTTAATGGTTTAGATTCTCCATCTAGATAAAAAAAAAAATATTAAAATTAAATTAATTAATATATGGATTCATTATTTAATTATTAATTATTATTTAACTAATTGCTTACCTGTTAATCTTAGTGAATCCTTTTCCTCTGATATTCTTTTTTGTCTATCATTTAACATGCCAACCATTTTTTCTTTCAAATGTTGGGTTTCCTCATCGTATTCATCATTGAATTGTTGCAATTCGGCAGCAAAAGTGTTCATAATATTCTGTAGTTGATAATTCTTCCAAGTCTCTGCGACTTGTATTTTCTTTTCCTTTTTGACTTCCAACTCTCTCATTTTGTCTTGATAACTGAGATGGTCACCTAATTATTAAAAAAAAATAAACAAATTAGTAAATAAAGAATAAACCAAGGGTTACATTGTTTGTTTGTTTGTTCATTGTAATACGTCATTTTTAAAAATGACGATCTATCTCCTCCAATCTAATTATTAATTTTTTGCTTTTCATTTTTCTTTTTCAATTTTATACATACCAACTTTAATATCATCCATTTCTTTTTTAATTCTGATTTAATTTATCTGTAAAGAATTTTTCTTTAAGATCTGCAAACTCTTTTTCTATTTTTTCCATGTTTCCCAAGCAATCCAGTCTTCTCTTTGCCTCGATATCGGCCTCTTTGTTGACACTATAACTGCTCTTTCCAATGGCTTCACCGACACGGTCCTTGTTAAAGGCCTCTTCATAGTCTGCAAATTCAATGTCTTGATCTCCTCCTCCTCCTCCTCCTGCCCGAGGCGTCTCTTGTTGTGCTTCCTTTCTTTTCTTGGTCAACTCATCCTCTATCGTTCTTGGATCAATCTCTTCTTCTTCCTGTTCCTCTTCTTGTTGTTGTTCCTTGATCTCACTGTCTGTACCATTGGTATCCTCGTTGGTTGTGACAGCTGCTGCTGCGGTAGTCGTAGTAGTAGTGCTGGTTGATTCTTCTTCATCGTTATCATTTTCCATTTTATCTTCTGTTTCTGTCTCTGCTTTTGATTTATCTTGTCCATCTGCATCTACCAATTCTTCGTCTTCCTTATTATTATTATTATTATTATTATTATTATTATTAATTATTATTATTTCGGTTTTACCATTACTACTACTAGGTGAATTGATATTATTATTATTATTATTATTATCTTTCTCTTTATCCTCTTCTTTGTCCTCTTCTTCCTTTTCTTCTTCTTCTTCTTGTTTTCCATTTTCTGTAGATGTTGTAGAAGTCGTTGGTTTTGGTGAAGGGGATCCATCTCCTCTATCTTTTATCTTATTTGTTTGATCATCTCCATTATTATTATTTTTCTCCTTTTCCTTGTCTACTGCCGCGGTTGTATCGTCTTTATTTTCCTTTGATTGCTCACCACCATTCTCGTCTCCTCCTCCTCCTTCTCCTTCTCCCCCTCCATTACTGCCATTCGGCGATTCTTTAGTTGAAGGTGATAATTTGGAAGATATTATAGAAGAGGATGATGTTGTACTATTTGAATCAATCTCCATAGAGTTGCTGTCTGCTGCTGCTGTTGCACTGGTTGTTGTAGTTGTTGGTGTTGTTGTATCTGTTGATTCTTCTTTTGACATTGCTAAAGATTCATCTGATTTCATATCTATAAATAGTCATAATAATAATAATAATAGTAATAATCGATCGATTGATCAAGATTGAAAATACTAGTTAGAAATCATCATCGATTTTAGAGTATAATAGTATAGTATATTGTATAGGTTGATTGAATGAATTGATATGTATATATTTTAAAATCGAACAACAAACTTCTTCTTCTTCTTCTTTACTATCCGATCGATGATAATGATGTTTGAATGCTGCTATTCACATGAATGATTGGAATTGAATGTCTATATTGCTTGCTGTTTTCGAAAAGACTGTTGCTTGCTGCGATGTGTATGTATGTGATAACCTTTCTGTTCTACCAATCTCGCAAAAAGGTTGTTGCTAAATTAATCTTTTTTTTTTTTTTTTTTTTTTTTTGAATTGGAACCAAAATTTGGAAGTTCACCTGTCCGTTGCGACAACAGGCTGGCAAACAAAGAAAGTATGCACGTAAAAGGGCAATATCACAGTAAATAAGAACAACAATGATAAAGAAACCCACACATCTTTCCTACAACACCTTTTTGCCAAACCCACACAACACTCCCTACCTCCACCACATATGATCAAAAATACTTTAACTATTATTATTATTTGTCTGAATATGATGAATTGAAGATGTATAAACTATATATATTTATATAGTTCATTCAATTATTGATAGTTGTTGTTGTGAAAGGGTATCTGGTGATTGATCATATGATCTTGTTGACTATTCTTACCATTCATTCGAATACTTTTTGTTGGTCCGATGTGTTGTAATACTACTACGAGCAAACTGAGATCGATTTACTAACTAACTTTTACTTTACTTTGAGCTACTAATATTTGTTGTTGTTGTAAAGATATCTATCGACTATTTAGATGTTATAAATCTATCGTATATCTGAAGTGTCAATATTAACTCGTCGTTTTTGTGTTACTAATACTAAACTACTACTGCTGAATTCTCTCTCTCTCTCTTTGTTGATGTTGTTGTTCTGTGTATATATATTAAGAGTTGATTGAATTATTTTGATAAATATAATGATTTGAGAATGAGATGTAAATATGTAAAATATCGTCAAAGTCGACTATACGTAGGTATCGAATGAATAAACAAGATAAAACAGACAACCAACCAACTTGCTGTGTCTGATGACCCACCTCCCCCTCACTTTATTATTTTGATTTTTTTATTCAAGGGTGTTAATTAATTTATTTATTTACATTTTTGCTCGTAAAGAGAGAGAAAGAGAGAGAGAGAGAGAGAGAGAGAGATATAGATAGAATACAAGACATATAATATATAGTATAATACTTTATGTTATGTTACTACTTAAAATTCTTCATCATCATCTTCATCTCTATTGTTTGTCTTGTTGTTGTTGGTACTATTACTATTGTTGTTATCCAAAGTTTTAACTCTCTTTGGTACTTTGTAGAAATTGGCAATAGTAGATGTTGAATGTTGTAAGATTGTCTTTGTTTTCAAGTAGACGTCATCATCATTATTGTCGCTGTCTTTGGAAGAAGTGTCTTCATCGTGCATGATAATATGATCATTTTCGAGTACAGAATGCATTGGCTGTACACCTGTTGTATCGACTTGCTGCATCGTATCCATTGCATGTAGTACACCACCCAATTGTTTACAGTATGAATCTATATCGCTGTCCTTTAGCTTTAACATTGACAATGATGCCAAATGTTCCAATTGCTCTTTGGTAACTATATGTTGGTGTTGTTGTTCTGCTAATTCTCTAATTGACCATTTTTTATCCCAATCCTATAATGAATGTTGTAGTAGAACAATCAATTAGTTAGTTACCAGCCTATAGGTATGTATGTATGTATCATATGACGATCACATGTGGCTTACTTACAATCGTTGCTGTTGTTGAGTAGGAGCAGTAAGAGTATGAAGATGCAAGTACTTGTTGTTGTTGTTGTGATAGTCTCGATCGAGATACTGCTCCAACTCTATATAATAGTCGATTCATGATTATTTAAGTATTTAATATCGTACGTAGATTTACTACTGCAGTCGAGCTTCTGCAACAACCGAATTTAATCAAAGATTCACGACTCAAAAACAGACAACTTATTGAAAACCGAGCTTGTGATTACCTTTTTCCAAAGTATCTGTTTTTTTTTAGAAAGGGCAAATAACAAGCAAAGATATCTTTTTATCTGTAGTCTATCTATCCGTTTCAAAAACAGCGTATGAGATGATTATAATAATTAATTTAGATATTGTGCTTTGCTGGAGCCACGCAAACAAAACCGAAAGATGTAACCCTAAATGATATCTTTCGTCATCCACGCCGTTTCATTTAACAAATTATCAAAGACCAATTATTATTATTATTAAATTCAAGTCGAGGTCTCCCGTGGGTTTTTATCATCAAAATAATGGAGATTAAAAAGATAAATACTACTCTATGCCCAAGTTTGATATTTAATACCAAATCCATTAGAAAAATGCGAGGGAAAGAGTGTACTGTCCTTCCATCCATCCATCCACCTACCATGGTTTGATATCTTGGCATTGACCTTGTGGGGTTGGTTGACAAACGCAGATTAGTGGTGAGATAACCTCTTTTGAAAATTCCGTTGGATAGGGTGTCACTCACTCTCTGTCTCTTTAAGAAAAATAGATTGCGCTTTAATTAAATTCTTGCTCGAGCGCAAAGTATCTTTAATATTGTGTTTGCAAATAGTTGGTGATGGCAACACCACAATCTTTCATCTCTTCCCCATTGAGCTTGAATCTTTTTTTCAATAATCGAAAAACCCAAAAACGAGCAAGATTGATGCCAATCTACAGAGGTAGAGCCCCCCTTGTTTTTTGAATCCACTGCGGTTGACGACAAAAAAAAGTTGGGTTGGAATAAGGAAGGGCGAGGGGTGCAAGCGAAGAGTGAAATCGATGAAGGGGAATGAGCACTCAGAGAGTTGGGCATGGCAGTGCGACGCACTACTCAGATATTTTTCTGTTTCTTTAGCTATTCGGTTTTTTTTAAGGATTTCAGTGTTCGTTTTTTAATTTAGCTTTTAATTTATTTTTAAAATTAATTTACTGCTGAAGCAAGAGACTAGCTGTCTGCACTATTGAGAGTAAATTAAAGACATATTGAATATTTTATATTGTACTTTTTGCTGTTTTTTTTTTTATATTAAATTATTTCCAACCAATAGAAAACGAATCGATTAATTGTTACTCTTTTGTTTCTATTCTATTATACTATTACGAATCTCGACTACTATCAACAATAGTCTCATCATTTTGTATTACCAACTCTCATACCACCACCATCCCCTTCTCATCCAACCAGGAACAAAAAGACGAATCAGTTTTAACAAAAGTGTCATTTGACATCACCCAAACCAAACAAACAGCATAATAAGAATATTATTTATTTATTTATTTATTATCAATTCAATCAATCAACCAATAATAATCATTCCTTTTCAAAATTACTTTTTTTTTTGATTACGAAATAGAATAATATTATAATAATGGAAATCATACAAGAGCAAAATTTAATATTTGCAAACTATAACAAAAATAAGAATAATGGATTACTATCGTCCTATGTCAAGCCAACGCTAGACGAAAATAACAAATACAAGAGAGTAGCACATTCGATGAATCCCAGCCTTAAAAATAGCAATAATAGTCTCTCAACATCGCCAATCACCACTCCTCCACAAGAACAACAATTATCATCATCAAATCCAACTTCAGACTATGAAAATGATTCATCTTCAGACATTGAATCTTCATCTTCCAAACCCCATGATAATGATGAAAAGTAAGTAAAAAGTTTAAAAATATAATATGTGTCTCCCCCAATATTAAATTATTAATATTGAGAAACGAGACGAGGAGAGGACAAGTCCACAAAAAATATTTTCGTTTACGAAAAAACCTCTCGTTGGAAAAAAAAAAAAAAAAGTAAGTCAAAGAAACATTCAAAATATTAATTTCTTTTTTTTTTAGGGAAATTGGATTGGTAGCAAATATATTATTAAAAATATCGTCAAAGGAGATTACGATTGTGTCGACTAGTAGTAGTACCAGTGCAACCAGTCTTGTCCCAAATAATGACTCGCCAGTACTTGCACCAGCCAAGTTGGCCGACAGCACCAACTGTGTTCCATTTGGCGCTCTCAATTTAGATACAGAGATGGGTAATACCACGGCCACCGCAACCACAAGCACAGGAGGTAGCAGCGGAAGCCAAGGTAGCAGTCTCGCCTCCTCAACCTCATCCACACCCGTCCTCAGTGCATCGGCCACTGGTATCAACCCCGTCGTTTCAACCACCACAGCTCCAGTTGTCACTACTACTACCACTACTACCACACCGACTTCTTTAACATCATCTTCATCTTCTACACCAACATCTATATCCGTTTCAGCATCCAACTCGTCATTGTCACTCAGTGCATCGACCGACGCAGCCGACAAGAAAAAGAAACGTCAAAGAACCAGTCCAGAGCAACTCGCCATTTTAGAGCAAATCTTTGAGACTGACAAGATGCCCTCGCAACAGATCCGCCATCGTTTGGCCAACCAGCTGGGCATGTCGTCGAGACGTGTCCAAATCTGGTTCCAAAACAAGCGTGCCAAGGTAAAGAGAGGCGTCTTTGGCGACAAGGACGGCGGCGACGATACCATGGACGGCGACGAAAACGACGAGCTCGATGACGACGAGTCCAACTTGACCATTGATGACGGAACCAGTATTTCCTCCTTGATTTCCTCCTCCTCACCACTTGTCCAATCGGCCGACAACATAGTCCCCTCCATCTCACCGTTGATGTTATCGACCAATGGTTCGATTGCAACATCACACCCCCTCCTCACCACCCCAACTTCGACACTCGCCACTTTTTCCCTTTCATCTTCGTCGGGTGGAATCAACACCACCACCTTGTCCTCTCTGTCTGGCCAACCACCACTCAAGAAAAAGATGATGTCTTCATCATCGAGCTCGGTGCCCATCACAGCAAGTCACTCACCACTCTCACATCAAAAGAAGCAACACAAGTCGCGTCCAACCTCACCCACCCAATTCAATTTCACTCCAGTCTCTTTTCCCTCATCACCTTCTTCTTCCTCCTCCTCATCCCCTGTCATTGGCAGCAATATCAAGTTGAATTCCAGTTCAATTGGAATCCCAACCTCTGTCTCTACCGCCTCTGCCTCTAGCTCTGCCTCATCACCCAACAGCAATTTTAAACAATATAATTTTTCGTTTGATCATCATACCACCACGGCCAACAACTCGCCTCCACCTCCATCCTCTAATGAACAATACAAGGAGATTCGTTTTCACAATGTTACTTTAAAGTAAAGTAACTAAATAATAATAATAATATTAATAACAACAAATAATAATAGTAGAATGCGTGATCATTCGTAAAATAGTAATAGTAGTCGCAATAACCAAATCCAAACCAAACCAAAACAATTAATTTCCTGATGTGTTTATAAATAACAAATAACAAAGAGAATAACAACAAATAATCCCAAACATCAATCAACATATAACTCTTTTTTTTTTCCCATCCATTATCGGCTTCAACTCCTACAACAATACTCACCACCCTCATTTCTCTTTCACAACCAACAACAATAACAACCAATCATGTAAATTAAAATCCATTTTTTTTCTTTTTGTAATAATCAAATATACAGTATATATATAACAAAAAACCAACTAGAAGAATCAATAACAACAACAACAACAACAACTTGAAAAATTAAATAACAATAATAATAGTAAATAATAACTTTTTAAAACAAAAAAGAGATTGAACAACAAGATTAATATAATTGTAAATAATAATAATAGTCTTATTTTTATTCAATCATAATAGTCTTGGTATCAAAAAGAGTCGTCCAGAGTGTCGTAGTAGGTGTAGTGCAGGAGTATCCATTTCAATTTCCAGAATATAATATATATAAATAATTCCCTCCCCAACCCCTCCCTCCTCCTCCTAATATACTTTTTAACTTATTTTTTCCCTTTTCCCCTCAACAAAACCAACCCATCGTGGTAGGAAACAAACAATCCACCATAATCCTTTTTACTTTAACAAATAAACTTTTAAAAAACATTATAAACAAAAACTATCAAGGACCTGTGCATTATCCAATCGATCTCTTTCTCTTTCGTCTTTGGGTGCACCCTTTATTCGTTTTTTCCGAAAAGTAAAAAATTGAAAAAAACGAAGAGTACTCAAAAGTACTACTTTATTGTTAATTGTTCTTATTCTTGTTTTAATATTACTATATATACATATACATATAAAATGGTAAAGCCTGTAAAGATTGGTGGCAAAGATGTAGAATCAAAGAAGGGAGGAGCAGGTGCAGGTGCACCAGCCACTGTTGCTAGAACCCGTGAATTTCAAATGAGTATGAATCATTCATTCATCAGTCGATCGTAACAACTTTGACACTCTTTGTTACAGATATGACAATAGATTAGATAGATAGATAGTTAGATATTAGGTTGGTTAACATGTTATTCATATATTATTATTACGATTATTATTATTTTTTATTATAGACAAGGCATACGGTCAACATTTGCTCAAGAACCCATTAATTATAGATGCGATTGTAGAAAAGGCACAACTCAAATCAACAGATACAGTACTTGAAATTGGTCCAGGTACAGGTAATCTTACGATGAAGTTGTTGGAGAGTTGTAAAAAGGTTATAGCTGTTGAAGTCGATCCTCGTATGGCTGCTGAATTACACAAGAGAGTTTCAACTACGTATGTAGTATTGTTCATCGAAACAAACAACGATTCATCATTATTTATACTTACGTTTCATTTACTTTTTTAGACCATATGCATCACATTTACAAATTATATTGGGAGATTTCTTAAAAGCAGATCTACCATACTTTGACGTTTGCGTAGCTAACGTTCCATATCAGATTTCATCTCCATTGACTTTTAAATTGTTGGCACATAGACCTGTCTTTAGATCGGCAGTACTGATGTTCCAGTTGGAATTTGCAGCTCGTTTGGCTGCTCGTCCAGGTGACAGTCTCTATTGTCGTCTTTCAGTCAACACACAGTTGTTGGGCAAGGTGACCAAGTTGATGAATGTCGGCAAGAATAACTTCCTTCCACCACCCAAGGTTGAGTCTGCGGTCGTCCGCATCCAACCTTTTAACCCACCTCCACCCATCAACTTTGTGGAATGGGACGGTTTGGTCAAACTATGTTTCTCGCGTAAGAACAAGACCATTGCCGCCATCTTCAAGACCAACAGCGTCATTGAGATGCTCTATCAAAATTACAAGACCGTCTGTTCGCTCAAGGGTATTGCCGATATTGGCACCGAAGAAGACATGAAGGCCAAGGTCGTCGCCATCCTCGAAACCAACAAATTTAACGATCAACGTTCCTCCAAGCTTGATATTAATGAATTCCTCAGATTATTAAATTGTTTCCATGAAAATGATCTTCATTTCAAATAAATCAAATCAAAAAAAGAAAAGAAAACAACAACAATACCCTTTTATTTATATAAACAAAAAAATATATATATTAATTTAATTTAATTTTTGAATCTCTGGGAGACAAGTACTCAAAAACACACTTTTATCGCATTCTACAATTTTCTACATTCGTGTGTATATAAAATATATATATATATATATCTCATTCCTCATTTGTATAGTATAGTAATAGTTATTGATTGTAGTAATAGTAGTAGAAGTATCTTTTGATTTGATTGTAAAGAAGAAGAAGAAGAAGATGTTTGGAGGTAAAAGTAAATCATCATCACCATCAAACAAAAAGAATGGTTTGTATCTAGAGGAAAAAGAGGAAGAAGAAGAAGAAGATATCTAGTGTTAACTCTTTCTTTTATCTAGATAGTAATAAGTCTCCACCTGGATTGAATGATGGAGGAGGAGGATTAAATGATTTGATAGAGGATATTGATATGAATCAAATCGATGGTATGCTTAAAAAGGATATCAGGGAAGATGATATTACATTGACTGAAGATGATATGGATGATCCTGAATTACTATCACAACTATCACAAATTGAAAGTGGTAGAAATCTTGTAAAGCCACAACAACATCAACAACCACAACAACCACAAGCAGCTGCACCAAAGAAATTACCAGCTCCACCTCCGCAAGTGGCAAAGAAGAAACAATTAACCAAAGAAGAAGAGGAAGAAAGAATGTTGATGGAATTTGGTGATGGTGATGATATGCCAAGTATCGAAGATGACGATGATGTAGATTTTGAAGAACAAATAGCAACTTTAAAAGAAAGAATCGTAAACTATAAACGTGCTGCAATGGCTGCAAATCAAGGTGGTGATAAAACAAAGGCTGTCAATTTAATGAGATCTGTCAAGTTGTTGGAACAAGCTATCAGTGAATTGGAAGATGGTATACCTGTTGGTAAGTACTTGAACAAGTAAACACAATTGATACAACCAATCATGCGTTAATATTAACATTGGTTGTATATTATTATATTTGTAGATACAAAATCATTACCACCACCAATTGCTGCAACAGTTACAATTGCACCAACTACACCAACAACAAGACCAAGTGGTAATAGTTCACCTACTGCTACTTCATCATCTGCATCATCAAGTGCATCATCATCTCTAAGATCAACACCTGTTACTTCATTGTCACCACCTGTTAGATCACCACCAAAGGTTGAAACAATGTCAAAGGAAAAGGTAGAACAAGAGGAAAGATTGGCAACTTGGGAACTATTTGAAGAGGAGTATAAAAAGAAACATCAAAGTTTGACCAGTGAAGCTTTGGTATGTAATTCAAAAGCAAAAGTAATCAATATATAATTGATAAATGTTTATTATTAATCATCATTTAATTTTGATGTTTGTAGAAATTAAAAACAATTGATAAACATAAAGCAGTTGTTTTATACAAGGAGAGTAAGAGTATTCAAGTATTGATAGATCAAATAGAAATATGTAAAAATGCAATTTCAAAACCACCTCCATACCACTACGAAGACAAGGTTACACAGACAGAGATTATTGTTCCACATCTCAAAGAGACGGAATTGGAGATTCTGATTGGAAAGATTGAGTTGCCAAAGGCAGCCGGTGCAGTAGACACTTATATTCAAGCAGAGCTGCCATATCCATCAGCCGAACAACCAATCAAGTTCCAAACAGGCACTACAAGTGCATCAACGGCCAACTACAACTATAAGACCATTGTACAGATTGAAAGAAAAAAGACACTCCAAAGAGTCTTGGAGAAAAAGAAACTATCCCTTACCATCACCTCCTCTAAAATGTTTTTCATGAAATCAGTCATCGGTAGATGTGAAGTTAAATTATCAGATCTATTAGATAAATGTGAATATTTTGAAAAGTCTCCTGTAAGTTTAGATTAGAAACAAAAACAAAAAAAAAAGAAAAAGATAGATTACTAATAATAATATTTATAGATATTAAAAGAAGGATCTAAAAAAGAAATTGGTGGATATGTAGAGGTAATCATTAGAATGAAGACACCATTAAATGGAAAAGAGTACAAGAAATCATCGGAAAGAGTTTTAGTGATTGACGGTGATCTTGGTAATATCGATACTACTGCATCAACAACAACTACCACAACGACAAATACATCTTTACCAAAAGATCCTGTAGCTTCTACTACAACTGTACAACCATCACAACCATCTCAACCACCATCACAACCTAAACCTTTAGCTCCTGCACCTACCACTAGTAAACCCGCTCCTCCTCCAGTTACAGCTCCAGCAGCTGCTGCTGTTGAAGACGATGAGGATGAAGATGTAGAGGATTTAAATCATATCATTTCAAATGATGTATTTGAGTTTATGTTAAATTCTGTTAATCAACAAATAGCCCAATCTGGAGCAAAACCAGATTTACTTGATAAGAAACAAGTAGGTAGTCATAGTGTAGTTTAAAAGATCTTTGTTGTGGTCAATCAAATTGATTTACTTACTCTTTTTTTTTTTTTAGGCATTAGAGATTAAACAAATGGTTTTGGAAACACAAGTTGATTCAGGAATGTTAACTGTAGAAGGATACATGAAACAATTAGAGGAAGCCATCATTCGTGATAAGAAATGGGCACAAAAATTGGTAAAAGAAGGGAAAAAAGAAAAGGCAATGAAGATTATGAGGAGAGTCAAAATTATGGAGGCTGAGGTATCCTCTTCCAATGAGGAATAATAATAATAATAATAATAATAATAATAAATTGCCGTTGTTGTGCGTGTGTGGAGATTATTAACAGATACCTAGATGAGTGAATCGACACGGTTTATTTTAGCTATGGGTTGTCATACAGACAGATCCTGTCAGAAGAAGAAGAAGAAGAAGAAGAAGAAGATTTCAAATAACAAAGATGAATGTGATGGCATTTGTTGTCATTAAATCTGGAATCCAATCAAAATCAAAATCAAAATGAATGAAAAAGATGAGGGTTGGGGAAACCTTTGAATCTACCCCAATCAGAGACCACACACTCGCTTTCACTGTGATGGTCATGGGTTGGGGAATCCCATTTATTATTACTCATGAAGTAAGATTTTGAAAACATGAAATCAATCGATGATTATTAAGTAAAAGAAGAAGTTTGACTCTATTTAAAGTGGTGAGTTCATGGGCAATGAGAAAGATGGTTGGTGTAGTAGTAGATCTACTAACCGACAACTACGAGTAATATAGTTGTGTTCCACAATCACCCCTGTCTCCACACACTCACAACATTGGTGTGTTTGTAGAAAAAACCATAGAAGAAATGAAAAAGATTGATTGATGAACATCGTTATATTAAAAGTTAATAATACAATAAAGAGATAGTAATGTGATCAGACAAAAAAAGAACAGTTGTGGTTGGTATGACGACACGATTGACATTGAATCAATCAACCCAGTGTAAAATGGATGGGATGGTTTTTTGTGAGGAGAGTCTTTGAGGTCAATGCGTAGATTCGATTAGTATGTTTAAATCGTAGAGTATGATCGTTGTGATAGATTAGAGCGAAGGTACGTGCGATGGGTTGGCAAGTGAAAACGTTTGGGGTTGCTTACACTTTTAAAATAGAACCACCCACATTTGTAACAACGGGCGGCATGTCGCAAGGGCCGGGGTGAAATTCACATTTTTGGGTTTTGCGAGTGCTCGAGATTTGGGCAGATGCGCTAAAAAAAGTCGTCGTTTTTGATCAGAGCCTTTTTTTAACACGAGGGGTTCTATTTGCGTCGCTGTTGCTAATTTTGTTGTGGGTGCTGTTTAGGTAAACCTAGGTTGTGGTCTGTCTTTTCGAATTTGTCGATTTAAATAAATACCCTGAAATCACCCTTCTGGACAGACGTCATTTGAATAAGTCATCAGCAACCTAAATACACATACACAGACACAGTTGGATAGTATATTTTATAGATAGTTTAGCCAAGAGAAGCATTCGATCCTATAATCAATCACCCATCAATCTTCCAACCTACCATCCAACCATCCAGACAACAAAGAATAATAATTATTAAATTAAATTATTATATTATATTATTGATCAAAATCTATTTCCAAAATCATTTTCAATATTCAAAGTGATCTATTTTCAGCAACAACAAAAAGATAGATCTACACTCACAAGTAACTCGTAATTCAAGTATATATCTATAAACATTTTCCCACACACACACACACTCTTTCACTACACTACACTTTGTTTGATCAATCTGATTTTTTGACCAAAAAGGAAATTAGATTCTTTGTTTTTAAATTATCCACATCCACCCATCCCTCCCGATCGTATTTAATTATAGACGATTATCTTATAAATAATACACTTGTTTAAGTTTTTTTTTTGAGAGCCCGCAATCAAAAAAACCCGTCCATCAATCTTGCAGAATCTTCAGGGCTACTTCACCCACCAATCCAATTTCATCGACACACCCGCTCACTCTTTGCTCTATCAAATTTTCATTTTTCTTTATACCTCTTGTTTGGAATCCAAATCACCAACTAGACGAGACCTAATATTGCCATTGTCTACTTAAATTTGGTGTTTAGATATTTCACCAAGTTACCAAGCATTTGTCAACAACTCTAGAGAATTATTATTATTATTGTATTTAGTAACCAAGCAAGGAGGAGGAGGGATGATTTATAAATTAGTAAATAGTCGTAGTGTTTTAACAAAATGTCTTTTTCATAATATTATTTTTTAGGTTTACATCATATAATAGATATAGATAATTTTATTTATTTGTAATAATAATAATAATATAATATATGTAAGTTTTTATTTTAAAAAATAATAATAGTAATAATATATTATTTTTTTTTGTTTTACTATCCACACATCACATATATATTTTAAAATCTAAAATCTAAAAGTACCTAAATATGTACATTCAATCACAGATAATATTTTGTGATCGATCCAACTACCTGCCAACCCATTCATCCATTCATCCATCTACCTTTACCCATTTCCAATTTATTATTCAGTCAGTCAGTAACTACTGTAGCATTCTGTCAGTCGTCAACCCAATTGATTTTATTAGTGGTCGGATGACAAGATGATAGATAGGTTGTGTTTAATTAATTATTGTCAAAACATCAACAACAGCAGCAGCAGCAAACAAATAATTATAATGTGATAATTGGTGGTGACAATAAATGAGCAGTACTACTAGCATAGTTACCATTCGGATCGTTGAACTCACCTCACTTATCTTCACACCCACACAATGGTAACAGCAACCTCACTTTCAATTCAACACATATCTCACTCACACAGACCCACCCACCCTCACCCACCAACCCATATCCAAAACCATATGTTTTTTGTCGACTAGTTGGAAAGGATAGGATAATCACTATTAAATTATATTATGTGGACAGACGGACGGTGAATGGGATGCTAGCCAGTTGATTCCTTTCCCTTCCCCACCCACAAAGTGATAAATTTTAAAGTTAAACTGTAACCGCCGTCTTTTGACGAATCCGTCCTCCACCTCGATCATCATCCTCCTCCTCTCTTCTTTCACCCCCTCTATCGATACGTTACAAATGAACGATCACCATAATCAATGGACATATCTGGAATAGCACCTTTTTCTTTTAATTTTCATTCCAGCTGGTCTTTCCTTCACCACTCACCCAGAACCAGTACTATACTGCTGCTGCTGTATCTCCTCTATGATGATCTTGTTTAAAAAGGGTTCATTCATTCATTTCAAAAACAATAATTATTTTATTTTTTAAATTACTATGTTTCTATCTTTTAATTATAATTTACAATTATTAATAATACCAAATCTTTTTATTTCCAAAAATAAAATTAATAATAATCAAAAAGTAATTAATTAATAATTTTTAAAAAAAAATTAAATCAATAATAATTAATAATGGAATATCAAATCCAACAACAACAACAACAACAACAAATGAAACCAATGTCATATTTTGAAAGTGATTTTTATAGAAAGTCACAGACTTATCCTCATCCATTCCAAACTGATCCAAGTGCCATTCTTGCTAATTTCAAGGGTTACAATCTAGCTTCCTATGGATACTATAGTACTCCATCGCAATCTACTACAGTATCATATCCATCACATTTAAAGTCATCCAATGACAATAATACTATATTTAACTTTATTGGAAATGCTACCTGCGCCGCCGGCGGTTCTTCTGTACTCCCACCATACCCATTTGAGAACAACAACAACAAGTCAAGATCATCATCTTCACCAACTCGTTTCATTGTTCCATCTCCAACTCACCAAACATCTTATAATAGCTATTGTTACCCTTCTGATGCTCAATCTGTGCCATCCCCAACCTCATCATATACCTCTTCAAGTGCACCAGCCTCACCAGTATCATCGCCTATCCTCAGCATGCCACAAGAATGCAAGCTTGGATCAAAGTGTGTACTCTGTGAGCGTGGCCAACCACCCATTTTGCTCAAGACCCCCACTTGGGCCTCGATCATGAAGGTCGTCTTTTACACGCTGTCTGCAGCCTACCCAGAGAAGGAATACTTTAGTCTCAAGACCGACGTCTACGAGTTTATGACCTCGCACTGGGACCGTCTCTACATGAACAAGAAAAAGTCAGACAACTGGAGAAAGCAAGTACAAGACATGCTCAGTCACTCCAAGAATGTATTCGAGAGTGGCATGGACAAGATCAAACAAAATGGATTCTGGAAACTCAAGACTTGCACCGACCCATGGCAAATCCGCCAACTACCCTCCTCGTCGCCCGTCCAACAATCTCAAGAGACTCCAAGATCTCCGGAATCCAAAAAGAGATCGGTCGAAGACTACTCTTCAGAGAGTGATGATTTGTTTGATGAGTCTCGTTTATTATGTTCACCAAAAAAGAGATCCGTCGCCATCGTCGACCAAACTACTAGTGAATTTGTACAAACCGCTCAAGAACCATTGGTAGAAGAAATCAAAGTGATGCGTGAACAAGTAGCCAAGTTGTCAAGCCATATTCAAGAGATTCGTCAAAAGTTAAATGACTCTCCCAATGAAATGCAAGGTGATTCTATCGAATTGGAGTTGATCAATGAACAAGCTCAATTACAATTCAAATTGATCCAAGAGAAACTTTTGGATATTGACAAGAAGGAAAAGGCACTCAATGATATTGTCAAACAACAACAACAACAACAACAAAGATCGAATTCATCCAACAATTTGTTAATGATGACAACTGTCACCATACCATCACCCATTTCACTTCAAGGTCAACAACCATTAAATAGAAGTAGTGGTTCTCTTTTGGATCTTCTCCATACCTCCAACAATGAAAATAATGATTATACATTTGATCAATCTTTTAATTGGTCAAGTCCAAAACAATCATCTGTTAAATTAAATTAAACATTGTAACAATCAAAAAATAACATCAACAACAATAATAACAACAACAAAACCATTTTACATGTATAAAATATCTTTATACAAAGTTCAACAATCCTCCCCCAACTCCTTCAATCAACTACTAATATAATAATAATAATAATATAAATGGAAACATATAATCCAACCAACCAACCAATCAAACTCTCTTCAACATAATATTTATAAATCATAAATATTTTCATTATCTTAATGGTGGATCATAATATCCACCAAACAACCCTATTTAAAACATTATTAACTTTTAATTAATTAATAAAGTATATACCCAAAACTACCAATATTGTAAATTACCAAACTAAAACATCCAAAGTTGTACTTTGATATTTTTTTTGATCGAACTTTGAAAATTTGAATTGTTTTGAGCAACCGAAACAAGGGAGGTCAACGGATAAATTTCGATGACAGGGCGTGTTGGGGCATCAATTGGTAGCTACGTAGTCAAAGTCACCTTTTGTTTCTTTTGGTCTCTTGCTTTTGTCCTTCCTCTCCTCTCTCCTCTCTCTACCCTTGGATCACTCCTCTTATCACTTACACAAATCAATACAATGTAGATAGTTACACCTTCAGATGATATTAATCAAACCTTTGTAAATAGTAATAAATAGTAATAAATAATGACATATATATATAATAGTAGTAGCAGTAGGCGAAGGAGGAAGAGTAGGATTTATAATAATAATAATAATAGTAATAATAATATATTAATCACATTGATCACACTGATCACTTTAATATTATTGTCAACAACAATAACATTGATCAGTGCTACAACCACAACTAATACACGTATACAATCATGTACTTCTAATTTAATTGATATAAATAACAACAACGAGAATAATAATAATAATAATAATAATAATAATAATAATAATATTGATAGTAATAGTAATAACATAAATAATAATAATAATAATGTAAATAATAATAATAATAGGGATGAAAATGGTCATCTGAAATTTAAAATATCATCTTTTAAAAGAGAAGTGTATTCTTTAAGTAGAGTATTACTTGCTCAGGAACAAGATGAAGATAAAGAAGGAAATGAACTAGAACTAGAACTAGAAGAAGAAGAACAACTAGAACAAGAGGATAGTTGGAGTTTAACACCAACACCATTCTTGAAACAAAAAAGAAAAGTACCATCACAGAAATTAGAGATGTTTGAAACTAAATCAACACCTAGAGGTAGTAGTATTAGTGCAGTGATTAGAGGTGTAGTTTATATAGACTATACGTTTGAAAACTTTTTCTACAAGGATCTACCGGTTGTTGAGGGAGTCAAGGTGACATTGGGTAACTCGGCCAACCCAGCTATACAGACGGTTATAACAGACTCGGGTGGAAGATACACACTGTCATCAAATATAATGTCACCTGGCAACTATAGTGTATCCGTCTCGTTGAACGACAAGTTTATAGCCAAGTACTTTTCACCGTTCCCTTATCATCAAGTGAGTATCCCACCATCATCACATGTCTACAACTTGGATATCCCAGTACAACGTAGATCAGATGCACAATGTATGGGTGTATTGGTAGGTCAAGACGACGAGAGTCAGATGATCATCCAATTTGGTACGTCGAATATCTTAAACTATGGATGGTGTGGTCCCAAATACATAGCCGACAAACAAGATTCAAAGGTGTGTAGCTATCGAATTGCCAATGCACGTTTACCATCAGACTGTGCTATCGTCGTATCCGACGACACTGTCACAGTCAGTTACTCCTATCCCATCAAGATTATCGTCTATCTGGATGACAATTTTGAGGGATTCGATCAGTTTGGAGACAAGACACTCAAGCCAACGCCTTTTATCGGTGCATTTACAGTATCTGCCAACTATACGTTTGGTGAACGTTATTTCACAAAGATATTTAGTACCTCGAATGGTATTGTCGAATTCAAAGTACCTCCAAGAATCAGAGTCACTCTCACACTTGGTACGATGACCAACTCCTCACTCCACCCAATACTCAATCATCTCACCATTGTAGCCAACAACCAAAAACGAGGTCATATTATTTATATGGGTGTTTTCCGAGCGGTCATGCCAGACAGTACCTATAAACTAGTCAGTCTACATCAATACCCATCATGCACTGGTGAGTCCATCACGGTTCCCTGTGGATTCTACTCAAGTGATACATTGGACAGATTCCACGGCTGGGGTCATAAAGTTTATTCCATTTCAACAGGTCTTAGATTCTCTGTACAATTTCTTGAAAGAGATCGTTTAAAAGCAAGTGGTAATTGTGTTCATACTGATGGTAAAATATCTCAAATCGAAGTTTTCTTAAATGGTAAAAAAAAATCAAAATTAAAAAAAGTAAAGTAGTAATCATCAAAACCTTTTTATTAACATTATTATTATTATTATATTTCTTTTTTAGAATTAATGTCACCACATAAAGAAATACCAAATATTGGTAAAGTAATATCATTTATAAACTTTTATCCAGAGAAATTATTTCCAACTTTTTATTTAAAACCAAATGGTAAATACAAATATTAAATAATCATCTATTTATATTAATTACTAATTATTATTATTATTCTTTCTTAGAACCAATTGAATGTATTGGAAATTTAGAGGTAATGGGAAATTTGATAAATTGTACGATTGTATCTGGGTTTGGAGAGAGGGAAATTAAAGTTGAATATCCAAATCAACGATCGTATAGAGGTAGAAAGATATACTTGTCTTATCAATCACATTATTCATTTACAAATACAGAGTCGACATTGGCCACTTCGATATCGGGTGGATCAACTAAATTGGATTGGACTTGGGATGGAATGCAAACAAGTGGTTTTACATTATTAAATGTGTATAATCAAGGTTTGCATTTACTCATCAACGGTGATACTGTACTTAGAATCTATCCACCCAATGGAACAGAATCGTCGACTGTCATATCATCGTCTAATTTACGTCTACAGTATTCTACCTTTGCAACTACGTCGGCTGCTGCTGGTAAAACTACTTACTGGGCGTTTAATAATGGTGAAGGTCGGTCTGAAGTACTAGAGTTTTGGATTTCAAGCGCCGGATTCTATGCACTCAACGAAGATGGCTTGTTTTGGGGTGTGTACCATTTCCCAAAGGTACCTTACTTTGTACATCCACTGGTGTATCTGTTGGACCATCCCTTTGCCATTTTACAGGATCATGAGGACCATGCAATACTTGTCGATAGCCAGTACCTGTCCAATGGCCGTGAATTCTTGCGGTTGAATCAGACGGGTGGCTCGGTCGCACTGCAACTCGACCATGGTCCCGTCAGTCATATGGGTCACGCCCATATCCTGTGGGCACAGTCGTTTGGCGTGACAAGAGCCGGGTCAAAGAGTAGTGACTATGCATTGTGGCATCTTGGCGGTGACATATGTATTGTCGAGGTGTCGAGTGTCAATAACCTGGTAGGGTGTCTCGAGACGGGTGGGTTGGGAGGCAAGTACCTGACAGTGATCCCGCAAGGACTCGGATGGGCGGACTGGGGTTTCGCACTACTCGACGAGACAGGCAGTCTGGTGTGGGGTGTCATGGACCGATCGTCGCGACCCGCTGAAGAGACCACACTGCCCGGCTCATACTTTCAAGGTACCCAAACGATATCCTACTACTCGCACGGCGACCATGACAGTCACGAAGCACCACCTCTCTTTATCACCAACGGCTACCACTATCTCTATTTTAACTTGTCACGTGGTGTGGCTGGTTTTGGGATTGGTAACCCGTACGCGAGGTGGTTCAAGTCGATCAAGACATTCATAGAGGATCATGACATACACACCAATGAAAACTGCTCGTGGAGTGTGTCTGAGCATGGGTTTGACATGTCTCTTCCTGCCGACACGCCTCTATGGAGTATCCACTCGATTCAAGAACGTCGCACCAAGTATGTGTATATCCCACCACCTCCAACCGAGCTGCCGTCCCTCGTCAAGCGTGACCAAACTAAAGTCCGATCCGGTGGTTTTGTACTGATCGATGACAACGGGCTAGCTAGTGGTGGATGGTATGACATCAAGTCAATGAACTATACCAAGGGACTTGAAACTGGTAACTCTATCGGTAACCCATTCGTCATCCTTCGATTTGAAGATGGAAATCTTAAACTCTACGATCGACAAACTAACCAAGTAATATGGACCAACCCAACAACCGATGATCGGAGACTTCAAACAACGACAACAACAACAACAACAACAACACCAGTTGAAGGTCAAAAGTATATTTATCGATCCGGTCCCAATTGTGCTAGTAATACTAAAAATGCAAGAGCTAAAACCTTTTGTTTACAGCATTGTTTATTTATTCAAGACAATAACAAGAAGAAACAATGTCAAGAAGATTCATCATCATGGACATCTCATTGGGCTCCAGAGACACATGAGAATGTTATCTATATTGCATTGGCACCCAACTATCCAGAGATATTATTATTAGATTCACAAGGTGCCATTCAATGGTCATCAGGTACACATACATTTAATTTCTTTAAAGATTTAAATAAATAAAAAGTAAATAGTAAAAAGGAAGGAATGAACAATGATCATTGTCTTCTTGTACTACTCGTTGGCCTGTTGGTCACCGAAACGACAAAAATACTGGTACCCCAAAGACCGAATCCAAGGTCAAAAATTAATTAATTTTAACAAAAAACCCTGTGAATATGGTCATAAACGCTAAACCAAGAAAGATCTTTTAAAAATCGTTGTCACTTTAAGTTGATCAACTGCACCCTTTTACGACCCCCGTTAATCGATCTCAAGTTCCGTTCACTTTCTCCATCACCATCACCATCACACCAATAACAACAATAGTGTGTTTATTTATTTATATATATTTATATTTGTTAAAAGAGAGAGAGAGAGAGAAACAACACAATTGCAATCGAATCATTATCGATCAAACACCCAATCGAAAAAAATCATACAAACTCAAACACACACGACACACTGATTGTGTGATCAATCAATAGATAATGTCACGTTCAAATCACCATTATTTTTTATTATTATTATTATTAGTTGTTTGTTTAGGAACAAGAGTTAGTTTAGCAAGTGAAGCAATTTCTATAGAGGAAAAGGCTTCATGTAGTGATACGAATATTCTCAAGTTTACAACAGCTCTAACAGGTGTATGCTACAAAGTAGTCAACCTCAATGCATCGGCAATCGAATACTACTACGACTATGCGTATTCTGGAAATGTCGTTCGTCAAAGGACATTTAGTGACTCGGCTTGTGTCAATGGTGTGATTATGCCTGACACCTTTTTCAACAATTCCGGTGCTATCACTGGTTACGATGTCTTTCAATCCACGGTAAACACATGTACCGATGGTGTAACTGTCAAGGTTTTCCCTTCGACATCTGACTGGATCACATTCCCTAGAACTGGCTACTACTTTTACGAGATTAGTCCAATTGCGTCGTGTCCCAATTTCGATACAACCAACCGACAAACCTACATCTACCCAGGATCATGTGTACGATCTGATTTGATGGTAAAGAATAGCTTTTCAATCAACAATGCTGGCATTTCTGCAGGTGTTAATTGCTCAACCTTTTCCATGCCAATGACAAAGGTAGCATCCACTTGCTCAACCACTCATATTTCGCTCAAGATCACAACACCAGTCACCGATTTTAATCCAGTTGTTTCAATGTCCTATGCTCTGCCAGCTGGATCATTGTCATATCTTTCAGTCAGAGTGTCGTCGTCAATGTGGGATTTGATCAGTCCCAAGTACCAAGTTGCCCTTTTAGATGCCAACAATGTGACCTTTGGTTCATGTAGTTTTGACGTTATCCCAACCATACAACCATCATGTCTTGTTGCCTACACCACCAACATGTATCCAACTAGAATATGGGTTCGTACACTAGTAAGAGCGTTTGCAGCTAGTCCTGCCGAGATTGAAATGCCAGTATTATCAGTCACCGTTTTAAACGAGACTTTTACATCATCCAACTTTAGATTCCAAGTCACTTCATTACCAGCAGTATCAACTACCACCTATCTCTTTAATAACCAACAATTCACATGTCCAAACTTCCCATGTACAACACCAAATCTAAACCCAACTGCTTCAGGTGCACCTTTTAATTTAACAGTCTACAGCACGTTGAATGGTATCTTGTCCAAACCCTTTTACTTTATTTACAATCTTGCTCCAACCATTGTAATGAATAATATTTTGCCAGTCTCCATCTCGTCCAACTATCTCGCACTCAAGGCATCATTCAACGGTGGTAACAACTACACGGCCAGTCTCAAAGTATACTACCAAAACACGTCAATGCCAACCGAGCTACTTGCATGTGACCAACCCAATGGAGCACTAAACTATATTTGTAACTTTACAGTTAACCCTGCAACATATTATCGTGTTCGTATGGTCATCGATGATAACTTTAGTTCAAGTACATTTAGAAAATTATTTTTTTCTTTAAGTATGTTTTAAAAAAAAAAAAAAACAATCAATCAAAAATATATTAATTTTCTTTATCTATTTTTAGGTCCATCAACATATCTTGATGTAATTTCAAGTTCACCAAGTGATATTGTATTACAAGCACTTTATCCATTGACAGGAACTCTTCCACTCACTGTAACTTACTTGTTGGGTGGTCTGGCACAATGTACATTGGTTCTTTTTGGAGCTCAATGTAATATGTTTGCCTTGACATTGGCATCGTCATATAATATCCAAGTATCTTATCTTGGTGCGGGGGGTCTTTTACTTGGTAATTCTGACACTATCCCTGTCAGAACACAAGATTGGATAACACCAAATGTTACATTGTCATCGTACAATTCCATAACCCTTACCATTAGTTATGAATCGCTAAATATTCTCCCAGTCAACTATACAGTCTATGTTAATGATGTTGCTCAATGTGCTCAAACCTCTCCACTCGTTTCAATTGTAACATGTACATCTCAAGTACCCTATATAGGATTCCATTTGGTATCTCTTGGTTCTCAATCCAATAGATTCTCATTAAATACAACTCTTTCCTATTTTGCAAATTTTGTTCGTAAGTTAAAAGAATATCAAAAAAAAAATAACATAAAATAACAAATGTTACATTCGTTTCTAACTCTCTTTTCATTTTTTTTTATTTATAGCATCAATATCAGCCAATTGGTTTAAAGGATATACATTATTTACAATGACACCATCACAAAATTCACAATCATTATTAAAGTATGCATTGGCATTTGGAACACCAACTCAATTTGGAAATACCAATATATTTAATTTAACCACTACACTTGGACAAACATATAATTATTGTGGAGCAATCACTCAAATCAATGTTCCATCGGCCGTCTCTAAATCAATCTGTAATACATTCACACCAACCGCTCTCTTAGCATCACTTGTGATTTCAAGTTTGTCATCCAGCATTGCCATCCTTAGTTCTGCGTCAACTGGAGGTAGTCCATTCGACCCAACCAAATTCTACTTTTCGCTCAATGGTAGCCCTACATCTTGTTGGGGTGGTTCCAGCCCATCTTGTACCATCTCTAGTTTGACTGCCAATACATCCTACACTGTATTACTTTCAACCTATAATAATGATCAAACCACTACAAATTCAATTCAATTTGAAACATCTCGTATGTATAACATTAAAACATATAATAATAATAATAATAATAATAATAATAATAATAATTATTCAACATTCATTAATTTATTTATTAATTTATTTTAATTTTTAGCAAAATCATTCCAAGTTGTACCATCAATTCAAATTTATGCAACTGGGTTTTATGTAGATGCAGTTACAGTTCCACTACTTTCAACTCAATTAAACCCAACTGTTTTGTTGAATGGTACTGTAGTTTGTAGTATACTGCCATGTTCTATTAGAGGTCTAGTTGCTCAATCAGCCTATACTGTAAAGGTTATTGTTTACTCGGTAATTGATAATACCTACCAAGAATCGGTTGTACCTGTTACCACTGCACTACCATTAAAGGCATCGATTGGTGCCAATGAATACAACCCTACAACACAAACATTTAGAGTTAATGTATTGTCAGTGTCTCAGGGTAACCCTACATCGACCAAAACCTATCAATACGACTTTAATGGTGTAGGATGTGGAGGTGCTATGATATCTTGTGATATTCCAGCTACGCCATCACTCGTCATCGGTGGAACAGTAACAATATCGGATACATTTGATACTGTTGCCATTCAATTGATGGTATCAACGTACGTCGGGTTGACAGTACAATTAAAATATTTGGCACTTAGTAAAACCATTTATTTCAGTGCTGTACCTTCACAAGTTGTTAGTGAAGCCACGCCAGTATTTTCAATCACTCCAAGTGCCCCTGTACAAATATCAAATAATCCATCGTTTGATTATATGATCCCAACCACTCAAAGTACAAGTTATAATATTGTTGCCAAGTACACTTATCCACCATCGGCCCCCAACACCATTGTATTTGCAACAGACATGAAATCCATTACAACCTTTGGATCCATCTATTTGCCAACCATCAATCCAATCAAATTAGTTTCAATGACCGATCAATCAATGGTGGTTGAATACGGTGTGTTGGGTGGTGCACCAAGTACCACTACACTCTACAGTGTCAAATCAAACGGAGCTGATGTTTCAGCTTGTCAAAATACTCCTTCCACTCAATGTACAATCCCAATGATTGGTATTGGTTTCTATATCATCTCTATTCAAGCATCAAATGAAATCACTTTAAATTATGATAATACTCAATCTCCATTAAATAATATTCAATGTAAGGATGGAAATATTAAAAAAAAACAAACAAACAAATATTAATTAATCTTTTTTTAATATTTATTTTTAGTGACAACAACAATATCATATGTAACATCAACAAGTATACAATTAAAGTATACAAGTAATTATGTATTTTCACAATACCAAGCTTTGATTGGGTCATCAGTGTATGCACAATGTCAACTTGATGGAGTATGTGTTGTGAGTGGTCTAGTTAGAAATACCACATACAATAATATTGTGATTCAAGGTACGGACAGTACCACCTCTTATACTTTAAAGTCTGCTCCATTGACTGCCACCACTAGTTATCCATTTGAAATGACCAAGATATTTTTAATTGAATCTACACCAACCACAGCTACCATTGCCTATGGATTGGCTGATCGTGGTACACTACCAGTTATCTATACAATCCTTGTCAACGGTATCTTTATCCAAAATACAACACTCCCCATTACCACTCTCAATACTCTAGGTCAAGCTATCAATGTAATGGTTACTGCTACTTATTATGAAGATCAAGCATCATCTTCAAGAATCATTAACCCACCTCCTCGTATGTACAAAAGAATGAATATTTATTTTAATAATAATATTAATATTAATATTTATTTTGATTTAATTTTGTAGAAACAATTGATGGAATTAATTTAAATTTAATTAAAGTTGATATTACAAGTGTGACATTTAATTTTACAACCAATGTACCATTATATGATGTTCAATATACAGTTAAATTGAATGGTGTTGTCATGCCTGGTTGTTTGATTGGTAGTGTTTGTAGTGCCAGTGGATTAAAGGAAGCTAGTACCAATACTATATTGGTTAGTGGAACTTATAATAATGGCCAATGGGCTCCCATTAGACAAACTACCTTTACCACCTTTTCCAAACTCAAATCAGTATCAATTGTTAATAATATTACAACTGATACCATTAACAACTTTGTCATTGTAAATGTTGATTCGGTTGGAGGTGATCCTCAAAACACTCAATTCACCATTTACAATGGTCTCACCAAATTAGTGCCAGCTACCAGCTCTAGACAAATCTCAATTCCATTGGTTAAATTATACCCATGGTATCAACTTCGTGTCATTGCAAATTATTCAACTTCATCTGTTATTTCCCCATATTTAAATTATGTTGCTTTATCTTGTAAGTAATGAAAGAAACTAAATGAATAATAATAATAGACTATTAATTTATTAATTGATTTATTTATTTTTTACTTTTAGTTGAAATGACAACAACTGTAACATCAAATAGTGTACAAGTATCAGTTACACCATCATATTTATTAGATGTTGGGGTATGGACACCTTATATTTTTGTAGGTAATTTTGGATGTACTGGATTAAATTGTAATATTCCAAATTTAAATCCATCGACTGATTATTTGGCAACATTTACGGCAACACAATCACTTGGAAAGATATCACAGAGTCTGGGATTCAAGACTAATGATATATTCCAGATTGCTGCTATCAACTTGTTGGATTATTCCGTTGATTGGTTACAAGTTGGGTATCCTGCAACTGGAGGAAACACTCAGACACCATTAACCTATTCAGTACTTTTGAATGGTCAACCTAGAGCCGAATGTGGTTCTACTCAAAGTTTTTGTAATATTACTGGTTTGACACAGGGTATTGAATATACTGTCAAGATTACAGCTACTCGTGTAGCTCAAGAGGTTGTTACATTGTCTCGTATCATTACTCTTCCAAGTGGTGCTGATTTAACTATTAGTGTAACCTCGCTGACTACTTCAACTGCAACCATTGTATATCCATTACGTGGTGTATTGACAGAGTCAATTCCAATTACTTATAGTGCCACTTTGAATGGGTCTGCTTTGTCCTGTGTAGGTGACTCTTGTCAATTGACCTCTCTTGTTCCAGGTCAGACATACTCGTTTGGTGTGACTGCCAAGTATCTAAACGACAAGTTTATATCAAGTCAAACTGTATTTACAACATACCCAGCTATCAATGCTCCACAAATAAGTATTGTCCAGTTGACTACAACTGTCATTATTGTCAATATTACAGTCGCTGGAGGTGTCCCAACTTCTCAAACAATACAACAACTTTTGATTAATGGTATCAATCCAACCCAACAATGTACATCTGGGTTGTGTGTATTCAGCGGTCTTGTACCAGCCACAACATACATCTTTAAGGCAATCGCAACCAATGACGCTATCACCAAAGAGACGACTGTCGCAGTTACAACCTACCCCATCATTTCAATTGCCAATTTTGAACCATACCAACGTAATGCTACTGGTATCTATGTTGATCTGACAACCAACGGTGGTGTTCCAGGCCAAAGTATTTGGACTGTTACAGTTGACTCTACAGTCCTCTGTAGTAGCGCCAACTCTGGGTCACCCTCTGCATGCTACCTACCCATCACGAATCTATCAACCTACCAATTCCGTTTGGATCTATCTAATGACGGTACATCACTTAACCGCGAGGTGCTATTCCGCGCATACCCCATCCCCGACGGCGTCATTATTGCCAGTCTGACCAACACCACCCAACAAAGCATCGCCTTTTCCTGGTCGGCCAGTGTCAATGGAGGTGTTCCCCTCGCAACCTACTATGAAGCCCAACTCTCCTTCGACAACAAGACATGGGGTCCTGCCTGTGTCTCCTCGGTTACTTCTTGCACCGTCAACAAGTTGTTGGACAACACAGCCTACAATGTGCGTATCGCAGTGCGTAACAACCGATTCGATCCCATCATCTCACCTGCCATAGTCCTTGTCACACAGACTGAAGGTCCTGTCACGTGTTCTCTACCGTGTCTTAATGGTGGTAGCTGTCAGAGCGGCTACTGTCTCTGTCTCAAGGGGTTCGACGGTCCTCAATGCGAGTTTGGTGGCAACTCTACCACAGGTCAACCAAATACACCTGAAATGTCAAAGGTAGAGATCAACCCAAACAACACTGCTGTGTCATTGTTGAACAAGTATGTCACACTTTCATTCTCGATGCAATCGATTGCAGAGGTCGATCCAGAGGGAGTATTGATCGACGAGATTGACTTGACAACCACTCAATGGCAACTAGTACTAAACAACGAGACTACAGTCACTCATCCAACCACGCAAGAACAACTAACTGAACTATTATTTGGATATGTGTCTGCACCGGATGGATTGGTCTCTGTCAACTTTACACAATACATTCCACCAAAAGATTCATCGGCTGTATTGACAGCCGACTCTTATCCAGTAACATTTGCAGGTGAAACCATCAATGTTAAATTGGGATCACTAAAGTATAGTGTAGGAGTTAGAGGATGGCAATTTAACTCGACTGAAAACTCTCTATACCTATCAACATTGGTTGGTGATATTGGAAATGACACTCAAGTCACTTTTAATAATGGATCGGTCATGTCGACACTTGTGATGGTTGATTCAGTTGGTAACCAGGTATACGGACGTTTAATTAATCGTGTACTTGTTGATAACTTCCCAATGCGTGTATCTCATCTAGTCAAACAGTCCAACCAAGGTAGCGGTACTATTGTAACAACCATCATTCCATCGTTTATCGAATCATTCATCTATGACCCCGATATTTCAGTTCTGGTCTATGACAAGTCTGAAACCAAATCAGATCCAATCGACGAGAAGAGTTGGACTGCTGTCATCATCGGTGTTACAGTCGGTGTTGTTTGTGCAGCTCTCATAGCAGGTGCTGTTATCTTTTACTTAAAGAAAAACAAATACCAATTAAAATCGATTAAAAGAAAGTTTAAAAGATCAATCTCTTTAAAAGAATGGTCAAAACATAGATAGATAACTATACAAATAAATAAATAAATATAAACAAATAATATATTGTACAAATTATAAATAATATAGGGAACAAGACTTGTACCGACTTTTAAATTCAATAATAATATCTAAAATATGCCCAAAAACAGAGAGTTGGAAATTTTAAAAAATAATGAAAACCCTGGTCTCTTTCAAAGTCGACCCGAAAGAGACATTATCGAAAATCGCTTGGCCCCTAATTATCTATATATCTTTGTTGTGTTTGACACAGCTCAAAGCTTACACTGACACTATTTGGTGAAGAACAACTAAACTAATCAAGCGCAACTTATTAATAATACACCGAGCCGGGATAGATACAGAGATAAAGGTATGTAGTTACCCAGGTCTAGAATAGTCGGAGGAGGAACATCAACGAGTTAGAGTAGTTTAGGTTGTTTGACGGATAGAGAGAGATGAGATGGATGACAGGCTACGGGAATTGAAATCGCGTAGAGTAGTGGGTTGTTCGCACCTTTGAAATTGAATGAGAGGAGACAGAGAGAGTGTTTTTTTTTTGTTATTCATAATCATTAACAACATATTAATATTTATTTATTTATTTATTTATTTATTTATTTATTTGAACAAACAATATCATTTATTATCTATTATCTAGAGTCATTTCAATATCATAATATATTATTTATAAATATAAATTTAGGTTAGGTGAACAACACCCTTTTTGTTTACACATCTATTACATAACTACTCGTTCATTATCAACAACAACAACAACAACAACAAACAACAACAACAACAACCAATATATATATATATATACTATAGTATTATAAAGAGGAAGGGGAAGTCTATCTCTTTCTTTCTTTATTTCTTTCTTTGTAGTCGGAAATGAAATTTGGTAAACAATTAAGATACGAATGTGTATCGGAATGGAGAATTAAATATATATCATATGGTAAATTAAAAAAGTATCTTAGATATCTATATGTTAGACAACAGAAACAAGATCAACAACAGTTACAGTTACAACAAGACCATCATCAACAACAGAAACAACAACAAGATGGATCAACAACACCAAATCAACCAATTGTTGATGGTAGTCAATCTCCAGAGAATATAAAGTTTGATACACTTAGAGTATCACCACCAATGCCATCGACATTGGCACCAAATATAAAGCTTGATGGTGATTCAACAACCATCAACGCATCGGCAGATGATCATGAAGTATATGATGAAAAGAGTCGATTACTCGCCCCAGTTGTATCACCATCTGTTGGTTCATCATCATCCTATCCAATCTATCAATCACCCGCCGAAAAGGAACAACTGTTCATGTCAAAGATTAAAGAAGAAATTAAAAAGATTAATGAATTCTTTAGTTTAAAAGAAAAGGATATTATACTTCATTATAACAAACTTACTGAACATTGTGGAATGGTAAGATAAAAGAACAACAAAAACAAATAATACTTGAATATTAATATTAATATTTATTTCTTTTTCTTTTTCTTTTTCTATTTAGATATTAAAAGAAAAGAATCCAAGTCCAAAAGTATTAAAGAATATTCAAAAAGCATTTGCCGAATTATATAAAGGTTTGACAATGCTTGAAAACTACGTTACATTAAATTATATGGGTTTTTCAAAGATCCTTAAAAAGTTTGACAAGATGGCTGGAAAGAATGATAAAGAAAGAAATTTGGAAAATATTGAAAAGGAATTATTCTATCAATCAAAATCTTGGAGAAATATGAAAGAAGATGTTGAAGTAAATATAAATAGAATAATATATAATTATAATCATTTTTTTTTTAACCTTTTTTTATTTTTTTTATATTTTAGTTATTATATTGTAAAATATTTAAAATTGATAAATTGGCAACAGCAAGAATTAAATTAAGACCAACATCATTATCACAGACAACCAATTATCATATGTTGAAGCTTGGATTTGCCAATGGATTTAGTTTGGCAGCATTGGCATTTATCATTATTCTATTTGTTAGTCCACCGCCTGGAAACCCAGATTGGTCGAAATTTGTTAGTGTAGTACCCATTTTTAGAGCTGTTGCCGTTCCTATTTTGGCCGTTTGGCTTTGGGGTGCCAATGTATACGTTTGGGAGAAACAGCGTGTCAATCATATCCTTATTTTTGGTTTCGATCCCAGAACGTCGGTCGATCATCGTAGAATCTTCAAAACAGCCTCCTTTTTGACAAGTATATGGTTGATGGCTTTTCTTTTGTTTTGTGGAACCATTATGGGCAACTTTAACTTTCTCCAGATCCCCGCCGAAGTCTATCCCATCACATTGGTCACCTTCTTCCTCATTGTCGTATTTTTCCCATTCCGTTTCTTCCATCGCAAGTCTAGACTTTTGCTATTTGTCACTCTTGGCAATGTTATGATGACTCCATTTGGTTCAACTAAATTCCGTGCTCTCTATCTTGGTGATGTCCTAACTTCAATGGTTAAAACTATTTTCGATTGGGAATATACTGCTTGTTATATTTTTTCTGGTGATTGGGAAATTAATTGTAAATTATAGAAAATAGAAAAAAACAAAGAATATTTATTCATTTTTTTTTTTTTTTTTTAGCTGGAGGTAGATGTAATAGAGTAAATCAAATTGCTTTACCAATTATATCTGGATTACCATTATTATGGAGATTTATGCAATGTATTTTGCGTTATCGTGAAACTAAACAAAGAATTCATCTTGGTAATTGTTCAAAATATGCTGTTGGTTTTTCTGTCGTTTTATTCTCTGCTCTTAATGGAAATTATCTTAGTATGTCAAAAGAAGAATATTGAAATGTATAATTTGACAATTATTTACTAATTCTATTTATTTTTAGATTATCCAGAACCATGGACACCATCAAGAATATTATGGTGTATTTGTTTTATTTTAGCTACATTGTATATGTATGTTTGGGATGTACTAGTTGATTGGGGATTCATGTGGATGGGTAAACCTAGACCATTGCTCCGTCAATCACTCATGTACAAGCGATACTTGTGGGCATACTATTATGCCATCTTTAGCAATTTAATATTTCGTTTTGCTTGGACACTCTCTGTCACGCCACTCGAATTCAATATTGGCATCAACAGTGAGTTGTTTGTTACCATCTTGGCGACGGTGGAATTATTTAGACGTTTTACATGGAGTATCTTTAGAGTCGAGAATGAACATATCAGTAATTCACTACAATACCATGCATTTGATTTCAGTGAAGCACCTTGGAAAGATGAAATCAAAAATGGTACCAACAACGCAAACAACAATAATGCTCAAAACGCAAGTGGAAGTGGTAGTGGAAAGGGTAGTATTCTCGGAGGATCATTTGGTAATGCTGGTATGGCCGATGGTGAATTCCCCAATAGTTCGGCCAATTGGTACAATGCTGCATCACAATACTATTCAAAGAACAGTATGATTGATAGTAAATTTGATATTCGTAATTACCTTCCTTGGAATAGAAATAAGAAATCAAAAGATAACGAATAAAAATAATAAAAAAAATGGGAAATAGAAAGTATAGACAAATCTATTTCCTAAAATCCCCTTATTTATCTAAAAAATAGAATAAGAATAGATTTATATATATATTTATTACTAATAATAATTTATTCTCTTTAGTAATAATTTAACGTTGTTGTAAAAAAAAAAGAGATTATTATATTTAATTCTTTTTACCAGTTGCAGCCTTTTTTGCTACCTTTTTTGTTGGAGCTACTTCAACTTCTTCTTCCTCTTCATCGTCTTCATCTTCATCATCTTCATCGTCATATGACATATCATCATCATCACCAGCAGTTAAAGCTTGGAATGGATCTTGATAAGCCTTTACGATAGTTTCAAAAATATCCAATTCAGAGTTATCTTCAGATTCAATCCATAAAAGAATAAATGATTCTTCACTATCACTATCCTTTCTCTTTTTATCTGTTGATTTGTTTACTTTTTTTTCATTCTATAGATTAAAAGAAGATCTAAAAGTAAGTTATATGGGTCATAATAGTGTTTTCTATGCTATGTATTTATAGTTTCTGTTTACCTTGAATAAAACCTTTTCACCTGATAATTTTAATTCATCATTTGATTCATCAATGGTCAAGACCTTTTTAAGAGTCTTGTTTGAAAAGAGTTCGTTTGTCTTGAAGGTAAATACGATGGTCTTGGTGGTCAAGTTGTCAGAGTATGTAGTAGTAGCCTTTAAATCGACGAGTGCATCCAATACAGCTTGGTCCTTTGAAGAACCGATCAATTCGATCAAACCAGCAGTCAATACTTGTCTCCAGAAGCTCTCTACATTTGATTTGGCGATAATCTCGTCACGCTTGTTGAATTGATCTTGAAGCTTGGTGTTGTATTTCTTTTCAATCTCTATTTGTTTCTTTCTTGTCTCTTCTTGAACTAATTCAATATCTGCTTGAATAGCTTCAATACTTTTAATAACTTCTTCTGTTGACATTTTAAGATAGATAGATATTATTATTATAGTATATAATTAATATATATATTTATATTCTAATTAGTTTAATGAGTCTCGTTTTTCGTTGTCTCAGAGGAAGAATGAAGAAGTAAAATTAAGTGTGAAAATAAAACAAATGTCAAAACTCTATTCAGTAAATCGGTGTTGTGGATCGATCATTCAAATTCATTCTAATCAAAGAGATATATTTATAAATATAATATAATATCATATATGTATAATGTAGTAGTTGATATATAAACAATATATATATATATATACACACAAATACAGTACAAACACACGATGCAAGATACATCAGATGATCAATCATCATCTGATAGACATCATCATCAAAGTCTTCAACAACAAACATACTTTAGTGTTAGAATAGTAGATTTGGATTATTATCTTTATAAACCAGTTGAAAAATATGATGTTATTAAATCACCACTTGACAATTCGACCATTCAACAAGTACCCATTGTAAGAGTGTTTGGGTCAACACCTGCTGGTCAAAAATGTTGTCTTCATCTTCACAATCTATTTCCTTACTTTTTCATTCAATATAATGATGATTTACCTTTGGATAATGAACAAAGTAAGTAAAGAAAGAAAACAAAAATTAAAGAAATTATATCAAGTATAAAGTTTATTTATTTGTTTATTTTCTTTTAAAAGTAAATATATTTGTTAGAAAATTAGTTGCAAGTATAAATATTGCAATGGTTACAAATCAAAAACAATCAAATAATAACAATAACAATGTTCAACATATATTTAATATTAAATTGACAAAAGGTAGACCATTTTATGGTTATTATCCAGACAATAAAATATTTATTAAAATATTCTTGTAAGTAAAACAAATAAAAATCAAATATATATAATAAAATATTTACCAACTTGTTTGTTTCTATTTGTTTAGATATAATCCAGATAATTTAAACAAAATATCAAATTTATTAAGAAGTGGAAGTATAATGGGAAGAAAATTTGAAGTATTTGAAGCACATATACCATTTCTTTTACAAGTGTTTTTAGATTATAATTTGGCTGGAATGTCATTTATAGATTTTACACGTGTCCATTTTAGACATCCTCTGCCACAATCAAAACATACAACATGGGATGGTGGACAATTGGACCGTTCACAAGGTTTTGATCGATGTACATCCACCTCTCCTGATCATCAACTCATAGAATTTAGGAAATGGTTTAGTGATACTTGTCCAGACGACACTTTTCCAAATTGGTCTGCCATTAAAACTAGAAAGTCTACTTGTGAGTTGGAAGTTGATGGTTTAATTGGTGATACTACCAATATAAATTATAATAGTCAATCTCAGCAAGTAAAAGCGACTATGGCAGCGGCAGACAATCAGCAACAAACTGAAAAGGAAAAGAAATTGGTTCAATCTTTAAAGGTGATTTGGGATGATGAAGTAGGTCGACGTAAAGAAAGAGGTATGCCAACACAATTCACTCAGGCTGAAACACAAGAAAGGAAACCAATCGACCTTGGTTATTTTGCAAAACCATTGGCTTACAAACAAATCGATGAAATCATTCAAATTGAAAAATCAAGAAGAAAAGATAAAGGAGGAAAAAACAATGATAGAAATGAAAACGATAGAGTATTTGCAAGTTCACAACCAGAAGTTGACATTGAAACTTTGAAATCAATCAAAGATGATTTGGGTGGTTCTCATACATTGTCTCAAATGTATTATTCAATTCCATTGTCAAGCAATTCTGGTTCTCCTGATATTAAAGATCCTCATATTCATTTTAATCAAGAAATTAAAAACATTAATATTCAACAAAATCAACAACAAAATCAACCAAATCAACAAAATAATCAAGATATTGAAAATGACAATGACAACGATAGTGATGACAGTAGTAGTGATAGTGATGATGATCAAGTTAATATTCAAACACAAAATAATGATATTTTAAATGCTTCTCAATTTGTTGCAGACTTTTTTACACCTGTTGAATATTGGTCAGATGGAGGAGAAGGTGGATCTGTCAAATCTCATAGATCAAATTCACAACAACAACAAAAGCAACAAAATCAATCTATCAATATTAATATTCAAAATGATCAAAATGATAGTGATGATGATAATCAAATTTGGTCAGATGGAGAATCATCTGTTAAATCAATTCCTCAATTTGATGGTGGAAGAGATGAAAAGAAAAAGACTACCAATTCTGATTCTTTATCAAAAGGTTTTGCTCCCATTAATTTTGGACCTCAACATTTTTTCAATAGAAATAGTCAATTGACATTTCAACCTCCAACAACAACAACAACAACAACAACAACAACAAATCCATTTTCAATTCAACAACCAAAAAAAAGATCTCATTCAAGTAGTCATAATAGTAATAATAATAAGAGTACTAAACATTATGAAATTGAATATGAACCACCTCAAGATATTTATAAACCAACACAGAATACAACCATTTTAGATCAACCAAAATCAATATTAAAAAAGAATAATAATAATGATTTGACAAGAAAGAAAAAAAGAGTTAAATTTATGTTACCAAATGAAGAAGTAGCTGAATCCCAAATTGTATTTGAAACTCCTCATATTTATAATCATACAACCTCTACTACATCTACAACATCAACTAGTAGTAGTAGTAGGACAACATCAATTATAAATATATCACCAAATGAACAAAAATCTCCACCCAAACCAAATATTACAAATATTGTATCAAAAACACTCCCATTGGTATCTGAAATATCACCTCCTTCACCTTTAAAACCAAAATATTCTCCTCCAAAAAAACAATCTCAACAACAAAATAATTTAACACCAGATAGAGTTAAAATGGACCCTCCAACTAGTACTAGTATTTCTAGTACAAATACATTTAAGCAATCGAATTTTCCATTGGAAATGTGGTCACCAATTAAAGTTGATGATGATACGAAACCATTATTTTATCCAAGTAATATTTCTCCACCTACTGGATCCCCTCAAATTATTATCATTCATCCAGAAGAATCTCCTTTAAAAGGTGATAAAGTTGATCAGATAAAACAAGTGGAAAAACAAGAAATAGAAATTTCATTATCTCCTCCACCTCCTCCAATATTTGAAATTTTAAAAACAACAAAATCAAAAAAAGAAAAAGAAATAGAAGAAAAAGAAAAAGAAAAAGAAAAAGAAAAAGAAAAAGAAAAAGAAAAAGAAGTAGAAGTAGAAGAAGAACATTGTTTATCACCACCTCCACCAATGTATATTCCACCAATTGTAAATAGAAAAGAAGAGGAAAAAGAAAAAGAAAAAGAAAATGTTATATTTTTAGAAAGTCCATTCAACTATATTTCAGACAATAAGAGTGAAAAGGACGATCTTGATCTTCCTTCTGAAAATATATATAAATTGGTTATTGATGATAATAGTCAAGGAAGTGAAATTCTTTTTGAAGTTGAAAAGGAAAAAGAAAAAGAACTGTACAGCAGTCAAGTTGCTCATGTCATGGATCAACCACCAACAACAATTGGAATTGATTATTCACCAAATTTTTCATTTTCAAATGGTGGAAGTTCAATACATCAACAAGAAAAACAACAAATATTACAAGAGGATAAAATGTGTATCAATAATTTAGAACAATTTAAAATATTTAAAATTGATAAATTAGCACCAACAAACAAAGAGATTGAAATGGAATTGATAAATGGAAAGAAACCATTAAATATTTATCAAAGAGCCTATTATTCAAATCCAAAAGATCAAAATAGATTGGTATTGGATAAAACTATGGCATTTACATCAAAATTAACTCTTTCAAAGGGTATTGGTCATTGGAAAATGTTAACAAAAAACCCTCCTCAATCAACCATGGTTGAACCAAAAGTTAGAATATTGACACCAACCATTCCACCACCATGTCCTAAAAAATTATTACAAGATTTTAAATTGGAACAACAACAAAAACGATCTTCTTCTTCTACCTCTTCTTCATATCATTTACATCAAAAAACGAAAAAACGTCGACAGGGAAATATTTATTTAAGTAATGATTATTCACAAATATCACAAACAACACCAACACTTAGTTATTTAAAACAAATGTGTGGACAAGGAGAAGAAGCTGAAAAAACATTGAAATCCAATTTAAATCAATTCCTTACATTACTCAGTGTAGAGATTCATGTAAACACCAAAGGTACACTTAATCCAAATCCAGAGACGGATCCAGTTTTGGCCATTGCCTATGTTATTCGAGATGAAGGAGCATCTGAAGAACAAGGTGATGATTATAAAGATGTTACAGGACTACTTGTCATTGCTGCTAGTAGCAACACATCTACAATGGGATTGGGATGTCCAATAAGAGTATTTCAAGATGAAAGAGAATTATTAAAAGCATTTGTAGCATTGGTACGATCATTTGATGTTGATATTTTGGTTGGATTTGAAGTTCAATATGCATCGATTGGTTATCTCATTGAAAGAGCTCGTTGGATTGGAATATCACTCTGTGATGAGGTATCTCGTTTAATCTCACACATTCAAGGCAAAGAATCTTTAAACAAATCAAACAACTTTTTTGTTCGAGAACGTGATCGATTTGGATATGATCATTCAAGTGGTATTCAAATAGTTGGTCGTATTGTTTTGAATATGTGGAGATTACTACGTCATGAAATAACGCTAGACAATTATAGTTTTGAAAATGTTTGTTTTTATGCACTGCATCAAAGGTATCCTCATTATTCACATCAAGTATTGACAGATTGGTATGGAGATCCAAAGTCTATCGAAACAATTCCACCACCACTTAGATGGAAGACATTACGTCATACATTGGATAGAGCCATGGGATCACTCGATTTAATACAACATTTTGATATTATTGGACGTAGTTCTGAATTTGCACGTGTCTATGGTATTGACTTTTTCAGTGTTTTGTCACGTGGTTCACAGTATCGTGTAGAATCAATGTTGTTACGGTTGACCAAACCTGAAAACTATATTCTCTATTCACCGTCACGTGAACAAACGACCAATCAACCAATGCCAGAGTGTATCCCATTGGTCATGGATCCTGCCACACGTCTCTATGATTCACCGGTCGCAGTACTCGATTTCCAATCATTGTATCCATCTATTATGATTGGTCACAATTATTGTTATAGTACATGTCTTGGCAAGGTACAACCTACTTCTGACACTGACAATACCAAACGACTGGGATCTGGATCAATTAAAATACAAAATGGTCTGGTTGAAGCACTCCATGCGAACAATGCTATCAATGTATCACCCAATGGGGTAATGTTTGTAAAGTCTGATACTAGACGTGGTATCTTTCCAAAGTTATTGTCTGAAGTATTGGATACTCGTATCATGGTCAAAAAAGCAATGAAAAAACATAAAGACAATAAGCGTATCTACAAGATGCTAGATTCACGACAACTTGGTCTCAAACTCATGGCCAACGTTGCCTATGGATACACTAGTGCCACCTATTCAGGTAGAATGTCTTGTATTGAATTGGGAGATTCAATAGTTCAAACAGCACGAGAAACATTGGAATCTGCCATCAAAATTACAGAGACTGGTAAAGAGTTTAATGCATCGGTCGTCTATGGAGATACTGACAGTTTGTTTGTATTGATGCCCGGCCGAACAAGAGCCGATGCATTTGGAGTTGCTCAAAAGATTGCTGATCGTGTCACATCCATGTCACCAAAACCAGTCAAATTAATATTTGAAAAGATCTATCATCCATGTATACTAGTCAACAAGAAACGTTATGTTGGCTATAAATATGAAACACCATCACCACTAGAAGTACCAACATTTGATGCTAAAGGAATTGAAACTGTTAGAAGAGATTCTTGTAAAGTGGTTTCAAAAACATTGGAACGTAGTCTTAGAATATTATTTGAACAAAAGGATTTATCGGCAGTCAAAGAATATTTAATGAATCAAATTAAAAAGATTCTTCAAGATCGTGTCAGTCTGAGGGACTTTATCTTTGGAAAGGAAGTACGTATGGCCAATTATGTCAACGCTGAAAATGGAGGAGCTCTACCTGCTGCAGCTCATTTGGCAAGACGACTCATTGAAAAAGACCCACGTGCCGAACCAAGACATGGACAACGAGTCTCCTATGTAGTTGTCTATGGACTTCCGAACAGTCGACTTTGTGATTTGGTTGTATCGCCCATTGAATATTTAGAGAATCGTAAACTTCGTATCAATACTCTCTACTATATCACCAAACAAATCATCCCAGCACTTGACCGTATCTTTAAATTGGTTGGTGCAAATATCCCACTTTGGTTTAATCAACTTTCAAAATCTTTTCCATTTACTTTTAATCAAAAATTATTACAATTTTATCAAAACCAAAATAATAGTAATAATAATAATAATAATATGAATAATTTGGTTGCACAAAAAACAATTGATGAATTTTATAATATTATCAATTGTTTTATTTGTGGTAATAATTTGGATTCTCCTCCTATTCAACAGAAGAAAGGGATGATACCAGTATGTAATCAATGTAATCAAGATGGAGCTCAAACTAGCCATTTTGTCATGATGAATCGTTTGGCGAGTATAGAGAGTCAGAGGAATCAACTCTATGAAATATGTCACACTTGCTCGGGCGACAATCGGTTCTACTCGGACATTGAGTGTCAGAGTTTGGATTGTGATACCTTTTTTGAAAGAATGAAAATGTCAACACTTTATAATAATATTTTACTATGGTTTAATTCTAATCAACAACAACAGTATCAAGATGACCTGTAGATGTTTTAATGATCATCTAAATTGCTGAATCATTCAGATAAAAAGATACAGGAAAAAGGAAAATCATAATTAATATTAAATATTAAATAATATTAAATAATATTAAATAATAATAATAATTACAATACACTCTACCCTCACTATGACCCTCTTGTTTTATTGGAAAAAACTTTCCTTTTTTTTGCTTTCCAAAATAGGGAACGGTTTTTTTTATATTACAACGGTTGTCACAATAGAAGAAAAGCAATAGTATATTTTTGACAATATCTTTCAACCTTTTTCCTTTATTTTTTTTTTTTTCAGATGATAAAATTAATCATCTTTCAACTTTTTTCATTTAACATCAAATCCCCACTTCACACATATATACATATTTTCTCCCAAACACCCACTAAAAACACCAAACGGTTACCCCCTTTTTCTCACGCCTATACACTACCACTACTTTTAGCACTTTGGCATCTTTTTTTTTAAACTAACCATAGTAGTAGCAAGACTGTCTTTTTTATTTATTTATTCCACTAAAAACAAAACACATTTGTCTTTAAAGCTTTTTATTATTATATTATAATTTTCATATATAGTTTTTTTTTTTATTCTATTCATTTAATTATATAATTTTTTTATAATTATGAAATATGAACCAACAAATAGAGTCATTTTGGATAAAATCAAGGTATTTTTAAACAAAACCTTGAATCAAAATAATAATAATAATAATAATAATAATAATAATAATAGTAAAAAGAATGAAAATGATAGTAGTAACCTTGAATCATCAAACCATGGTGGTGGTATGATGATAACAAAGAAATATGATTGGAGCTTTACTGAAAAAGCATTGGCAAGGAGGTCTGCATCTGAAAACATCGATAAATATTCACATAATCAAGAACCCTATTCTTCACCAACTACCACTCTTTTCAATAATAATAGTAGTAATAATAACACTCCCTCTTTACTAGTATCATCCAATTCTTCATCAACCACCACCACTACTAGTACTGCCAATAGTCCATCAACAACATCAACACAATCTTCACCAACCTCTGCCTCTAATAATGACCATACTATTGATAATATGACAATTAAAAGTCAAAGTATATGTAGTAGTAGAAGTATAAGTGTATACTCTAGTTTTGGTAGTCTAATGTTTGAATCGTCGACAACAACAGCAACTAATGGTAATAAGGAAAAAAAATTAAAAAAGAGTCGGTCTGTTTGTGATGTTAAACCACAACAACAACAACAACAAGAAGAAACAATGGTCCAAAAGATTAAAACTGATGAAGAATATTATAAAGAATATCAAGATCAATATTATCAATATATAATATTAAAACAACAACAATTAAATCAAGCTAAATTATTAGAACAACAACAACAACAACAACAAATAGAACAACAACAACAACAACAATATAAATTAAATGAAGAATGGTTTAGAGATCCAGAAGATTGGGAAATTAATTTAAAATATTTATATAAATGGAAATGGAGAGAAGAAATGAAAATTCATTTTAAAAGATATAGAAAATTAAGGTCTACAATTAATCCTACTCTTTTTAATCAAGAACAAAAGGAAATCAATCAAGAAGAGGATGAAGAAATCCATTTTCCATTACCACATGACCCAGAATATTTGGATCAATTACTTGTCAATTTGGATCAAATCATTTTAGAAAATCAAGTATTGGAATCTTTATCGGATCATTTTGATATTGATTTTGATGACAATTATGAAACTTTAAATCAAATCGATCATATTTTAAATACTAGCAGTAATAGTTTATCTTTTGTAAATAATATCAATGTTTCTTATTTTAATGACATTGACAGCAATAATAATAATAATCAAAATTCACAAATTCAATTTGACATTAAAGATTTAATAGAATTACGCGAATCTTTAGATGATTCCTTAACATTGGATGTTCCATTTATTAAAAGATGGGATTCTAATATGCCAATACTTTCCGATTAAATGAAATAAATTTAAATTAAATTATTATAAAAACAAACAAACAAACAAAAAAAATTCAAAAAGTATATAAATAGCTACCACAGTTATTCTTTCTATTCTTTGACATGTAAATGAATCCATTCGATCCCAAAATGACATGAATATAATCAATAATACAAGTGAAAATAAAAAATGATTATTTATATTTATTTATTTTTTTTTGTTTTGTTTTTTTTTAAAAAGATTTAGATTGTTGGATAAGTAGCCATTGTAGCAATACCACAGTTATTCTTTCTATTCTTTGACATGTAAATGAATCCATTCGAACCCCAGTCTGACCCCCACGAGTTCTTTACAATGTAGTATTCATTGTTCTTGGTATCATCGTGGATAAAGGAGACCTTGTTTTCAAAGTTTGATTCTGGGTTACCCTTTCCAAAACCAACAGCCAAGACACCATGATCCAATTGAGAGGAAGAGCATTCAGGTGCGTAAAAGATACCAGACTTGTAGAATCTGAATGATCTTGGTGAGGCATCGATGGCAACAGAGACTGGACCAACATTACGAAGAACAGTTTCCAAGTGTTTTTCATTTCCAGCACGGATGTTTTGGTGGTCGCTAATAGAGGTGACAGCATTGGTAGAGTTAAACATACAAGCAGATGTATCAGTGGTGGTGTATGGGTAGGCTTCTTCAGATTCAAGACCTCCAGCATCAATAACATAGTCAAAGGCCAATGTCATTAACCCTCCATTACATCCGTTATTACCGTAACGCTTTGAACAATCAACAAGTTGTTGTTCAGATAATGAAATCATTTCACCAGTCTTGATTGCATGAGCTCCTTCAATTGCTCCAGTTCTAAAAAAATTAAAAAAAAAAAAGAATATGAATAAATGATCAAATTTGATTTAAAGAGTTTATACATACGAAGAGAATGACCAACAAGAACCACATTGACCTTGATTTTTAACGTGAGAGACAGCACCTTGTTTTCTCCAATCGACGTTGGGATTATCCTTGACGTTGCTAAAGACAGACTTGATGTGACCAAAATCTCTTTCGTCGGCATGATTGAGACCAACACGGAGAGCACCATTGACCTTGGTTCCGAGGTATAAACGTTGGTATTCCTTGTCGGTCAAATCGGCCAAGGTGTTCAACTCGAGCTTGTGATCGACCGACTTGTCATTCCATGTCTTGATGTAATCCATGTTCTTTTTGAAAATGTCAAAACGATTGAGGAATTCATGGGATTCATAGTTTTTCTCAAACTGACCAACCCATCCCTTGAATTCAGTGGTGTATTGTTCGTGGGAAAAGAGGGCTGTTGGTTTTGATCCCAAAGCTCCTCCTAAAAATGTTACACAAAATATTGCTAATAAAACAAAAATAAAAATTCTCATTGTTATAAAAAAATTTTAAATTGATAGAGTGAGTGAATTGATGTACAAAGATTAAATAGTAATAGTGATAATAAAAATTGATTGGGAATATAGAAATATTTATATATATACAAAAAAAAAATATAAAACTTTTATATTATTATTTAATATTTAAATATTTGAATTGTGAATAAGATGATATGTTTTAACAAATGAATTGTTAGATGTTTAAATAGTTGACTGTCATGTTGACGAGTAAAGGATTTTTAAAAGCTGGTATTACTCCCAGGAGTTTGAGTTGGTATGTGATGTTTTTTTTAATCTCTTCTGTCTCTGCCTGTACAACTCACTTGCTCCTGGAATAGTGGGTTTTAATCTGTTTGAATTGTTTTTTAAATTAATATTTTTAAAAATCATACTACAATGGTGAAATTAAAATTATCAACAACTTTTTTTGACCCAGTACTGTTATTACTGTATGATGATTTCAGGAAGAGAAAAGTTTTTAGAACTGTGTGTGATTAGGGCTCTTTCCTCTTGTAAAATTACTGTTTTGAAAAAATGTCGTTTTTTTTCAACGTAATTGCTGGTGCATGAATCGTAGTCCTGAATGCCAGGGGACAAGTTTGATGAAAAGAAAATCAACTAGTAGTTTAATTGATATTCTTTTTTTTTCGAGAGTATTGTGTGTTCTTTAGTTCATTGTTTAAAATTTTAATTTATTTAAATTTACTTTTTGATCTTACACTCTTCTGATCATCAAAAAAAGAAATAAAACAAAATATCATATCAATCTATCAATTTAATAAACATTGGAGGGTTTTATTGGGCAGTTTAGTGACGACTCGCCCATTTCCTAATTCATTCAAAGATAAAGAGAGAGAGAAAGATTTTTTTTTTGGGGTAAACTGATACATTTTTTAAGTTTAGTGTACGACCTCCCCCATTTCCTATATTCAACTCTAGAAGGCTTCATATCATTTACAAACAATACATGAAACAAATTTCTTGCACTCCCACACAAGGATTAATTTTTTTAATTTTATTTTTTCATGTACAGTAGAATATATAGATAGAATAGATAATTTGTTATTTAGCTAAATACAAAAGTTAACCAAACAAAGATGGGTGGTTGTCTCTACGAATCAACAAAAGCTCTTTGCATCCTCTCTCTGATGTCACATCAAGAAAGTGGTTTTCGAGGCTGTTGGGGGGTTTGATCGATCAATAGTTGGTTGAACCCAATCAATACACTAAATGATCATAGACGTATGTCATTTCGAAAGGGATTCAACCTATCTTTCTTTCCCCAACAACAACAACAAATAGAATGATGACAACATCAACAACAACAACAACAGTAGGTTGTACTAAGATAGCATCATCACCAAGTCAAAATGAATCATCATTCTTTATTGTTTTACTTTATTCTTTTGTTGTAGTAGTAGTAGAAATGGTAAGTTAAAATAGATATCTATAAAACCCAATAATCGATTTGATTATTTACCTTGTTATTATTATAGCCTAAAGTAAAAAAAGTAAAAGTAAAAAAAAACATTGGATTCATTAGTGATACCAAGAATACTCAGTTTAATGAAGTTCTTGGACTACTCCAAGAGACACCATTATCAATTAAAGAGTTGTTCCCTCAAAATCATTCACTCAACAATGTAATCATACTCACTTGTACACTATCAAACGATGGGTTATCTCACCTGCCCATAAATAATAATAATAAAAAGAAGAAGAAGAAGAATAATAATAATGATAATTCCAAAATTTTTAATGAAATGGAAAAAGAATACAATAACCAACAAAAAGACAATCAAGATATTGATCAAGATGATGATGATGATGAAGAAGGAGTAAAAATTGATAAGGAATCGATTATCAAAGAAATTCAAAGTGAAGAGGAAAAGATTGCAAAAACTAATTCCAAATCCAATTTCTATTTATCTCGTATGTTTTATAAAAAAATATTAATATTATTCCATTTCTTATTTGTTTATTAATATTTATTTTTTTTTATTTTTTTTTTTAGTTTCAATTATATTAAAAATTCCACAATTATCAACAAGATCAAAATTATTGGAATATGCTGACAATAGATATGGATTGTTTTTATTCTATAAAGACATTAAAATTCTTTTGGTCAAGGAAGAAGAATTCTCTCCAGAGTCATTCCTCTCTCTTGTCATTCAACAGATCAATTGGGTGATATCCATTTTTCAATTTGATATCCATTTTTACAATGCACCAAAACTCCCCATCGAGTCGATATTCAAATCATTTTATATTGGTTCTATCTATGGTCATTCAATACTGTCTCGGACCTGGCCCAACTGAAAAAACGAGCCAAGGAGTTTTTCAAAGATCCAATCCTTGTCAAATTTCCCCAAGAATCAATATTGATTTGGCTCAAAACGATTATCAAAAGTTCATATTCCTACAAACAAGCATCAAAGGTTCTTTATTTATCATACAATAAAATAAGACAATTGGCTGGATCTGAATCCTTATTTGTAGACTTTGGGCTATTGCTTCAACACTTTGGCAACCACAGTGCAAAATTTTTGTGGATGCAAGATTGCGGTGACACTTGCATCAACGATAAAAGTGGTATTTTTGCAATTGGAGTCCATATGGATGAAAAAAAGGCAAAACTTGACCACTTTTCCTTTTTCATTCAATGCCCATCAAAGAGATATAGAATCGTTAATATCTCATCCATCTTTAACGATCACTTTGACATTCCTCGACTTGGCGCATTTGATTGTCACAAATTGAAAACAAAATTTCCCCCTTGGTGAAAAATCTTCTCAAAACATATACAGAGTCGGCTCATCAACATTTTGAAACAGTGGAAACGGTATATGAGAAGAGAAATGAAAAAGATCCTCTTTTTGATTCATTCTTGTCTCGCCCAACGACTCAGTTTATTTGTTGGGCTCGTGAAAGTACAGATCGTCAAGTCCAACTTGGAAATGGTCTTTTATCACAATACGTTGCCAATTTAAACAACCTAAATTTGATCTATCAAGATCGTATCGATGGTTTGAAACTATCTGCCGAAACCAAAAAAAAATTAGAGGTTATTTTTGGTACTGAAGTAGTTTCTTCTTTTAATAATTCTCTATCAAATCGAAAGTATGAAAAAAGAAATAGAAAATTCAAACAAAAAGATTATCTTTTGTTGTTTCTTTTTATTTACCTTTTTTGTTTTTTTTTTTTAGACAAATGGAAATACTTTTAAAAGATTTAAAAATTGGAGCATTCTTGTCTGTTGCAGCATTTAATAGGTTAACACGAAACTGGTCAGAATATAAGGACATTTTGATACCTTTGTTTATCGAAAAAAAAATCAGGTTGGTCATTGCCGATCCAGATATGAAAGCGTTAAATATTTGCAACCCAATCATAATGGATTTTGGTAATCAAACTATATCATCTATTGGATCAACAGAATCGACAGCCACATGGAAACAAGTTTGTGAAGAATTGGCCAACAACTTTGATCGTTACTATGCTTCTTCTTACGAACATGGTGTTTATGGAAGTAGAGGCTCATCGTTGAATGCCCATGTCAAGCCACACGGTCCAGAACTCAATCTCAAGAGATGTTTAATCGAGGATATGTCTGCGTATATCCAGCCAGATGAATGGGACAAGACCAAGGTTGTTTTATTGGAATTGTCAAGAACATCTTTTCATGGCACCTTGTCCTCTAATGATGGAGACTCTGCAACATCCCAATCTCAAGCATTGAACATGTTAAACGCAAACATTCTCAATAGTCATTGTCAAAGTTTGCAACGTGTTGGAGTAATGGTTCACAAAACCAAAGTTCAAGTTGACACTGACACTTTGGAATCTATCAATAGTCCTCTGGTCAACAAAATTGTCGAACTTTTAAAGTCATTTGCCAAGGTCATTTGCCATGGTATTGCAATTGACAGATTGTTTAGAGATGCAAATGTTCTTTCTACCTTTTTCAAACATTTTGAAAAAAAGGTTTTAATTGTTTTATTATATCCACCAACTAGTTATTTTAAGACAATTAAATCAAACAAAAATCAATTAATTGGTAAGAAAAAAAAAATAGCAAATAATTGTAAATAATTAATTGTTAATTTAAATTATTATTATTTTAGAGAATTTATATTTAATGAATCAATTTGGTAGAGATGAAACCAATTTAATTGGAATGGAAGAATATTCAAATTCTTTACCACAAACTATTGCTGAATATTCGGAAATGGCATCAGACATGTTGCAAGATTTTGATTTGGAGAAAACAAAATCGTTTCCACTCTATTTTCCCACTCCGGTTACTCTGGAAAACCTCCCTCTTATTCTCACTGGTTGCCAAAAGAGTCAACAGTTTCGTCAATGTATGTCTGGAACTCAATATCTTGCTCATTTTCAATCATTAAAGCATACTCTTGGCGCAAACACCCAATCGCTTTTAAAACTTTCCGAGGTTGGTTATTCAAACTCACAATTTCAAAACGATCAAATCTATCAAAAGGTTTTGCGTGCTTCCTCTGCATCGGTCACTAGTCATGATGGTAAAGAAAATATCAATAGGAATTGTAAATCAAATTTTGTTGACAAAAATTTAAATAATATCAAGTATGTAAACAAAAAAAAAAAATTATAAAAATTAATTAAGTTTATATTAATATAATTTTAATTTTTTAGTGAATATAGAACCATTTTAAATCATTATTTGCAAGATGAATTTAAAAAAACTTTTACAACTGGACGTCGTGCAACCATCAGAATTCAACCCAACAACAAAACCAAATCATCAAAACGACCAATCATTATAGATATTGATAATGAAGATCTTAAGATCTTAACAATACACCATCATCAACAACAAAACAGCCAATAATTATAGATGTTGATAATCAAACAAATGATATTGCTTTGGATCAAGTAGATGATTCAAAAAGAATAGAATCACATGAAGTTTTGTGTAGCATCAAAAGAACAAAGATAGATGGTGTTTACATTCCACAAAAAGCTGTCGACGAATCTTTGGCAAAAGATTTACAACAAGGTTCCAATACCTACCAGCAAGAAGTGGATCAACTTTTTACAATCTTGAATCCCGCTGCAACCAATAATGACTTTAACTTGTCGTAACTCAACCACATTATCCTTTAAAAATGGAGTTGGATAATGATAATGCTAGCATGTTGATATCTACTACTTCCACCACCTCTACCAATAATATGGAGTTGGACAATGATAATGCTAGTATGTTGGCATTGACTACTTCCACCACCAACTCAAAAGAACCAAGTATCCCAATTGGTGACTCTCAACCTACATTATCCATTCAACCTACATTATCTATTCAACCTACATTACTCATTCCAAAACCCTCAACCATAGTTTTACCAAAGTTTTATCAAATAGTCCAAGTACGTCAGTATAAAACCAGTGACGTCAAGGACTTCAAAACCATTTTTGATCCACTTGGTATTCCATACAAAATAATGCTTGTCTATGACCCTCCAGGAAGCCAATTCACAAGGAGAACCAGCCTCGTTCTACTATTTGATAGTCTTGCAAACAGGGAATCTTTTGTCGCTACTGCTGACCCCAAAACAAAGAAATTATACAGTGTACACTGCTTGGATCCTCTAAAATCAATGTATTTCTACTCAAATTCGAATGGTCCAACTTTATATAGTGTTTTTAGTCAAAAGAATTTTCCAGGTTGTCAGTTACTTTATGCCACATTTGGTCTAAAAGAAGATGTCCTATGTTGTGTCCAATTCGATGGGGAGAAAGCTAGCATCGCCAAATCTGCCTGTTTTTCAAAAAAATCAGACATATCAAACAAGATTTCTGTCCTTCCTTTTTCCAAGGTCTGTGCTCAAGGCCCCTTTGGTTTTAGGGATATGAGTTTTTTAAAGGAAGTCCTTTCAGTAAATAGACAATAAATATGTTTGAATATTTCTTCAATTGAAAAAATATCCTTTGCATTTTTTCAAAAAAAAGGAAAGGAGAGGAAAGGAAAGGAGAGAGAGAGAGGAAAAAAAGGAGGGGAGAGAGGAAAAAAAGGAGAGGAGAGAGGAAAAAAAGGAGAGGAGAGAGGAAAAAAAAGGAGAGGAGAGAGGAAAAAAAGGAGAGGAGTGTAATATTGTGTATGGTGTATATAATATCTACTGCTAATAATGACAATGATGATAAACAAGATAACTAGATAACTGACAAGATACAATAAACTAGACTGAACAAGACTCTACACGATAGATATACAATTATAACTAGCTACACGAATTGGGGAAACAAGAATGATCCACCAAGCTCGTCGCGACTTCTATTTATTTGTGTTTTTCATATTTTATGTATTTTCGGAATGCAGGGTGAACCTTGTTCTCTGACACTCTCGCAGTGACACCAAAGGCATGCAGCGTACCACGCCTTCCTTCATTCCTTCTTATATTATTATCTACTTTAAAGTCCTTCCCCGAAGCTGGAGTATTGGCTAGCGAGGGAGAGTGAGCCTTGGCCGTGATGGATGGGGCAGGAGAAGGTGGTTTAGCAGTGGCGGAAGGAGAGACTGGTTTTTGGAGAATTCTCCGGAGCAGGATGGATGGTGGCAATGGTTTGGAAAGAACGGGGTTGGGTGTGGCGTCTGGAGCCTCGGTGATGACTGGAGATTGTGTAGTATTGAATACAGAGGGAACAAGGTTAACCGTGACGTTGGAGTCGGAAGAGTCGACGTGACCATTCGGTGTAGAGTTAAGGTTTAAAGTGGTGTCGTTTGAAAGTATGTCGGTTGTAGAGTCGTCGGTTGGACTCTTCTTGTTGGTGCTGTTGTGCATCGCATGCTCAGGGTTTAGCTGTTCAAACTCGTCGAGTATGTGTGTCGGTATTTGATCTCTAGTAGACCAGCGGTTGTTGTAGTTGTCGAGACCGGTCCACTTTACGAGATATTGTGGTTTGTTGTAATGCAACCTGAAATCGACAATGGCCTCTATGAGATGTTCCTCGATGAGACCAGAGGTAGGGATGGATACTTGATACGTGGTGTCGCTGAAACGGGATGAGTGGTGGAACGGTTTCAACAAAGAGGAATGGAAAACAGGGTGGATGGCCATAGTATCGGGCAACTCGAGCTTGTACGCTGACTTCTCATCGTTGTGGTTGGTTATGACACTGATAATCTTGAATGGACCTATCCACTTGTTGTACCATTTCCAACTGTGTCGACGCGAGTCGGCGGCAAGAGTGATATTCTTTCTGTTTAGTAGAACCATATCACCGACGTTGAGAGACTCTTGAACTTTACCACGGTCATGGTATTCCTTTTGGCTGGATTGGGCTTCGGCGAGACATTGAGTGGCATGTCTCCAAGACATGATACGGTTATCGATAAAGTCGTTGACGGCTGGTGTGTCAGAGTCGATGTCACTAGAAGAAAGTAAGCGAAGGGGGTTAATAAGCTCAAAACCATGAATGAGGTGGGCAGGGGAATGGTTGGAAGAGGAGTGGATGGTGGTATTGTATGTAAAAGCAAGAGTAGGTAACAATTCTACCCAATTGTCCATCTTGTAGTTGACGTGTGATCTCATCATTTCATTCGTCACCCGATTCATCCTCTCTGACTGCCCGTCAGTTTGAGGGTGAAAGGAGGACGAGAATGATAGTTTGGAACCAAGTAGTTTAAATAGAGCTTCCCAAAAGTTGGAAGTAAATTTAGCATCCCTGTCAGATACTATATTCAAAGGCAGACCATAGCGAAGATAGAATTGGTCGTAGAATAATACGGCGGTATCTTCTGCCGTTGCGTTGACGAAAGTAGGGATGTAGACTACGAATTTAGAGAACTTGTCAACAATTGTCAGTAATGCATTATGGCCGGTGCCTCTTGCTGGTGGGAGATCTACCATGAAGTCAAGTGTGACAGTGTGGAAAGGGCGATGTGGGATTGGCAGAGGGTGAAGTTTGCCCAACGCACCACTCGTCGGCGACTTGTTGCGCTGGCAAGACTGACAGGCAATCACGTACTCCTTGCAGTCCTCGTAGATACCACGCCAGTAAACCGACTGAGAGAGGTGCCAATAAGTCTTGTCGACGCCGAGGTGACCAGTATTGTGAGCCGCTTGAATGATATCTTTTCTCAGATCCGGGTCGTTTGGAATGCACAACCTGCGATGATCGTTACCTGTGAAATAAACTAATTTGTTTGTAGAAACATGAAAATGGAGACGGCTTTTGCCATTAATAATATCTGAATAAAATAAGTCTGATTTGTATCCTTTCTTGATACGATCGTTAAAGTGTGGATCAACTATCGGTGATGATATCGCCTCTTTGTAGTCGGGGCGACGCGAGAGAGCATCCGCCACAACATTGAGCTTACCAGGCTTATGCTTGAATGTATATCTAAACTCACCTATGAACCGGGCCCAACGACCAACCTTGTCATCGGTACCAACAGCGTCTTCAATTCGACTGATAGCAGTGTGATCAGAGAAAAGGATAAAGTCCTTGCCCACAAGGTAATGGCGCCACTTTTTGAATGAGTGGTATACCGCCAAAGCCTCCTTGTCACGCGTGGACATACCTCTCTCTGCTTTAGTCATTTTGCGCGATTCAAACGCTACAGGTCTACCATCTTGTTCGAGGACAGCACCGATCCCAAAGTCAGACGCATCAGTGGTGACGGTGAACGGGCCGTCCATATCTGGAATGAAGAGGGACGTGCACTCACAAAGCAACGACTTGATCTTGCCAAACGCGGCTGACAGCGAGTCGCTCCATGATAACGTCTTTTTCGTGGTGGCATCGTACAACGGGGCCGCGTGGTCGGCAAAGTGGTCGATAAAATTACGGTAGTAATTACACAACCCGAGGAAGCTTTGTAGTTCTGTGACGGTAGACGGTGTCGGCCAGTCCTTGACCGCGGCAAGTTTATCTGCAAGGGGACGGATGTACCCAGGAGTGATAAGGTGACCGAGGAACTCTACCTCCTTCACTAGAAACGATGACTTTGCTTTGTTGGCGAACAATTTGTTAGAACGTAGTCGGTCGAGAACTTGCTTGATGTGTTCGTAGTGGTCGTTTTCATTCTCTGAGAAGATAAGAATATCGTCGATATAAATAATTACAAAAGTGTCGAGAATGTCAGCGAATGCCGCGTTGATGGCACGAACAAAGGCGGACGGAGCATTACGTAGCCCGAAAGGAATGACAGTGTACTCGTAGTGACCAGACGGAGTACTAAATGCTGTTTTGTGGGTATGCTCATCCTTAATACGAATCTGATTGAAGCCGTCCTTTAGGTCGATCTTTGAAAAGATCTTGGCCTTTGCGATCTTCTCGATCAGTTGGTCGATTCTTGGTAACGGGAAACGGTCGGCCACCGTCTGCTTGTTTAGCGCGCGGAAATCCACGCACATACGGAGAGTGCCGTCCTTCTTTCGAACAAAGAGGACAGCCGAGTTGTACGGGCTCTTGCTCGGGGCGATCCGACCAGATGCGAGACCCTTCTCGACAGTGGTGAACATGACGTTATTCTCTTCCGATGAGAGGTGATTATTGCGGCGATAGACTGGCTTGGCACCATCCACCTCGACGATCTCCATGTCGTGCAAGCGGTGGTCAGCGAGGTAGTTTGGTAAAGCGTCTACCAAAACGTCTTGGTAGTCGGCGAGGAGTTTGGCGAACCGAGGGTTTGCCGACGAGACGCTGGCGACGTGGGCCAGGCCAGAGTTGGAAGAAGGGGAGGGATACAGTTTGACGATAAAGAATTCATCGACATCGTCGTCCACAAAGAGGCGTTGAATGGCCGAGACCGACAATTCGGGAATGACGGATTGGACGACGACATGAATGGGGGGTGGAACGGGTGGTGCGAGTGGCGACGAGGGGATGATAGGCGAGGTAACAGGTGGTGTGACAGACAAGACAATAGGCGGAATAACAGTTGAAACAATGGGTGGTGAAACAGGAGAAACAATAGATGGTGCAATAGGTGAAGCGGGTGGAGAGATAGAAGGAGTAACATGTATAGATGGTGCAACAGGTGAAACGGGTGGAGGGATATAAGGAGTAACATGTGCAGAGGGTGAAGTGGTGGTGTGAACAATAGGGTGGTCAAGTAAGGTAACCGATATAGGGCGAGATCCAGCCTGGGCGCAAGTGACAGGTGGCACCGGTACAGCGAGGGTGGCGACCGTGGCCGGGTCCTTGAAAGACAAAGTGCCAGCCGTCCAATCGATAGATGGATTGGTGGCCAGCAACCACGGCATGCCCAGTATAATCTTGTGTGGTGATTCCAAGATCAGAAAGGGCATGTTGACGCTACGTCCCATTACGCTAATGTCCAACGAGATGGAACCGTTGACATGGGTGTGGGAGCCATCAGCTAGCATGATGGGAATGAGTGACTTGGAATATGGAATGTTGTAGAGGCCTAAAATAGATGGGGAAATGACATTGACAGCTGCTCCGCTGTCAATGAGAGAGGGTGAATCAAATAATGAAAAGGATGTATCGACGTACATACATTTTATTGATCGAGAGATCGTCCCAACAAAGGGAGCAGGGGACGACACTAGTTTAAATTCGATGGGTTCTTTTTCTTTGACTTACGAGGGCAATCGATTGCAGTGTGCTTGTCAGACGAGCGGCAGAAGAAGCACAGTCGATGTGTCTTACAATAATCGTGGATGGCTGGAGTCATGGGGCCAGACAACGAGATGGCCGAGATGTCCATGGGAACGACCGTGGAAGGTGGGGCGACATTCTGACCGTAGTGGTGTTGGTCAGAGGCGATGCGGCAACAAACGGAGATGGTGTCGTCAAAGGTTTTTGGGCGGAACTCACCACCGAGCAAATTGAAAATAGACCTGACACCAGTCGAGAGACCATGGAGGTACCGGTCGATACGGTCGTCCTCCGACATGGATGGGCAGTTCGAAACTAGTTCTACAAACGTGCTAGTGTACTCTTGTATGCTGAGTTTATCTTGAGATAATTTCCATAGCTTGGCACGCGCCACATCGGCGGCGTTGACTGGGGAGAATCTGTTCTTGAGAGCCGACTTGAACGCATCCCAAGAATTTATGGATGCCTCGACTGAGATGAACCAAGACGAGGCAGGGCCTGTCAAGAAAGATCTGGCGAACGGGATCCTCTCGTCGTTCGGCGTTTTGTAATAGTTGAACTGGTTTTCGACGGCAGCGATCCATTGGCGCATGGAAGAGGCATCACCGTTGAACGGAGGAGGAGCACCTAATTTGAGACGCTTACCAGGAACAGGCGCTGGTGCTATAACCGGTGAAGGTGCTGAGGCTTGGGCAACGAGACGGTTAATAACAGCGTGTAGCTCATCGAACTTAGCTTGTTGTGTTGCACTCATGACCGACTGTAGTGCAACAAACTCCTTTTGGAGTGACTCTTTCTGTTCTGCTGAGAAACCTGACATGACAATGACAACAATAAACAACTATATATAAAAAGGAAACGATGATGTGATGAATGAACGAGCAATTGACCGATAGACAAAAGCTACCAATGTAATATTGTGTATGGTGTATATAATATCTACTGCTAATAATGACAATGATGATAAACAAGATAACTAGATAACTGACAAGATACAATAAACTAGACTGAACAAGACTCTACACGATAGATATACAATTATAACTAGCTACACGAATTGGGGAAACAAGAATGATCCACCAAGCTCGTCGCGACTTCTATTTATTTGTGTTTTTCATATTTTATGTATTTTCGGAATGCAGGGTGAACCTTGTTCTCTGACACTCTCGCAGTGACACCAAAGGCATGCAGCGTACCACGCCTTCCTTCATTCCTTCTTATAAGGAGAGAGGAAAGGAAAAAAATGGAAAAAATCTGCCTGAAGGGAGGATTGAACTCCCGACCTTAGGATTATGAGACCTACGCTCTGCCAGCTGAGCTATCCAAGCATTATGGATATGAGCCATTTTCAGAAATTCCCGCCTCGTTCGGCGCCCCTCAAAAAAAAAAATGCAGCGAGTGGGAAAAGCTTACCCAACCCTACGACGTCAGCAGAGAGGCTGTACCCAAGCCAGCAATGGAACCAGACAAAAGAGGAAGAGTACCTCTCAAACAAGTGTACCTCCAAAGGCTAACCATAGCCAACGAAAAGTGGAATGTGTACGACCCGACCCCAGGCCAAAAGATCTTAGCAACCGACGACAGAGTGTATCCAATGAATGCACTAGCTGCTCTCTCTACCATCGTACTACCAAAGGGTCGAGATCTGGTTTGGAAGTATGTAACCAAATGTCTCCCGCTCGTCAGGGGTGACCCAGTCGCTTCAATCTGTGTATCGTGTGGCAAAGATGAATCTTCCAAGCATTTGTTCTTTCAATGCAAGGAGACCACACTACCAGTAAAGTTACTGAAAGAGGTTACTGCTGCCAACAACATTACACCACCAGTTTGGGACATCACCCTCCTCAACCTCAAACAAACTCCAATGACTATAAACTTGGTCGCTGCAACACTAGAACGAATATGGTTCCGACGTAATGATCTACGTCACCAAAGAGATGAACCTTTCACTGAACAATACCTGCGAGCTAGATTGATAAGTGATATGCGACATATTATAAAAGTAAACTGGGACAAGACGTTAGAATTATGTAATCGATGGCACTTGGCTCTAATGAACCAAACCGATGAATCAGTAATACATACGATTACAGAACGAATACAAACTATCATCCTTCGATTCTCCTCCAACTACAACCATCCTACTGTCTACAAGATCGCACTACCTAGTCATTTGGAGAGGTACAAGACTCTGCGTACACTACATCTATAATCGATCACCTCAACCTCATTCTTCACATCCTCCTCAACACCTTCATCTTCTTCTATTCTCTCTTCATCTATCAATAATAATATTAATAATATAATAATTTACTAAATAATAATAACATAGAATAATTATATAACACAATATTACAGCCTATAGTGCTGAGAAAAAAAAAAAAAAAAAAAAAAAAAGCGATATCTTTAACCAATTTATCTTTAGAACAAGCAACAATCCAAAACAATCCAACATGCTTGACACTATACAATAAGATACATGATCAACGTCCATATAACATGTATCATAGACATGGACAACCCCCAGAACAAATAAACTTTAATTCTTCTCGAGATAATCTTTATTTCTTGCTGGTTGATCATGTATCTAACTATAGGATAGAACAGGAAATGAATTACTTTAAAAAAAGATCTTCTACTTTTTTAGTTTTAATATTTTGGTTCAATCATTAATAAATGTCAATCAAGACAATTTTAAAAAACTAATAACATTTATTAGAGAAATAGAATCTTTTTAGATTGATCTTTCTTGCCATCTACTTGAACCTCTATTCAAGAGATATTCACGACCAGCAAGATGAGGTACAACCTCGTACCTTACATTGGGTGCCTGAACTGGGAAAACATCATTACGGTAAATATGGCATTCTAAATACGATGTTTGACCATTTCTATAAACCAATCTTATTCCATAGACAATGAGTGATTGAAAAATGAAATAGGTTCCAGCATTCAAATTAATTGTCTTTCTGACAGGTGTTTTCTCTGGAATAACTCCACCATAATTAAACTTGTTTTTTACCTGGTTTGCATCATCACATCTTTTTTTAAAATAATATATTAGAAATGGATCATTTTCAGCAAATTAGAGGTGAAGGTTACCTTTGAAAGTCTTGGGCATCTGACCAACTGTAACCTGGATAATATCCTTTGAAATGAGTGACAGTGTGTTGACCCGGAGATTGGAGGGTTACGTTATCAATATAATGGTTGAGAACGGCAATTGGTTTCATATGAATTGTTCCATCTGGATGGTTAAGAGGACAAGAGACAAATCTAGAATCCTAAAAATTTAATGATTTTGTTAAAAAAAATGGTACATTTAATCAGTATTCAAGATACAAACAATCATTACAAATTGGTCAATTGGTGATATAACTTTGAGAGCATTATCAACACCAAGTTCTGATGAGACTACTGTGGTATTCTCCAAGTCAAATGGCTCCAAAAGTGGACGATTTGATTTATGATCTGGACCACAATATTTTGGTTCTTGAGGTGTATAGGTAGATAATGTTTTTATCATTTTTGGGTGAGTATGGACGTAAAATAAATGACCAAATGACAAAAAATTTTATTTATTTATACTACCAAAACCCAACCAATGATTGGGCAATTTACACTCTTTAAAACTTTTGGTCAAAATACTTTTTTCACAATGTGTGAATTTATGTTACAATTATAAAAAGATTGAATTTGGTGTGGGGGTGGACAAACTACAATCTTAAAAGTGGGTACAAAAATTTACACGTCAAAAGGGGTCGATGACCGCTACTGAGACCTGTTGCTGCTGTCTGAGATACCCTTCCTCGGAGAGGAAGGGTGGGTGCAAATACCTCAGTAGCGCTACACGTTCCCCATTTGTAGTGTATCAACACATATGTTTCCAAAACTTTCTTTATTTGGCAACAACATTCCCCAGGTGGAGTATGTTGATAACTAGATGAAATGTATAGATGATTGACAAAATAATCTGCTGGAAATGAATTTATTATTATTCATTTGTTCATAATAAAGTAAAAAATTTACGTTTTATTATTATCGCATTTTCGGTCTATGGGTAATTCAGTTGTAGTCTATCACAAAGCTGCATTTCTTTGTTTTGGATTAGTTTAATCGAATTAAATCACGTTTTCACCGTTGCTCTCCAAGAAACGTTCCATACGATCCATTTACCAAGGTCTGGGACCTCAAAGCTTTGAGCCCAAAAGGCATGGATGTTCGAAGGTTCCTCCACGGGGTAAAGAACAATCGAGCAATTAAACAAATAACTTTTTCCGTCTCTGCAACGAGTGGGAAAAGCTTAGCCAACCCAAGGACATCAGAGAGTCTTTTCCCTAATCATATTCTCCTTGAACGTGAATGACAATAAAGTTATCTTCAAATGTACTCATAGAGATTGAAGAACATGATGCAATAGCAATACGTCGTTTAAGTTTGTAATCTGATGGTGTTACATTGTAGATGGCACTATCCGTTATAAATATGATTCTCTCTTGCATCTTGTTTCGTTTGTTCACTTTGATGAGTACATCAGAGAATAGAATACGATTGTCACCATAACGAGATATTAGTTTGAGTATAGATACATTGTTAGAGAGCGATAAAAAGTCACCAAGAAACACTTTTGATATACTAGAGTTTCTACGTTTCTTTTTACCCATAAACTTGGCATCTCTCAAGAAATATTCGACGATTTTTTTTTTTATTTTTTTGTCGTCGAGGGAGGCCGGAATTTGGGAGTTTGGCCGATATCCATAATGCTTGGATAGCTCAGCTGGCAGAGCGTAGGTCTCATAATCCTAAGGTCGGGAGTTCAATCCTCCCTTCAGGCAGATTTTTTCCTTTCTTTTTTTTCCACTCTCTCTTCCTTTCTTTCCTTCCGGAAAGGAAAGTGAATGCAACATCAAAAACTCTTTTTTCATTTCTATTTAAAAAATTACATACATTTATTTCGATTTCCAATATTTCCAAACAAAATACAAAGCAAGCAATATCTCCAAGACAAAGTGGAGTTGCTGAGCCGGGTGAGTGATACTAGTAATAGTAACGGGTAAAAATATAGACAAACCATTGTTGCACATGTGAACGAGAATGGGGATGACCAATGTCTGGCTCTGGATGAAAAAGAGTGTAAAGAGAGTGCCAAAAATCATACCCAACCAAATTTGTAAATTAATGTAAAACATTGTCATGTCTGCATTGATTGCATTTACAATATGATACAATCCAAATAAAATATTTGATGTTAATACACAAAATTTTAAATTATTATTTCTACAAAATAAAAAAAGATTAGAAAAGATGTTTTCTTTTTTTTTTTTTCTTTTTTTTTTTTTCTTTACCTTCTTTTTAAACAATAAAAAATGATACCTCTAAATAATATTTCTTCAGAGACTGGAGCTACAAAGAGTGAAAGTGAAAGTTGAGCAAAGTCAATATTACCACTAGTCGAATCGATAACATTGTTGAGAGAAAACAATGATAAATCAAATGTATATTGTAAAAGTAGAAAAACAATAAATATTGACATTTGTAATATCATAAACCATTTTGCTCCATCAAATTTAATATTTAAAAGTTTAAATGAAAAAGGAGTAATACCAAACCTATAAAAATAAAAAGAGAAATGAAATGGTTAAATCAAAGATTTGATACTGTTTTTTAATAATATTTTTTCATACCATTTGGGTAAATCTTGAACATATTTAAATAGATATTTATAACGATAGAGGATATAAATAGTTTCACAAGTATATGATAGAGTTGTAAGGACATTGGTATTGGTCATGATTTGATGTGGTAATGATCCACGTGGTAGATATTGTGTAATCAATATCAATGTACTTTGAAATAGAATCAAAGTAGCTGTATATTCTATTATACAAATAACAGATTCTATAATCCCAACTGCTGATAACATTTTTGTTCCCAATACTGTTTGTTGCGATTGAACATCTTGAGAAGAAGGAGTAGTAGTTGTAGTAGTAGTAGTATCAGGAATAGTCTTATTCCTATTTGTAGTAGTATTATTATTTGTTGTTTGAGACATGTTGTTTTAAAAAAAAGAATAAAATAATATCACATCAAGATCACATTTTAGATTTGCTTGTTTTCGTTTTTTTTTAAAACATTTTTTTTTATTAATTATTTTTTTTTAATAATCTTGTTGGCCTGGCAGTAATGCAGATATCTTGTTGACCTGGTTACGTTGAGAGAATTCAGTCAAGAATGGAAACCAATTTGATGGTATGGGAGCATCCCAAATACCAATATATCTAATATTGGCAGCATTGATGAGATCAAATCGTTGAGTCAAGTCTTGATCAGACAATGGATTATTGTTTCCATCGACTGTCATGAGACCAATAGCCAACTTGTCCAGAGGGATAGAGTTTACAGCATATTGAAAGTTTTGTGTAAATTGTTCAATGTCACCTCCATAAGTAGACATTGTAAATAAATAGTCTACTGCAGTATTACCAAGCAGTGTATAGTTCCAAAATGGAGTATAAGTAGCAACGGCAACCGTCAATATCTTATCATTCAAATGTAAAGCATTGGCAAATTGATCAATAAAATTTGCATAATCAATTGCATCTTGTTCTGTTCCATCTCCACTACCTGGTTCAATATCAACATTAAATCCATTAAATCCTTCAAGGATTGATCTAATTAAATATTAATATATGATCATTTATATTCTAATCTGTTTTTTTTTTTTTTTTCTAATGTTCTATTTACATTTCAATTGCAGAAGAAATAAAAGGTTTTGGATTTAAAAATAAATCTCTTGCATATTCAATTACTTCTGGACGACCCCATGGACAACAAGTAGAGATCATTGGTAATGTTAAAAGACCGACATTATTGATATCACTTTGTACATTTGTAAAGTTATTTAATATCAATGTTGAATTTGGTCCAAGATTAAATCTTTCATATGCTACAGATGTTAATATTGAATGAATTGTTTCAATTTCCTTTAAAAATAAAATATTAATATAAATGTAAAGAGAAAAGAAAGAGTCTCAAACATACAGTTAGATCACTAGTTATATTTTCACTTGTTCTTTCTAGTCCCATCCATACTAGGACCCCATTTTGACCTACGATCGTAGTAGCATTTAAAACTAAAATACAACCAATTAAAACTATTATAATTGATTTAAACATGTTTAATTGTACTAATAGTAAAGCAGTAGCATTGAATAGTTGTCTTAAAACAGTAAAAATATCTTTTTAATTTTTGTTTTTTTTTTTTTATTCGTTTTAAAGCCGAAATTGACCCAGGGATTTTTGATGAAACCCGAATGGTCTTTGAGAACCAACCAAAAATTAGATATTTTCGAAACTCAAGGTTGTAAGGGATTCACAACGAGTTTTAAATCACTTCCTCTCATTGAAACAAATAACAAATAATGATGAACTTTTATTTATTATTTTGTATCATTTTAAATTTAGGTTTAATTTATTCACAACCAACAATATCTACTTCACCTGGTATGTACAATAGTCTATATTTATTTAACTTTTACTTTTTATTAACCTTTTTATATTTAGAAATATTAAATACATCAGGAGATAATATTTCAATTTTTTGGAAAGGAATAAATAATGCATCAATTAATGATATGATAGCAATTTATTATCCACCAAATTCAAATATTTTAATGCCAATTGGATTTATAATGTGTAGTGATTCAGTTAGTTGGAAAGAGGGTTATGGAAGTGTAGAGATACCATTGGTTAATGTTAGAGATACCTATGTATTTAGATTATGGATTCAAAATCAACAACCACAAATTCAACCAGTCCTTCAATATGATAATGCTACTCTATCATTGGTGGCTACTAGTAATAATGTTACTTTTCAAAATCCATTTGAACCAACCAAAGTCTATACATCGTTGACAAACTCGTCTAGTGAAATTAGAATCATGTGGATTTCTGGTACAAATGATCAACCATTTGTACAATATGGTCTTTCACCAAGTCAATTATACTATACATCTACTGGTACAAGTGTAACTTATACAATCGATCAAATGTGTGCTGCGCCAGCCAATGATCCAAACAATTGGAGAGATCCTGGTTACTTTCAAGATGTAGTCATTGATAACTTGACACCTTCAACAACTTATTATTATCGTGTTGGTAGTAAAAATAGTGGCATGTCTGTTCAAACCTATCAATTAGTTTCACCACCAAAAATTGGAACTGAAGCATATGTAGTAGCCTTTGGAGATTTGGGTGTTGAAACTGAATTTATTGCCAATTTTGATAATCAACCATCATCTATTGAAACTATTGCCAATATCAATACAATCATCAAAACACCTTTGGAACAAAGTCAGCTGTTTAAAAAATTGGGTCGTCCTCTATACCAAGATGGTTTAATGTCTGGATCTGATTTTAGAGAAAATGAAACAATGGTACCATGGGCAATTCATCATATTGGTGATATTAGTTATGCTAGAGGTGTAGCAGTAGTTTGGGATTATTTCCAAGACATGATGGAAGATGTAACGAGTTATGCATCTTATCAGGTGGCAGTTGGTAATCACGATTACGATTTCATTGGTCAACCATTTAAACCAAGTTGGTCAGATTATGGTGCCGATAGTGGTGGTGAATGTGGTATTCCCTATGCCACTAGATATCACATGCCAGGTGCTGAAAATCAAACCTATCGAAATGATTGGTATAGTTACAATTATGGTCCAATCCATTTCGTTGTCATGTCTTCTGAACACGATTTCCTCTTTGGTAGCCCACAATATGAATGGATTGTTCAAGATTTGCAATCTGTAGATCGTATGGTAACTCCTTGGATTGTATTCTCTGGTCATCGTCCAATGTATGCTTCTGAATTATTAGGTATCGCTGCTCCAATGTATGATAACCTTCGTGAAACTTATGAACCATTATTAATTAAATATAATGTTAATTTGGTTTTAACTGGTCATATTCATGCTTATGAAAGAATTGTAAATTTAAAAAAAGATAAAAATAATATATGTATATAATATTAATTATATCTTTTTTTCTTTTCAAATATATATAGTGTGGAATAAATAATTTTACATGTGCATCAAGTGATAATGATGCACCAGTACATGTATTGATTGGAATGGCAGGATGTAGTTGGTTAGGATTATGGACAGATAATCCATTTAAACCACTTGTTGGAGGTGTAGGTGAACAACCTCAACCAGAATGGTCAATCTTTAGAACTACCAACTATGGTTACACTAGATTCTATGCAAATCAAACTGATCTCTTATTTGAATATGTTGGTAATCATCGTAATCTTGTTCATGATTCTTTTTGGTTAAAAAATAATTATTACAATTAATTAAAAAGACTTAATAAATATTTTATTTGCTAGAGAGCTTTATGAGGAGGAACAATTAAATTTGCAACCAATAGACCAATTGCAAGACTTGTAGAGATCATAAACATACCACCAAAAAGAGCGATACCAGCTTCTATGTTTCCAGAGGACATTGAGAATAAGCCCTTTACACCCATTGACCCTGGCACCAAAAGAATGATACCTGAAAGAATCGGAACGACCGACTGCCCATTGGTAAAACGGGCATAGAGATTCGATACAATACAGATAAGACATGCACCAAAGAAACTGCCTACATCTGATCCGAAAATCTTGTTGCCCCAATTACCACCAATCACACCGAGAATAGATGTGAGCATGATGATCCAAATTTGACGTGGATGGACTTTCATTTGAATGGCAAATGAAACGGCGGCCAATGGTATGGCTAAAAACATACTCCATTCTGGGAAACTGGCTGGTGGCAACTCTGTACGTGTTGGTAAAAAGTTGGATGACAATCTTGTGCCCAATGCAATACCAAATGTCAATTGAAGTAGGCAAGAGAATGCCCCCATCAGACGTGCATTACCACTGACCAAATTTCTAGTACTAATCTCTGCAACTGCAATGGTCAGTGAGAGACCAGGAGCCAACGCTATAATACCACCTAGTACCACTAAAAAGATATGTACTGGGTAGATAAAGGAATTGAAAAATGTGGCAATGATTGACCCGCCAAATGCAGACAATGCCTCGAGCACTCTACCAATGGTTGGCCATCTACCAGCTGCCGCATAGAGTAATCCAACATAGAACCCAACAAGCGACATGGCACCAATCTCGACCCACCCAGCTTGAAAGAAAAAGGCAATGGCAAAACTTGACAACACAAAACTAGATACCATCACATACATATTGTAGAGTGGTGGAGAGTTTAGAATGTCGTGTAGTCGTACCAATGCTTCTTGACATTTGATACGACCGTAAATGACGTGGTCGGCCAATTCTTCGAGCTTGACAAGACGCTCCATATTATAGTCGGTCGATTGAATACGCAGTAAATGTGTGTATGGTGAAAGAATAGTGTGAGGCGACCCAAACGAGAAAAAGATACCAGTAGGTGTAGAGAAAAAGTTACCATCAATCCCAAACGTACCACTGATCAATGTCAATTCGTACTCTAATCGATGAACGGGTACACCAGACATGAGTAGCGCACGTCCAAGTTCCATCAGAAATGGTACCACATAGTTTTCAAGTTCAGCACTATCTACTTGATGCATTGGCAATTGATTAGATGGTGCCAAAATTTGATAGACACTCTTTTTAAATCTTTTCATCTTGTCTTTACGATGTTTCTTTTTAATCTTGTTACCAGTACTTGTCAATGATTTAGTTTCATTTACTGTTATATTAATTGAACTTGCTCCATCTAATATTGATGAATCTAAATTTTGATTATTATTATTATTATTTTGATTTTGATTATTATTATTGTTATTATTAAATTCCATCATTTCAACTTCATGTTGATCCAAATGTTGAGAAATCATAATTGGTGAAGTTAATTTAAATGGTGATGGTGATGGTATATTTGCACTTTGTGCAATTGATGATGGATATAAATGATCGGCATGTTGTTGATAATTAATGTTATTGTTGTTATTGGTAAAGGTTGTAGTTTGTTTTAGTGTAGATGGTGATAATGCTATAGATGTTGCCAAAGTTGGTAGATTTAATTGTGGTGATGGTGTTCCACCTACTACTGAAGAATTAGATGGATTTAAAAATAATGGTGATGTTGGATTAAATATATTTTGTTGATTTTGATTTTGATTATTTTGATTATTTTGATTATGTTGATTTTGTTGATTTTGTTGTAGATTTGGAGAAATAATTGGAATTTCTGAAATTTGTGATGGTACTGCTATTATATTATCGGTTGCTAGGTTTAGAGATGATGGAATACCCATACTCATACCCATATTAGAGACCATGGCAGCAGTTGGAGACATCACCGAAGATACATTCAATACGGTGCTCGATCCAAGTGCCATGGCTGCGCTACTTGGCAATTGATGGTTGATATCTCGCGACCTTGACAATGTAGACGTTGAGGTCAACAAGGTTGGCGCTGGAATCACCACCGATGGCATTTGAAGCATAGATGTTTGTTTGAGAATGTTGGTTGAAGAATTTAATGTAATTGGACTTGCAATTGCTATATTGGTTAAATTTGGTGATGCATTGGAGGTATTATTATTATTATTATTATTACTATTACTATATGCATGATCATTACTATTTTTTAATACATTTTTCCTAACTTCTTCCTTTATAATGTAATAATAATAATTTATCATATATATATATTATTATAGAAATGGTTGAAAATAATAAACAATTGGATGAAGTATAACATGGTCAAGGTGTTTGTTGCGGTTTGTGGTTGATTGACAAAGTTAGTAAGTATACATATATGCGTATTGTTTGTTGTGTGGATATATAAATAGAATGAAATACACATACCAATGGAGCTTTTATTTTATCCCAATAGTTATACATTGTTAATGTTGATGATACTGCTGGTATCAGACTTGTCAAGCAGGTTTGTATTTTTTTTGTTTCGGTTGTTTTGATTGCTACTGAGAGAGAGATGATAGTTAGAGAATCATTAATAGGCTGATTTGTAATCTATTAAATTCAAGTAATCCAATGGTGATTGATGAGAATATGATCAAGGTAATGGATGATGATCGATCATGTAGTGTGGTGTGGGAGTAAGGATGGATGGATTTGAGGATGATGAGGAGATGAGATGTATATTGTATCAATCAACTAATAGTATTTCCTTCTTTGATGTTTTATTTATTAAATTAATTAATAAATGTGTAAAGAAGAAGGAGGAAAGAAGTAAGAGTAGTAGTGATTGTTATGTTGAGAGAGAGTGAGAGAGTGTGCGATGATGATGAGAATAACAACACTCGCAGTGATGATAACACTTGTTTATGATGTGGTCTAGAGGAGGATGAGGAGAATAAAACATAGACAGAGTTATGTGTTTGTGTGTTTTGTTTGTTTTTGTTGTATGTCTTTACAATACATCTATCTGCAAGTACAAAAATGAATTGAAATAGGGAATGCGAATGTGGTACGACTCGTCGACTCTCTTCTCACTCACAACCAACAACAACACATTGTGTGTTTAAATACAAATACAACAACAACAAGATTATTATAATAAGATATCTCACACACCCCCATACTTTTTGTCGTCTTTTGGTTACTTGTTCATTCGTTTAATAATACGATAAGATAACATTCTCTCTTTTGTTATTTATATATATAAATAATCACCCCTATTTGTGAAGATGATATTATTTATATAACAGATAGATAGGTAGATAGGGTAGATAGTATAGGATAGGATATCTGTTATATTCAATCTTTTTTTTCAAAAGAGAGTATTTTCCTTTTAGATTTCTTGCTTTCTACCACTACCACTACTGTGACGACTAGTATTATTATTATTAATGATTATTATGAATATCAACCTTACCTTTTTAGATATTACACAAAGTTAACTATTACTATCTATATGTTCTTTGCTGCTCTTCTTCTTCTCCTCATTATCAATTATTAATTATTTACTGGTTGGGGGGAGGTGTAAAGTTGGGAAATGAAATGAAATTATAATATTATACTTTGCTTTGGAAAAGATGGTGATCCCGATCTCTTTCAATAAACACAGGAATAATAATAACCACAGCCGTGGTGGGCTACCCACAACACCGCGTTACAACCTCTCCTCTATTTAAGGAGGGTCTGACGACTTTAGCTTTGCAGCAAAGAATGAAAAAACGAAACCTCCACCCCTAACGTCATCTTGTGGAGGGCTTCTATGACTTGCATCTGTTGAAAAATTAATTTTCAAGATTGATGTCGAGGAGAGGGAACAAACATGGCCTCTACATAAATAACTAGTTATTATTATTTATTTATTTAAAGACAGATATAAAAAAAAAAGTAATGAATGACTCTTCCAAGCTTGAGAGAGAGACAAAGGGGTTTGCAAAAAGGAATAAACAAACTGAAACACAAGGCACAGCACTCGTAAAAATCATTTAATTTTTTATCTTCATAGCTACCAGTACATTGAATTTTATCATGACTCTTTCTTTCTTCTCTCTTTTACATTTAAACTTAACTTCACTTATCTATATCAATTTATCTCTCTCTCTCTTTCTCTTTCTCTATTAATTTATAATATATAATGGTAGAAGAATCATGTGCAGTGACAGTTTCCAACTTTCACTTAAACCTCAATCAAGAATATAAAAATTTGGTTGTAAATACTTTGACTTGGGCCTCTTCCCTGTCTACTCTTGACCTATCACATTCAAACTTTCAAATTGATCCACCAAACCCTGTTCCTAGACTTGCTATGGGTCATTGCTTTTTTACTGTCGATGATCCATTCATGGGTACTTCACTTACTAAAATATTCGCAAGTCGTGAAGTTGCATGTAATTTGGTAGGATTATTTAATAGATCTGAAATTACCCCTAGTATGACATATAGATATAGATAGATATAACTCTGAAACTACTAAAAAAAAAATTAATTTTTTAAAGTGTATAATATTGGATTTGAACATCAAATTTGTACACTGGAATTACCCAAAGTTTGTTTTCCAATATTCAATTCTACCGCTTTGGTACAAGCAATAAGATTAAAAAACCTTCAACTATTACAACAAACACATCAACTTGAACAACATCAACAACAATCACATCAACTTCAACAACAACTTCAACAACAACAACATCAACTCCAACAACTTCAATTCCAATTACAACAAATTCAACAAACCAAACAACAATTACAACAACAACATCAACAATCACAACAACAATTACAACAATTTCAAAATCAACAACAACAACAACAACAAACTTGAGCTTTCATAATATTAAATAATTTATTATTTCTTTCTATTTTTTTTCTATTTTCTTTTATAAACTAGGTAAATAAAATTTGTTTGGTTCAACAAATTTCTTTTTAATAATCATAGAGAGTGCAGGTTTTAAAATCATATCAACAGGTTTTAAAAAGAAACCAGTAGTATTGCATTTGAAAGATATCTTTGGTTCATCTTTAAAAGATATCCATAGAGGTGTAGCAGTACCATGTTCAAAACCAAGTGTAAGTACACCTTTGATTGATGGTTCAGAGAGAGTGGCTTCACCTGATATGAACCCTTTGAGTTCTACTCCAAGACGTACTTTGACATTTGGCACCAATTCGAGTGCAATCTGTGCCTCGAATTGGTTTTTAGGGAATATGGCCGACATTTGAATAATACTCTTATTGTCTTGAAATACATCAAACTCTTCGGGCAATTGAATCTCTTTGATGGTGATTTTGGCCGATTTTAATGCAGTGTTTTGAACACTATGCAAGATTGAATTGAGTGTAAAGACTAGCGAATTGATGGGAGAGCTGGCAATAACCGATGACTCTCGTTTGGCATTGGCGGCAGCACTAGCTGTTAAACTACTGCTATTCACCAAATTATAATTTGAAAATGATGTCAATTGATAAATAATCAACCCAACATTATCAATTACACTTGAAGATGACCAAGGTTGTTGTGGTTGATTTAATTCGATTCCACCCAATTTTGCAACTAGATCATTTAACTTTGGTTGATCATTTAGAATTTGTTGAATAAATAGTAATGCCTCTTGACAGTAGTAGTTGTTGGTTGTTTTGGGCATTTTAGCAATTGTCAAAAGTGTTGATAGATTCTTTTCCTTTTTAAACATGTCTCTTGTATGATTATCCATTGAATAGATTCGTTTGATAAAGAAAATAATTGAATGTTTGGAAAGATCATCTATTCTTGCATTGGTTAAAATCTTTAAATATTGTTTAATAATTCCAACTACTCCTTTAATAGTATCTTTTGATCCTTTACCAGGTTTATCACTACCACTACTACTATTACCACTACTACTACTACTACTATTTATACTATTATTCATAGAATTAATATTTGAATTTAATAGATTTGATCCAACAAAATTAACCAAAATCGATGGTAATGTTTTTGTAAATGATAAATATCTATTAATAATCATTAATGAATATTTAATCAATGATGGTTGATTTAATAATAAACTATATTTTAATATTAAATCTAATTGAATATAATGATAATATTTATCTAAATAAAAAAAAAAGGAAAAGAAAAAAGGAATTAATATATATGTTGATTTGTTTTTTTTTTTTTTTTTTTATATATTTTACCAAAATTAAAAGATAAATATTTAATAGTTTTTAAAATTTCAAAAATTAAAGATAGATCATGTTTAAATCGATTTAAACTTGAGTTTAAAAACCTAGACATTCTAATCAATTTGTTAATATCACCAAGAATGATTTGTTTTGAAGTAAATGACATTCCATAACCATAATATCTAAAACTTTGAACAATCAACATTAAATGATTTGATAATATTCCTTCAGATTCTCCAATATCCATTAATAAATCAAATAATTTTGGTGTATGTACTATATATATAAAATTAAAAAATAAATAAATATTGATTGATTGATTGATTGATTTCTTTTTTTTTTTTTTTCTTACAATATTTTAAACGATTTTTTAATTTTGATAAAAATAAAGTTAAAGTTTCCCAATTTTGAATATCTGGATGAGGATCTGGGGATGGTAGGTTTATATTGATCCAACTATCGGTAAGGATAAATCTAAATAGGTAATTTCCTCCAATCCAAGAACACCCATTATTGTAGAGTGAACAACAATTCATGTCTTCTCCAAGATCAATGGTTTCATAGACTGTCTGTCCACTTGAAGGTAAATAGACAGAGATATGATTTCTTTTAACTGCCCATACAAATCCATTAAATACATTAAAGTTGAGGATTGGATGCATACTCTCAAAACTACGTTTTCGTTTGAGTGTTGCTAAATCCCAAATAGTAACTATATTGGGTAAAGAGTTTGAAAAGATGACACTCATTGTAGAGTTTTCTTGTACTGAACATGACCATAGATTGTTACCGACCACTCCAATCGCTGTAATATCTTGGTACCCCACATCAGCCATCAGACATACTTTTCCATCCCACGGAGACCATAGAATCAACTCACCATGACTAGTGGCAATGACAATACGGTCATCAACAAGGAGAAGTTTTGTGAATTTTCTAGGTTCCTTTTGACGACGAACATTCTTTACATTGCTATTGATAGTGGTCTGTGGAAAGAGTGTTTGTGGTACATAAGAGAGTTGTGAGAGAAAAGAGTGAAGTGGAATGTCTCTTGAGACTTGTTGAACAGTGTCAAAGAGACATATAGAAGTTACATTGTCACTGTAACCACAATAAATCAACATGTTGGGTTGATTGGTTTCGATCATTTGATAGATGGGAATACGGGCAGTATGACAATAGACAAGCGTGAAATCACTCTTGTTCCAAGCACAAATCTTACAATCCAACGACGCTGAAAAGACATACTTTTGTGCTGGACTGTACAAGAGTGATGTGATGGCTTGTGAATGTGGTCGCCACTGACTACCCTTTTTCAAACGATCTCTTTCATCTGTAACTCGTGATGTTGTCCATGTCACTATATTTCCTTCTCGATCACCACTCCATATCTTGTTTTTCGTAATAGCTACCATCGTTGTAATATTTCCACCACCAAAATGTTTAATCTTGTCACTTATCGATGCCCCACTAATACTAATCATCTTTCCATTTCTATCAGTTCCATTTGATAATCCACTAATTGAAATAGTTGCTGGACTAGGACCAGCCACACTATCACTTCTATTTTTTGAAGATACAACTACAAAATCATCATCGTCTCCTGCTATTGGACTAGTCATTGATCTTGTTTGTCTTGATATTGGTGTAGTTGATGATGATGAGGAAGAAGAAGTCGAGGTTGAAACAGATGATGATGATGATATTTGAGATGAAGATGTCAAAGTTGGAGATGATGGATTGGATGATGCAGGTGATGAAGTTCTATTTGGAAGAGTTGGTAATTGTTTAGTGATCGGTGCAGTGGTAGGCAATGAATGTGATTTTGATGATGTACTTGTTGCAACAAGAGGTGGAAGAGAAGAGTTGTTGGATGATGCCTCAAAAGCAGCAACCTCTTGATTAATGGTTGGATCACGAATATTAATGACACAAGTTGATAGATTGGTAATCCAATAGTTCATTTCAACCTCTGATGATGAATAGAGATGATATACTCTTTCTTTAGTATGTAATGCAAATGACCACATTGTTGATGAGGAGGATGAAGAGGATGAAGAGGATGATGATTGTTTGGTAGAACCATCTTTGTTTAACAATCCTATTTGTTGAACTGCATCAACACCCTCCATCTTTATAGTTCCTTGAGGAATGGCAGTCGATATATTTGTCTGACCAACATCGGTTTTATAGTATCGGAGTTGCTTGTTTATGAGAATGAACCACCGTTTCTTCCATACCGGTGCTCTTCCCATGAATGTCTTTGCACCCTTTTTATACATGTAACCTTGTGCTAGTTGTTGATATTCATCTTTACTAATCTCAATGACATTACTATTATTGTTCATTGTAACAACAAAAAGCAAGAGATATACAATAAATATATAAATACAAATATAAATACAAACAAATAAATAATAGATAAATAATAGATAAATAGATAAATAGATAAAAATACAATGAATGAATGAAAGATATAAAATCAGATTTGAAACCCTTTTGAGTTTGAGCAGACAAGAAAAGACAGACACTTTACTTTTTTTTATTTTTCTTCTCCGAAATAGGATGTCCCATCAAATAACTCAACTTGTAAAGCTGAAAGATATTTCCATCACTGATGGTTATGGATATTTATTTCATTGTTACCTCGATGTTAAAAGAGAATATTATATATACATAGTGTAGTGATGGTCGATTGAATGAATGATCATTCTTTTAAACAGTGCGCACTGTAGTGATGGTTTGGGTGATTGATGGTGGTAGAAAAAAGAGAGTGTGTGGAGGGTGGTGTGAGGTATACTAACTAGCTAACGGTTACCTCTTGGTAGAGTTAAAAAAATAGTGTTGATCCCTTCTTCTTCTTCCTCTTCCTCTTTGTGTTTTAAAGTGATGATGCAAGAAATATGAAGAGAGAATTCATTATTATTATTATTATTATCATATCTCAACCATCATCATCATCACCAAGTATTGTTAATATTATCATATCCTATCTAATTAGATAACAACTATTATTCCATCGTCCAAAGTCATTCCAGAGAAAGAACAAAAAGCCATCCTCCCTCTCGCGAACAAGAAGAGCTGAGGAAGATATTTTTTTTTATTTTTTTTTATTTTTTTTTTTTGATTAGATACTACAAAACCCACCTTAACTTTCAACTGATCACAAAACTACCACACCTCAAACTATATAAAAAGACTATACTACCTATTATTATTCTGAGAGAGCAAGAAGAAGAAGAAGTTAGGTTAAATATTTTCTTTTTTTAAATTTTTTTTTAAATTTTTGTTTTAGTTCATCCGACAGAAGAAGAGACAAGATTGTCAGTTAGTTAAGTTACACATATTATACTACTAGTATATCCATCATCAAAGATATATATATATATAAATATATTTATATATTAAAGTAACTAGAAGAAGGATGGACGGTGGATATAATCATCAACAACAACAACAACTTCAACAACAACAACATCAACAACAGCAACAACAACAACAACATGAAATGGAGTATCAACAACAACTTCAACAACAGCAGCAACAACAACAACAACAACCAATTGGCATGCCAGTTTTGATACCAAATACATTATCAAATTCATACAGTGCATTCAACTCTATTGACGATGCAAGTACTAAAAAGAGAAAGGTAAAGAATGAAGATGGTACCTATACTGAGATCTCGGGTTTATCACCAGGAAACTTGCAACAATCAGGTTCCTCATTCTTGCTCGACACCTTTCAACAACAGATTCAACAACAACAAATGTCATTCCAATTCCAACAAGGTGCTCAAGGCAACAACAACAACAACAATAATAACAACAACCCACCTTCATCTCCACAATCATCTGGTACATTTATTACAAATCAACAACAACCAATTATAATGGAACCTATTCAACATCAACAACAACAACCTATGCAACAACAACCAGGAGGAGGATATCAAATGACAGGTATACCAGTTATATCGGTTACAGGTGCAATGGGATCAGCTGGAAATCAGACGACGATTACTAGTGCCAATTTACTTGGCAACTTGTCACCTAGAGGGACACAGGGATCGTTACAGTCTTCACCCAACCATTCACCATGCCATTCGCCATTGTTACCATCGAGTGATGGTGCCTATTTGACACTCAACTCTGAGAATGAAAGTAGCGATCCGCTGTCGCCACTCACTTCGTTTGGTGACCGTGACCCTCCCTTTCACTGGACACAGTACCAACAAGAGACGTGGTACAAGACACTCAACACCAACGGCGAGGAGATGCCTACCCCACAACTACAAATCATCGCATCCAAGGGATTCTCCTACATCAACAGCAGCTGGGTCTACTGTCGTCGTAACCACTTCCAGCTCGACATTACTGCCAGCTACCCCAAGCCACCTCAGACATTTGACATGTTTGGTAATATCAGCGGCGGCGGTGCCGCTGCACCCGGTCAACCCGAGCAGGCACCTTCGTACCTCATCATCAACGGTCAAAAGACACCCATCAACGGCTTGACACTCACCATCAAGGGTATCAAGAACCGTCCCGAGTTGACTCAACCAGAACTCGAGGTGGAATTGTTCCAAACAAACTCAAAGCGTGAAAAGCAGGGTGAGCACACTCCCAAGGCAGTTGCTATCCAATTCGGCTCGCTCGTGTCGATCCAGCGTTTGCACTTTAGAAAGGCGACGCAAAACAATGCACGTCGTAACGGTCAACCCAACCCACACCAAGAGTACAACCAGTTGGTCGTGTCGTTGTGGGGTCGTTGTATGGCACAAGAGTACTGTATCGTGTCGTACGTGTCACCCGCATTGATTGTGCGTACCGCCATCAACTCGCCATCCGTGTCACCAGCTGCCACCGATCTCCCATTGTCGCCTGCACACGACCCCAACTACCCCTCCTCTCCCCTCCCCTTTGGCGATATCACCACACTACGTATCCACTCGCCTGCTCACTCTCCACGTCTCTCACTCAATGTCTCTGGCAATAATCTTACTCCACTTGGTTCAACCACCTCTACCACCAATACTAACCAATTATTGAGCGCAAACAACAATCATAACAACAACAATAATCAGAATCAAAATAATATTACTAGTTTATTGGGAGCACCAAATCTCAATACAATGAAATTTGGATCGTGTGAGTGGACAAAGGGAGAGTCTGATCGTTCCATTATCTATCATGGAAAAGTTGGTGTCAATGTTGATAATCCCACCTTTGCTCTTTCTGTAAATGGTACAATCTATGCATCCGAAGGTGTCTATCATCCATCTGATCTTAGAATCAAATATGATCTTCACCAAGTAGACACTAGAACCAATCTTAGAAATGTAAATAGTATGAAAATTTATGATTATAAACTTCATCCAGAATGGGTTTATATGAATGGTATGGATCCATATGAAAATCAAGATAGAGGTATTATTGCTCAAGAATTAAAGGTATGGAAAAAGGAAAAGAAAAAAAAAACAAACAAAAAGTAAAGAGTATCCTTTTTTATTCATTCTTTTTTTTTTTTTATCTAAAATAGGAAATATTACCAGAATCAGTAAAAACAATTGGAAATAGAGTCATTAATGGTCGAGAGATTGATAATTTATTGGTTATTAAAAATAATGCTTTAATGTATGAAAATATTGGCGCAACTCAAGAATTATCAAAACAAATTGATCAATTAAAAGAAGAATTGATCATTTGTAAACAAGTTATTAATTCTCTTGAACAAAAAAGTAAATAGGAAAAAAAAAAAAACAAAATAAGGAAAAAAAAGAAAAAAATATTAATCTCTATTTTCTCTTTTTATTTTGTAGAAACTAAAAAGTGTACATTATTAACCATTATTTTAACTTTGGTGGTTGTATTTTTAATGGTATATGTATTATTTGGCGCTAATTTTGGAAATCATCATTCATCCTCTAAAGGATCAAATCATCATGATCATGGTTATGATGAATCAACAGCTCAATATATTAATCCTTATCAAGCCCCTCCTCGTCATCATAGTAATCATAAAAGAAAAGAAGATTAAAAAAAAAAGAAAAAAAAAAAGAAATAATAATAATTAGGAAAAAAGTAGAATCAATATTATCAATACTACTATTATTATTATTACTTTTTAGGGAAAAAAAAAAGAAAAAAATTTATTTATTCCTTTCAATAAAAGTTTAAAATTTAAAATCTATATAACCCTCTCTCTCTTCTCTCTTGTCATCAATTATCTATAGATCATTATCATCATCACATCAATCTCATCATTGGTTTTAGTACAAAGAAGAAAAAAGTCAAAATTGCTTTTACCTGAGAAATTCCCAAATTATCCATCTATTCCCACATGGATTTTATACAAAAGGACGGTCAATGATGTTATTGCCAAAATATTCAAATTATTATTAATCAATAATTTTTAAAATAATAATATACCCTAACTGTAAATTATATCATTAACTCAAAGGTATGTTCATGATCCTGTCTGCCTCCTTCTTGACTCTACACAATTTTTTTTTTTTTTTTCTCAAATTTTTTGAAAACAACGATGATCCCTCACCCTCTCTCACTCTCTCTCACTGCGATGCACTGATTAATCTACTTTACTTTACTTTTAAACCCTTTTTACTTTAACTCTTTTCTTTTTTAGTAAAATAGATAGATGTCAGAGCCAGTAAAAGAACAACAAGCTGTAGCACCTGCCCAACCAGCAGCAGCTGCACAAGCTAAACAATCACAACCAAAAAAGGAAAAAGCACCAAAGAAGGAAAAGGTACCATTAGTATTGGCTAACCCCGAATACTTGCAAGAACGTATCAAGGTATGGGAAGGTCTCAAGGCCAAGCACTTGGAGGAGCTTGCAAAGTTGCCCGAGGTGCCCATCTCGATCACTTTACCAGACGGCAAGGTCGTCCCCGGTTTCAAGGGTAAGACTACCCCATACGATGTCGCAAAGTCGATCAGCCGTGGTTTGGCCGACTCTATCGTGTCGTCGATTGTCAACGATCAAGTACACGATATCTCACGTCCCCTCGAAGGTGACTGCAACCTCAGTCTTTGCAAGTTTGACAGTGAGGCTGGTAAAAAGACCTTTTGGCACTCGTCTGCCCACGTCCTCGGTCAAGCCTTGGAACTTGTCTATGGTGGACAACTCTGTATTGGTCCAGCCACTCAAGACGGTTTCTACTATGATATGGCTACTGGCGACAAGCTCGTCTCGTCCGAAGACTATGAAATCATTCAAGAAGTAGTCAACAAGATCGTTGCCGAAAAGCAGCCATTCGAGCGTTTGGCCGTACCACGTGACCTCGCTCTCGAGATGTTCAAGTACAACAAATACAAGACTGAAATCATCTCCAAGATCCCCGCCGAAGACACTGTCTCTCTCTACCGTTGCGGTACCTTGGTCGATCTCTGTCGTGGTCCACATCTCCCCAACACCTCATACATCAAGGCATTCAAGGTTGTCAAAAACTCGTCTGCCTACTGGCTCGGCAAGGCTGAAAACGATCCATTGCAACGAGTCTATGGTATCGCCTTCCCAGACAAGAAGCAAATGGAAGAATACAACAAGTTTATGGAAGAAGCTGCCAAACGTGACCACAGAAACGTCGGCAAGGCTCAAGAACTCTTCTTCTTCCATCCATACTCTCCAGGTTGTACCTTTTTCTTACCACATGGTACTAGAATCTATAACAAATTGGTTGAATTTATTAGAGTAAGTAAAGGAAAAAAAAAAAGATTTATATATATATATATTTGATACTTATTATTATTTTTTTCTATAGTTTGAATATCATAGAAGAGGATTTAGTGAAGTTATTACTCCAACTATGTTTTCTCAATCACTTTGGGAACAAAGTGGTCATTGGGCCAAATACTCTGAGAATATGTTCCCAGTCAAGTGTGACAATTCAAACTATTCAATGAAGCCAATGAACTGTCCAGGACATTGTTTGATGTTTGCCAGTCGTTCACGTTCGTATCGTGAGTTGCCAATTCGTTTCGCCGACTTTGGTGTACTCCATCGTAACGAGATGGCCGGTGCTTTGACTGGTTTGACCCGTGTCAGAAAGTTCCAACAAGACGATGCCCACATTTTCTGTACCCTCGCCCAAACCGAAACCGAGATCAAGTCGTGCTTGGAGTTTATGCAACACGTCTATGGTATCTTTGGATTCGAGTTTTCTTTGGAATTGTCCACCCGTCCCGAGAACCGTCTCGGCTCTGATGAGATGTGGGACAAGGCTGAAAAATCTTTGGAAGTCGCTCTCACCAACTTTGGCAAGCCATGGAAGTTGAACCCTGGAGATGGTGCCTTTTACGGACCCAAGATCGACATTCATATCACCGATGTCTTGAAGCGTTCGCATCAATGTGCCACCATCCAATTGGACTTCCAGTTGCCAATCCGTTTCGAGCTCGAGTACATGACCGACAAGGCCGAGGATTTGCAACGTCCAGTCATCATCCATCGTGCTATCCTCGGTTCCGTCGAGCGTATGATGGCCATCTTGATCGAACACACCGGTGGCAAATGGCCATTCTGGGTGTCCCCACGTCAAGCCATCATCGTGCCAGTCTCCCAACAATTCAACGAATACGCCGACCAATTGCAAAAGAAGATCGTCGATGCCGGTTTCTACTGCGATGTCGATGGCTCTGACAAGACCCTCCCCAAGAAGGTCCGTGAAGCTCAATTGGCCCAATACAACTACATCCTCGTTGTTGGTCAAAAGGAAAAGGACGAAAACACCGTCGGTGTCAGAACCCGTGACAACGTCGTTCGTGATGCTATCTCCTTGGATGCTCTACTTGCTGAATTTGATCAAAATAATAAGGATTTCAAATAAAAGAAAAAAAGAAAAAGTTCTCTCAATTTATTTAAAGTCTCCAAAAAAGTAAGGGAAATATTTCATATACTTTTTTTTATCCAATATATAATAATTATATATTCTGCCCTAGATCGAGAAAATACACATATTTTAATGTTTTCGGGTCGATCACTTTTTTTTGTTTTTTTTTAAATATTCAACGTTTCGATTCCTTGAATGAGGCGACACATCGAGATTTGTTTCCTCAACAGGTTTAAATATCTATTTATAAACACACAACAAAACATACAAACGTTTGTATCATCAAGAAGAAAAAGAAGAAAAATTATTGAGGAGAACTCCAAAGATTCAATGTATCACGTTTAAAACAGACAGACTTTTTAATACTTTGGTGAGTGTACATTAATGTGTCTTGACCTCTACTTTGATAGTCTATAAACTAACAACTATGTTGACTTGAGTCGATCAAATAAATGAGGATGGGAGAAGGAGTTGGATGGTTGTTGGGGTGATTCGAATCAAGGCTCAAGAGTCCAGTGGAATCGAATTATTTTTATTATTAGGCGCGGATTTTTAGCCACTGTTATCAAAAAATTTTGATCAACGTTTTTTTCTATTGATCAGGTGTCACCATTTTGTTTCAACCACCATCTAGTTTTTAAGTATATATATATACCTATCTATCTCTTATCTGTCTATATAAAATATTGGATTGATTGATTGATCAGATTGTATCATCACTGACTTGTAATATTATAGAACAACAGCATTGCTTCAAAATAGTATTAGCATTGCAACAACAACAACAACAACAACAACATTATATCATCTATATACCGTAGTTAGTCGTCGACAACTAAAAAGGCCCCAACAACACAAACTATAGGATATTCTCAATACCATATATATATACAACAACACATATAAATAATATATAAATAATTTATTTGTAAGTAGAAAGAAAAACTCGAGAGAGTGAGTCTCTCGGACATAAAAATTACTACTTCTATGCTATGCTATGTGATTGATTGAATTGATCACCAACCGACACTAATCCAACAATAGACCAACAACAACTATAATAATAAGTAATAATAAGTAATAATAAGTTAGTAATAGTAGAATACCAACACACACACACACACACACACACACACACACACACACACACACACTAGTCAGTTATATAAAGTAATAATAATAGTAGTAGTGGTATAATATCAGTCTTTGTTAGTCGTTCTTTCGTTCGTTATAGTTATATTCTATATTCTTTTTAAAAACAAGTAAGATGGTCACCGCCATTCGTATTTCCCACATTCATCCATTCATTCATTCCAATCCCCCACAACCCATCCAAACGAAAACAAGAGGGGATGGTATTGGCCCATGCCATGCAAAGTATTTTTTTGATAAGTGTTTTGTTTTTTTTTTTTTTTTTTGTGATTGTAACAATTGCAATGAATGGATGGATGGGTAAATAAATCACCTCGATCGCGTGGTTGAGTTGGAGATGAGATGAACGTATCATCAATATCATTCCTTCCTCCTCCTCCAAACAACCACAACAACAAGACATTCAATGCATCAACCATCATCATCTTGAAGAGATTTTCATCTCCAACACGGTCGATAACTTTGTAGAGTTATATTTGCTTTGTGTCTGTGTGTTTTTTGTGTTCTCTCTCTCTCTCTCTCTCTCTCTCTTTCCCATCCTATCCTATCCTATCCTGTTCTTTAATTATTTGTCTAAAACACCCTGTTTTTCTGTACTTTTATTCTCTCAAACACTCCACTCGACCATTTTTTTTATTTGTTGGAAACACTGCTACCTACCGTTAATCAACTCCATTTGTGGAATACAATATAATATATATTTATGCTATTTACAGTTTGTTGGATTATGGTATGTTTCTTTCTCTCTCTCACTCTCACTCACTCATGATGTTCATGAATATATTCATATTCATTGCAATCATATGACGATTTTAGAATAACGTCCTCCAACAGAGAAAAGTTGGTTAGTGTGTTGATGGTGATGGCAGACTCTCAGTCAGTGTGTGTGTGAATAAATTAGGAAAGGAAGAGGAATGAATACAGTTATAAATGGAATCAAATAGACAACAAGAGTGATAAGATAAGGGATTTTAATTTTAGGTCGAAAATAATAATAATAATGTTGTAATATATATATTTTAGATAAAGGTATAATAATATAATATATAATTTATCTATCTATCTAATCTCTTGATGTTCCTTTTCCTTCCATCAATCCTTCCTAATCCAGTCCTGTCCAGTCCATTTTTATTTCCAATGGAAATATTTGGTTGGTTGGTTGGTTGTATGTGGGGTGGATTGAATTGGATTGGTTTGAACACAACAATAAATAACCTCCCTCCTCCTTTTTTGTCATCCAAGTGATCATCACCGTCATCAAAGTTGTTTTAATACATATATATACACAGATATCTGTTCACAGTTCAAAGTGATAAATTCAACTCAATTGTAGGTGGTGCAAAAATAACAACAACAAGCAGTAGCAACAACAACAACAACAACAACAGAAACAGTAGTAGCAACAACGAGTGGAATCAATATCATCACATCCACCATACCTTTTCCTGCTTCACCTTTATACAGCACAAACAACGCCTACCCATCCAGTTAGCTAACAGTGTAGAGAGAGACATGGGTAACCAACTTATTGGTTGGCTGATATGGGTGGCACAGGCATTCACAACCCCCACACTCGCTCACTCACTACTCTCCTTCATATCAGGTGGAGGATGATGTAGTAGCAGCAGTTTAAATTTCAAGGTTTAAGCTTGTTTTAAACACTACCACCACCACCACCACCACCACCATTTCACCCACCATCACCAAACCACCCACACAATCCACCCACTGACACCATCCACACACTCTCTCAACTCATTACTCACTCAAATGTGGCGAATGCAAAGGGGATGGATAAGCTTATCGTGTCTCTCATCAGGATGGTTGATATCGATTGATGAATAATAGTTCCGATCATCTTGACCACTGTCTCCACCGCCCAGACACCACATGAGTGTCTCTGTTGTGTGATGGATATCTATTCTTATCATTTTCATCAATCATTAATTTGTGTATCTAGATATCGCATGACACTCTTCTCTTTTGTTTTGTTTTGTTTGTTTGTTGCTGTTTATAACCAGTAGTAAAACTCTTGCTCTTCTTTCCTTTTTTTTTTTTTTTTAATAATATATCACTATTATCAATCACTTCCAACACACACACACAAATAGTGTTGCCATCAATCAATCATATTTATATTATCCAGTCCAGTTGTGTCACTGTAGCAGTAGCATCAATTGATCAACTGTCGTACAACAACAACAACCAAAAGAAAGAGAAATCAATTATAGTGCAATCAATCAATCATAATCAATCAAACTAAAAACACATAGATAGATAGATAGATAGATAGATAGATAGATAGTAGTAGTAGTAGCCAAACCAGTAGTACTGATCAATCATATTTATTTATTTATTTAATTTATTTATTTAAATCCAATTTTAAATTATTTTAATCATATATATTATAATATATTAGGGTTTTTTTTAATTGTATCATAAACAGAAGAAGAATAAGAAAAAAAAAAAGAGACTCTTCTCTTTGTCAAATTTGTAGAATTACTTTTTCATCATAATAATAATAATAATAATAACAACGCACAGCCATATAAACAACTCAACAACAAGAAGAAGAACGCATAACTTAATTTAGAAAACAAAACACAAAAAAACAATGGAACCAACAACCACCAAAGTATTTGGAGTTGATTTGGAACAACTGGTCACTGCGCAAAATGTAGATAGTGGACAACCATCGAGACCGATTTCCCAGGTTGTAGTTGATGCAGTCGAATGGTTGGATGGCAAAAACACACTGTCCGAGGAAGGATTGTTCAGAATTCCAGGACACGGACCTACCATCCAAGAATTAAAGAAACAATATAACGAAGGAAAAGGTGATCTCTCAAAGATTGCTCCAACTGATATGCATACAGTAGCAGGTTTATTAAAACTATATCTACGTGAACTTCCAGAACCTTTATTAATTTGGAGATATTATTCAACTTTTATTAAAGTAATCAGTATGTTAGGAAAACAAAACAAAAAAGAAAAAGAAAAAGATGGTTGATTGATTTTTCTAATTTCCTTTTTTTATTTTCTTTTTTAATCTTTTCCTTTCTAGAGAATAGCGATAAATTACAAAGAATGTTACATTTAAGAATGTTAATTTATGGATTACCAAAAGTAAATAGAGATTTGGTTTTATACTTGATGACATTTTTAAACAAGGTATCATCTTTTTCGTCATCCAACAAGATGACATCGGCAAACCTTGCCATGGTTTTTGCTCCAAACCTTTTACGTCACCAAAAAGAAAGTTTAAATCAAATCATGGAAGATTCAAATCATGTTACAAATATTTTAAAACATTTAATTGAAGAAATTGCTTATATTTCAAAGGTAATTAGAAATAGAAATAGAAATAGAAAAAGAAATAGAAATAGAAAGAGAAATAAGATTATTAATTTATTTTTATTTATATCTTCTAGTCGACACATTATTTATCAACATCAGTAGGAGATGTACCAATGGCATTAATACCAGCAAATCCAATTCCAGTAGATGATTTAGGAAATGTATTATATGCAAGAGCACTCTACCCATATCAAACCACAGGACAATGGCATTTACCATTTAAAAAAGAGGATCAGATCACATTGTTGGATATAAAGACAGAGGAAGGATGGATGAAGGGAGAGTTGAATGGACGCGTTGGATACTTCCCAGCCTCTTATGTAGAAATTGTCGCCGCTCCACCACCCACCGAACCACTGACACTCATCCCCATCCCAGATATCGACCAAACCATCATCACACCCGATGTCACCATCACGACTACCACTACCACCACCACACACCAAACAACTACGACAACGACAACGACTACAACTACCATCCAAAAAAATAACGGCGCAGAGTCTGCAGCCGACGAGACTACCTCTGCCCCAGTGCCAATTGCATCGGTGGCCAAGAAAAACTCTAGTGGATTGTTAAAACCACAACCACCACCAAGAACGGCTGGCAGTCCTATTCTCGCTACATCGACCTCGGGCGAGGCAGTTCCATCACCGTCAACCGTCGCTATCAACAAGTTGAATGGATCGTCGTCGTCACTTGTAAACTCACCAGACATTACAAAGATCATGTCGACCAAGTTGTCAGTGTCTTCATCTATTCCACCACCCAGTCTGTCTGCCCCACCCACTTTGGTTGCTCCACCCACCACCGCCGCCGCCGTACTCCAGCAGCAAAATGTATTGACACAAAGCTCGCCATCACTCAACTTGAGTAGTTCGACGCAGACGACCGCATCCAATTCGTCGCGTTCACTGTCACAGAGCTCGTCGCCAGACCTCCATAAAATCATGTCGACCACACCCAAGCTGTCATTTTCCTCCAACCTCCCACCCTCTCTCACGCTTCCCCCATTCTTGCCCTCCAAGAACCTCGCCTCGCTCGGCTCGTCGGTCAGCAGCGCCTCCTCTTCACCCTTGGGTACGCCTCCAGGCAGCGGCGTGTTAAACTCGTCAAAGTCCAATTCATTCCTCGAGTTTGCCCTCTCGTCGACCCCACCACCACCCCTTTCTCTGCCACCCATGGACCTGCCACCTCCACCCGTCACCACACCCGTCAAGTCGCCCTCGAGCATCGACCTCGCCAATCTGCCACCCCCACCCTTTTCACCATGTTCACCCGAACCCAACCCACTCAAACAAAACAACGAGATGGCTCCACCCCTCACCGACGACTTTCCACCTCCACCACCCCTCGTCTTTAGCCAGACTTCATCTGCCACCACAACCGAGGACGATCACAACCCACCAACCTATGAAGACGAAGATGATGACTCTTCCAGCGAGTCCAACTCTTTTCTTGGTACACCAGCTGCCCCAGCAAGTATCCCATCGCCTCCACCCCCACCACCCAAGCGATTGGACCGTTCATTGTCCTACAGCTTCAAGCGTCAAGAAAAGATGGCCGACGAGGCCAAGAAGCGTAAAGAGAGAGCCGAGGAGATGTTGAGCACCGAGCGTACCTATGTCAAGCAGTTGACATGCATCCTCGAGCTCTTTATCGAGCCCGTCAAAAAGAACCACAAGTTTGCTCTGCCCGAGGAGCTCCTCAACACATTCAGTTGTCTCGAGGTTATCCTCAATGCTCATCGTGCCAACATTCTCAAGGCTCTCGAGGAGCGTATGACCTGTTGGGACGCCAAGCCATTGATGGGCGACATCTTTTGCAACAACACCTCGTTTATCAAGCTCTACAAGCATTACGTCAACAACTATGACCGTTCGATCACATCGCTCAAGCAATGCAAGGAAAAGACACCCGAGTTTAAGGCGTTTGTCGCCACGCTCGACTATACCGAGAAGTTTTCCGGTCTAAACGTCGAGTCGTTCCTCATTCTGCCCGTCCAACGTATCCCACGTTATGTATTATTACTCCAAGACTTGCTCAAATATACCAGCAACGACCATCCAGACTTTGACCAGTTGTGCGAGGCACTTGGCACCATCAAGGATTTTGCCGAAACCATCAACTACAAAAAGTCAGAGGAAGACAACAACTCGAGGATCCAACAAGTGCAAGACTCGATCAAGAACTTGCCAGCCCACGCATTGGAGCGTCGTAAAAAGTTGCTCTCGGAAGGTCCCATTTTGCTGAAAAAGGAAAAGTACTATGTGTTTTTGTTCAATGACGCACTCATCCTTACCAAGCCCGGCAAGGACAAGAAAAAGTTCAAGAGCCTCGTCAACCTCCAGACCGCCTCGATCAACATCACCGACGAGGTCAATGTCATCAAGCTCATCTCGCAAGAGGGTACATTTAAATTCACGCCCGACAATGCCAAGGACCGCGAGCACTGGACCAAGGCTTTCAAGGAAGCCATCGAGACGGCCCGCCAAGAATTGTTGCACTCTGCCTTTGGCGAGAGCCCACTCTCCAACGAAGGTAGCAAGGGATTCAACCGTATCCAAGACGAAAAGAACGCACAAAAGAAGCAAAAGCTCGTCGAGGAGCTATGCAACACCGAGCAAGAGTACATCAACTCGTTGACGTACATCCAAAACGTCTTTTTATCGCCCATTAGAAAGTCGTTGGACACGCAAAACCCGTTGGTATCCTATTCCGAAGGTTTGGATATCTGTAGTAATTTCGAAACCCTTCTCGGCTGCCACATCACCTTTTACGACATTATCAAGGAGCGTCTCGTCCAATGGGAGGACAAGCCATTTGTATCGGACCTCTTTATTGAAAAGGGCGGTTTCCTCAAGCTCTACAACTACTATGTACAACACCATTACTCTTCACTCCAGACCATCGAATCCTGTATCGAGAAATATCCACTTTTTGCCATTCACCTTCGTAATATCGAATCCAACGAAAAGGTTGAGCTCAAACATCTACTCGCCGAGCCACTCCGTCGTATTCCACGTTACTATTTAATCCTCCAAGAAATCCTTCAATACACTCGTCCCAAGCAAGACGACCACGAGAACCTCCAAAAGGTTGTCACCAACCTCAAGGATCAAAACGATAAATTCAACGCCACCTCTATCCTCGCGCTCTCTTCTAGTGGCGACACCCCTCGTAGTCCCCACAAGTCAAAGACTATACGTGTCAAACCACCAAAAGGTCTCAACAAAGATTCAAAATTAAATACTAGTGGTTTCTTTTCAGTTTAACAAAACAATAATATAATAGAATATAATATAATATAAACCAACAAACAAAACACTATACGAGAGAAAATAAAACTTTAATTTATATTTATAATGTACAAAAACAATAACTATAGTTTTAACTAAAACTTTAAAGGATAAGTTTATTTGATGAGAGTAATAATATAGTGTGTCAATAGTACTAATATTTAACACCAGTTGTTGCCACCGCCAATATTAATATCAATATCAATATCGATATCAATATTATTGCCACGACCACCACAACATCCTCTACGAGCAATCTTTGATTCACCAGTTGTTGTAACATTGGAATAGTTTGATCCTTGGATTGACGAGTTTTGGATGTTTTTGCCAGCACCTGGGGTAAGTTGAGAAAGATTCTCTAAAAGAAAAGAAGATTGAAATGATATTGTTAGAATATGAAAAATGATTATGATTATTTTTAACATACTGTATAACATTTTGGATTTGATAGTAATTGTTGTAAATGGTAAAGAAAGAGTTAATTAATTTAATTTAATTTGATGAATTTATTACTATTGCAATACTCAATATTTATAGTTAATAAATTCAATATTTCCTTTAAAAAAACTATTAAAAAATCCAAACATTTTAGATTATTCCTATTTTAGAATTGGGGTTCATAGTCATCAAATGAAATATAGGATTTTTGATTGATTTTTACAATCTTTTTACACAATTCTAAACTATAAATAACTTGTTCATTCTAGTTTAAATATATTCAAAACAAATTCAAATATTCAACCAACTATTAAAACATTTGTACTATTCAAATTCCACTTTACCAAATCAAATCTAAAATGATCTTTAGTATGTAACATTGGAATAAAGGTATTTGGATTCTAAATTACTTACTAATGATTTCTCGTAATCCTATTTGATTCTTTTTCTTTAGAAAACCTATCAAAATTATCACCAATTTCCAATCATGGATCCAATCAAAATGTGACCATCCAAAGTTATTCAGATGTATCAAGTGATTCTGTCGGTTCCATTGCTTGTAGACGTCGTCGTGGATGTTGTGGTGGCGGAAACAACATTGATATCGATATTGATATCGATATTTGTATTGACAATGGTTTTGGTGGTCGTGGTGCTCGTAATGGATGGTGGTAAATACTAAATACCAACCTATCGGTCATGAATAATTTAGATTTTAAACTATCATTATTCTCTCCTTCCTTTTAAAACATCTAAACTTTATTTAAAACCATTAAGATTAGATGGTTCCAATTTCTTATTTATTTATTTTATTTGATTATGACGATGAGGATCTAAAAAAGGATGTCTTATAGCTTCAGAAGCAGTAATTCTTTTAAATGGACAAGGTTCAAGACAAAGTTCTAAAAGCTGGAAAGCTTCTTCAGGCATTCTTTCTTTGGTTTGACCTGATTCATTTCTTAGACGTTTAGCTAGATCTGTCCAACTCTGTCCACGAATATTCTCTGATACAAATATTTCCTTGTCCAATGTATTTGCCAAATCAATAATCTTTTGTGTTCCAATGATTGAAATGATCTCGGCCAATGATGTCAAATCGTCTGGTGAAACAAAAAATGGATAACGACCAGACAATACACACATCATGATCACTCCAACAGACCATATATCAATTGCAGTTGTTTGTTTGTTGTATTTGAGTAATACTTCTGGTGCTCTAAACCCTCTTGTTCCTGCTCTTGGTGCTTGTTTTGATATATCATTTTGTTGTTGTTGTTGTTGTTGTTGTTGCTGTGATAACATTAATGGTGAACAATTATTTTGATTATTTCTTTGAATATTACTTGCTACTGTTGTTGTAACATTTTTATCTTTTGTTTTCTTTAATTTCTTTAAATCTTTATAAATTGGTTGTTGTAGTATTTCTTGTGGCATCTAAATAAAAATAAAAAGAAAATAGATTAATATACTTTTTAATTTCTTTTTTGTTTTCTTTTTTTGTTTACCTCTTGAGCTAAACCAAAATCAATCAACATGAAACCATTTAATTTTTGATTATAAAGGAAATTGGTAGGTTTAACATCACGATGACAAATTTGATGATAATGGACATGTTTGAGAGCTGAAAAGATTGCAATGAGGTAGTTTCTAAATTCGTTTGGAGTGAGTTTAAAAAAGTAATCTTTAAACGAATCGTGTTCAAAATAGGGAAGTATAAGAGTAACTTGATCCATATGTCTAATGATACCAAGTAGTTGACTAATATAACGATCTTCTCCAACCTTCATCAATGTTTTGATTTCATTTAGTATTCGCGTTGGTGAAGATGTTGGAGAGACTCTTTTGAGTGCCACCAAGCGTCCTCGGTGTTCACCCTTTAGACACACAGATTTAAATACTCCACTAAACGTTCCTTGTCCAACTTTATCGAGTATCTTGAAATTGCCTTGTAATTCTGGAAAATCTTTTTCATTAAATTCTGGATTGACAGGTGATGTTTCCAAAGCCTTCAAATCATAATTGGATAATATTGCTTTTGGAACTGTTGTCTTTTCATACATTTTAAATGATGGTGTAATTTCTTGTTGTTGTTGAATTTGTTGTTGTTGCTGTTGTTGTAAATATAAGAATTGTTGAATTTGTTGTTGTTGTTCTTGATTTGGTCTCTTTTTTTGATTCATAAATTGATGACCATTATTATTATTAATATTTTGATGATTATTATTATGGTTAGTATTAATTTTCTTATTATTATTATTATTTAATGGCTCGATAGATATTGTATCCATCAGAGGTTGACTATTCATTTGATTGTACACATATACATTTTGTTGTGGAGATGTTATTTGTTCTATATATTGGGATTGTTGTGATGGAGGAGATTGTTGTTGTTGTTGATAAGATGACTGTGGCATTTGTTGCTGGATTGGTGTAGAAGAAGGTGTTGGATAGCTACTAATATTTACAAAAGGTATTGGTGGTTTTGGGGAATATGGTTGTTGTTGTTGTTGCTGAGGAGGTGGGACATGAATCTGTTGTTGTTGCTGTGGTTGTTGTCGAGATTGCTTTAAATGCATCGATTTTGAATATGGTGATGATATATAATGAAGAGATGATGGTTCGGGTGATGTAGGTACCATTCCATAACTTCCACTTGTATTATTGATCGATGGGAGATGAAACTTTACATGATGATCGCTAAAATGAATAGGCGATGCATTAAGATTAATAGATGATCTAGGCTCCATGATTTGTTGTTGTTGCTGTTGGTAAACATCGGTTGAAGAGAAATGTCCACTACTTGAAGGAAGATTAGATGAGAACAAATACCGGTGGTTTGTACCGTTCGAAGTGTTGTTTGGCGATGACAATGGAGGTAGAGTAATTGATCGACTACCAGGACTATAGGTAGTTGGTGATATTGGAGACACCTTTTGCATAGTTTGAGAGGTTGGAGATAGCGATGAATAGTTATTCGGTTGGTGTGACATTAGAGTCGGTAATACTTGTAGACTTGGTAAAGTAGATGGATATTGTTGTTGTTGTTGGTTAAGATGACCACTACCACCATGATGGTTAGACAATGTCTGTGGACTAGGTTGAAGTGGAGGAGGAGGAGATGGATGATGTCGAATATAACTTATTTGTTGTTGTGGTGTATGGTTTGTTGAAGATGATATATTATTATTAACATTGTTATTTATATGTGTTGGTGGTGTTAGGTTGTTGTTGTTGTTGTGTTGTAAATGATGAAGAGAAGGTGATATCACATTATTATTATCATGTTGTTGTATATGTGTATGATGATGATGAGGTTGTTGCTGTTGATGTATTATTTGATGGTGGTGAGGTTGTTGTTGCTGCTGTTGCCCATAAGAAGTAATATTTATATTCGGGTGCTGAGGTTGTGGTTGTTGCTGTTGTGGTTGATGGTGATGATGCTGTTGCTGCTTTGAATCATTTTGGTAATATCTATTGTTATTATTCATTCAATATATAAATAATCAATCTAATTACACACATATACTATATAAACAAATAACCAACTTAAATAAAAAATGAAAATAATTTAACCAAACCAACTCAAGTTTTACCAACCAAACTTTTCTTTTTCCAACTCATTATCATATTTTATACTATATCATAGACCCATTCTTACGTCATGTCTTAAGATGGGATAGATATTCAACTGGCTTTCTCCCCTAATCTAGATTAATATTATTCAGATTGTTTTTTTTAAAATTTTGTTAATCTTTTTTGGGAGATTACATGATTGATGGTTTGCAAGCTTTAAGAGTTTAATAGCTTGATTAGGTAGTGTGATGTATCGATATTGCATACAGAGAATTACCAAGGTTCATTCAAACAATTGTTCTATATTCAACCGATACCATCTTTATTCAACTGCAACCAACAATAAGATGGAGAATGGTAACCAACAACAACAACAACAACCTTTTAAAATAGCGGTTGGTCAAATTAAGAGTAAGACAACTATAGTGTACAACTATATATTTAATATCTTTATTAATAGTTTTCGAATATTTATAGGTGTAAATAATAAAGATATAAACTTTAGCAAATGTCAAGAGTTTGCTGAGGAGTCTGTTAAACAAGGTGCCTTTATGTTGTGTTTACCAGAGTGTTTTGCATTCATGTCTGGTGGAGGTAATCCAAGAGAATCAATTGAAAATGCAGAACCTCTTGATGGACCAACTATCAATCGTTATCGTCAATTGGCACGTGACAATAGATTATGGTTATCACTTGGTGGGTTTCATGAAAAAGTAGGATCACAACAACCAACTACTACTGAATCAACAACATCTTCTTCATCGTCAGATACATCAATGATTTATAATAGTCATTTAATTATTGATGATAATGGAGATATTAAATCAATTTATCACAAGATGCATTTATTCGATGTCAATATACCATCAAAGAATGTACACTTTAATGAAAGTAAAGCAGTGGTACCTGGAAAAGAGATTATGGTGTGTGACAGTCCTGGTGGTCGATTGGGATTGAGTGTATGTTACGATGTTAGATTCCCTCAACTCTATATCAAACTACGTAGTATGGGTAGTCAGATTCTATTGGTGCCAGCTGCATTTATGCAAAAGACTGGTGAGGCACATTGGCATACCCTACTCAAATCAAGGGCCATTGAAAATCAATGTTATGTAGTGGCAGCTGCTCAAACAGGTCAACATTATGCCTCAAGAACAAGTTATGGACATTCACTTGTAGTAGACCCATGGGGAACTGTTTTGGTTGATATGGAGGATAAAGAAGGTGTTGGAATTGCAACCATTGACCATAATCTATTAAATCAAGTTCGTGAAAATATGCCTTGTTTTACTCATATTAAAAGTGATTATTAATTAATAAGAGTAAGAGGAGTATATTTTATTTATTATTTATTTATTTAGTTTGCTGTTGTTGTTGTTGTACTTTATCCAATAATAAATTAATGTTGGCAGGTTCTAATGCCGACTTTGTATAAAACATAATGATACCTTTATCCAATACAATGGGAACTGATCCAAATTTATAGATTTGATTACCTGAATCTGTCGACATGTTGGATGGAATGAATAGTAATCCCAACTCCTTTGCCAATTGTTCTAATGAATCTCTAAGTAATCCATCTGAATGATTTTGGTTAATTTGATTTTTTAATTGTTCAATCATTGATGAACCAACATTTTTGTTATTATTATTATTATTATTATTATTTTGTTTCTGTTGTTGTTTGTTATTATTATTATTTATAATAGTGGGTAAAATATTAATATTTGTTTTTGGTTTAATTTCTTTTTTATCCAAGTATTGTTCGATTAAATCTAGGATGATATTAAAGTAATATTTGATTTGATTCTGATCCATAATATTTGATTTAAATTGTTGTCTCCAATATTGATAAAAGTTTAATAATTGACTAGGTGTTATATTTGTTGTATTTGTTGGTTGAAGTGATTTACAAAAAGATTCAATAAATATTGGGAAGAAATGTTTTGATAGGAAATGAATCATGTTTTGTGGTGACCATAGTTGATACCATTCTTCAAAATATTCAATGATTGGATAGATATTTTCATTGTCTTCCAACTTCGTCGTCGAGGTTACCAAAACTTGGTCGTATTGGAATGCTGCAAATGCTTTTGAGAACTTTGGTGTGATGGATCGATTCAACAAAGAGTCCATTGAATTTCCTTCAAACACACCTTTCCAAGGTGAGAGAAGGGCAAGCGCAGATTGATCGGCAACATCCCATCCACCCAATACACTGATCAATGTTTGTCGGATTTGTGGATACAGTGATTCCAAGTCAGTCTTTATGAATGGGATCCAAGGGTGAAGCCATTGATCGATTGGAATCGGGTCGGTTAATGGATTCCATTGCATCACCTCATTCTTGATACGTGGGAATATCGATTGTTCTAGAATATTGTCCAATATAACCTCTGGCAGTGCTGCTGTCCAATGTCCGATGAGCGACACTACAACCGACGTGTTTTCCTTGACTCTCCATCTTGTTCGAATAAAAGTCTTGATCACTGGCAACACCAAATCTCTAATCAATATAAAGTAAATATCACTTCCTTGATTCATCATTATTTTTTGTCTTGTATCATTTTCATCATCATCGTAACCATTATTATCATCATCACCATGAATTGATAATGATGTCTTGTCAAATATTGATCTCCATCTCATCATTTCATCAACCAAATAATTTTGATCTTTTTCAATATTCCATAATTCTATTTTTTTAATCAACTATAAATAGATAGATAGAGTAGTTAGTATAAAATAATCTTTATAATATTATTATTTTTTTCTACTTACCAAAGGTCTAAGGAAATCTTTTTCAAGATTATATAATTTTAATTTAATATATTCTTTTTTATAGGTTGTTTGAAATTCTATAAATTGTTTGAATAGTGTTGAAAGAGTTAATTTACCATCGTCCAATTGACGTTGAAGATTGACTAGAATCTCTTTAAGTGTTTCTATTTTTTTTCTATGTGCATTTTCCGAATCAATGACCAAACGTAGTTTACTGACACTGTTGGTCAATGATTCTATTCGGTTGTTTTCAAATTTCATCTTGTTGTTTATATTTTGTCTATCTATACCCTTCATTCTAATCAACAGACCAATATTATATTTTAATTGTGACATTGGTCCAAGTTGATCATCCAAACTAATGTTTGCCATTGAATGTATATCTTTTTTTGATTGTTTGTCAGTTGTTCTAACCATTGTTGTTGGTCCTGTCATATCAACGATTACTTGTGGTATATATGATGTTGATGATGATCCTTTTCCTCCGTCTTCTCCTCCTTTAGCTTTACCAATATGTTCTTGAATATCATATTTAGCTTTTGTCTTTGTTTGATCTGACTTTTTCCAACCAGTTGCTTTAACTTGCTCCTCTTCACTATCTTCATCACTATCGTCTTCATCTTCATCATCTTGTTGTTCTTGTTCTTTTTGTTGTAATTGTTTATCTGTTTTGAATGATGAAGATAGACCAGCACCTTGTGGTCTAGAGTATGCTTTGATGGGTTCGGCTATACCAGTACCGTCTCCTCTCAAGTCACCCGTTCCTTTATACCCAAGTTTCTCCAACAACTTTCTACCAATACCAGTAACTTTAACATCTTGCATATCTTTTGGTCTTTCATCTCTTTGTTGTTGTTGTTGTTGATATTTGTTGTTATTTCTATTCTTTCCCATCATTGAATCAAACTTGTCTCTATCTCTTTCCTCTTTATTCTTTTTAACATTTGATCCATTCCTTTTTTTCTTTGTTTTCTTTGTTGTTGTTGTTGTTGATGTTGTCGACGAAGAACCATCTACTTGATCATCGGTTGATCTCATTGCAGTATTTGGATCGTATATACCGCTTGGTACGAATCTAGTCGATGATGACTTGTAAGGATTATAGATTGGCTTTTGAGCATTATAGTTTGCAGCTGATGATTGTTTTCCACCACCACCACCATCATCATCTGCATTATCCATCTTCTTATCACCATCTTCATCATAGTCATCATAGTCATTACCAAATACACCATAGATATTGTCATCTTTTGTTTGCTTTCTTTGATATCTTCTCTTGTTGTCTCCTCCTATCTTTCCATTCTTGTCATAGTATCCGTGACCACCACCACTACCATCGTCATCATCGTCATCACTATTATAATCGTTGAATGACATTTATTTATATATACATATATATATCTAACTATACATATATAACTTTAAATGTAATTAAAAAATCTTTATCTTCACTTTTTAGCTTTGTTCATGAATTTTCATCAATAATATTAATTAATTATAATGTATTTGGTTTGCTTGATTGATGATAATGTTATAATATATAGTATATATAATAGATAGATAGTAATAGGTTTATTTATTCCTTTTGAGGTGGTTTTTGACTAATGTGATTACAAGATTTACAAGTACGAAGAGATTCTTCACCATAGAAACGAAGGATGATTGGTGTCAATTCCTTGCCAAGATTCAAATCTTGAACGTTGAAAGACTCTTCATAGAGAACTAGTTTGCAATTATCACAGTACCAACGTAACTTATCAATCGATTGAGCATCACGCTTCTTTTCAATAACCAATCCAACAGTATCAGAGTATCTTTGTGGTGAGTGTGGAGTGTTGCCTGGTAGGAGGAACATATCTCCTTCTCTAATATTTACATCTTCAAACTCTCCCTTTGTATTTACAATCTTTAATACCATATCTCCTTTAAATTGATAAAAGAATTCCTATAATAATAACAATAATAATAAGAATCATATAACAATAATCAGATCAATCATCTTTCACCATTCATATTCAAAATGTCTTGCTTGTTTCAGTACATACATCAGTTTGATTGATGTGATAGTCAGATCTTTGATTTGGACCTCCAACAATCATAACAACAAATGTAGAGTTTGGATCTTCATATACCAACTTTGCACCTACAGGTGGCTTTAACAAATGTTTATTCTCATCTATCCACTATTAAATATAAACAAAAGATTGTCAATTTCATCATATTCTCTATCTATCTATCAATCAAATATATAACAAGTACCTTTTGAAGATTGAATGGTGGTAACATAATTATATGTATGTATGTATATATGTGTAGTATTTAATTTAGAATGAAACTAATACTAATAATAACATCAATGTTCATTTTGGTTTGCAAGTTTGAAAAATCATTTTGTAATGTTGTAAAACGAAAGTTCAGATGTTGAAGATCAGATCCAAGAGATCAATTGGTTTAACCAAGATATTTTATTTGTATGTTATAAATTGATTGATTGATTGATTGATTGATTTTTATTTATTTATATTTATACTATTATTTAATAGTCCATAGCATATTTTAATAACTTGTTAAAGTTTGGAACACCGAGACCTGTAACTGGATCCCAACCTTCTTTGCAATGATAACCTTCTTGACAACATCCATTTTGGTTTTCACCAGTTTGAATATCTTTGAAAGCGTCGGGGTGGTCTTTGGCGATTTTATAGAGAAGTGGATTGATAAAACCAACTGGAGGTTTGTTGGCATTGAATCTTTCTTCATTGATGAGTGATATGAGACCGGCGACAATGGGAGTGGATGCACTGGTACCTCCGATGATGATGAATCTACGGTTGTGTACAATGACTAGATGTTCAGAGTAACAGCTGACGTCTGGGTATCCACGACCGAGCAGATTGGATTGATGGTATGGATAGGACCCGTTGATTTGGTCAAAATAGTTTTGAACGTGGTCCAATTGGTAGGGTGGTGAGCTAAAGTAGTTGGAGAACCCTCCACCTGAGATTTGGTCACCGTCCATGTCATAGACACCCTTGTAGACGACACCGCCGACAGAGAGGACGTAGGGTGAGGATGTTGGCCAGTTGGGGACATAGGTCTTGCACGCCTTGTCACATCCAGTGCCGCTGTCGCCTGATGCAAAGAGCATGGTTCGACCCATCGCAGCATACTTTTGGAATTCAACATCGACACGTTTGGTGTAGGCTGGATCGATGGTATTCTCATCATCACCGTACGAGATGGAGTGTACCCAAGGTAGATCCTTCATGTCGGCCATATCAATGAGCCAGTCGAGGAATGGCTCCTGACCTTCATGTCGACCGGGTAGACTTACAATCCAAGTGTTGATGTTGGGTGCGACAGCAGTGATGTACTGGATGTCGAGTGCAGTCTCCATACCCGGGTTGTCTTCGACGTTGGGTCCGACAATGTTGCTGACGTCTTGTTTGGGCATACCGAAACGGCGTTGGAAGATGTCAAAGTCTGAAGGACTGTAATACTCCTCGAGGAACTGGGCAATGGCCTGTCCATTCATTTTGGATCTGGTAGTTGGTGCATTAGACATGTTTAGACTGTCATAGATGACCTGTGGGGTGACATGTGGGAACAAGTACTTGTTGCTTCCCTTGGTAGCATCGGTGTTTTTTTGTTTGGGTACGGTTGGCAAATGGTTCACTCCACCGATAAAGTCAATCTTGTCGACTAGGTGAGATGGTACCGAGTAGGGATCGGTTGAACGATAAAACGACACGTCGGTAGCAATCTTTGATTGGAATTTCGAGTATCTTACAGCAAGCAATTCCTCCGCCTTGGACACTGGTACAGTAGCACGGATAAAATCACCAGTCTTCATAACCTTGGCGTTAATCACAGAGTTTTCACCTAGCCAACCCATAATAGCATCTAAATTCTCTGGATTTGGTTTAACAATATCTTTAACTTCATCAAATTTCAAGTATTGTCCATACTTTGCACTATCTGGATTACTAACATCTTCAACAATTTGTTCTAAAAAAATATAAATTAATATTAGTATAAAAATAAACTAAATAGATAATTCAAAATAGATATCTATATTCTTTTAAATCTACATACTGAGATGATCTAAATTTTCTTGTCTTACACCAAAAGTTAAATCAACCAATTCATCTACCTTGTTTTCAATATTCTTCTTTTTCCATAGTTTTGAATCTACTTGAACTGGTTTTGAATGTTCTACATATTTTCTAGCTGGAATTCTTGCAGGACCATAAGGAGAAATCTCATCATCTTTATGAGTCACCTTCTTTTCCAAAGTATCTGCAAATATTCCACTAATAATGATTAATATTACTAAAATTATTATATGTTTTTCCATCCTTTAAATATATAAATGTAATATTTGATAAATAAAAAGAATGAAAGCTTTATCTTTTTGTTCTGTCTGTCAACCTTCCTTTTACTTTTTGTTAAACAAATTTAATCAAATTTGATTGCTGAAACTTTAAAGAAGAAGTCATATGAGAGTGGTAATTTTGAATGGTATCATATTCATTCATTGTCAATTCTCTCTTTCTCTCACTATTCATTGTTGTGGAATAGCCATAGCCAACAACAATGATGAAGGACTGAGATTTAATAAAATATATTGGAGTGAGGTGATGTGAGGAGTGTGTGGTAGGATCATCATCATTATAAGTAGGGGGTGCCTTGTTTTTCAACAATAAACACCAGTATTGTTGTGATCATCATCAATCAACACCCACCATTTTTCTTTCATTTTGCTGAATTTTAAACAATTTGATGTTGTAGTTGTTTGGAAGATCTTATCTTATCTATCTTGTGTTGGTTTATTATTACTATTATTATTATTATTAAATATTAATTATTATTAACCTTATTGAAATTTAATATAATCCAAGTGATCTTTTAAGATTTTCTTGTTTCCATAATTTTTGAGAATAAAATGTTTCCTTGTCCATTGAGAATGCAGATACAAAGTCTTCTTCGGTTAGATAACTTTCTAATTTACTATTGTCGAGAGCACGGGGCGGATTATTACGTAATTCATCGAGTGTATAGGTACGATTGAGGTCAGCCAAATAGTCCTTAACTTTACAATACGATTGGGTGATCATCTTTCTTTGGTCCAAAGGTAATTTAGATTTACTCCAATCCCAATTATGGAAATAGGTTGTGAATTCGAATGGTTCCAATTGACTATTGACCAAGTATACAATATCTTGGCTTCTACTACCATTGAACTTGGCATATTCCAATACGGTAGACATTGATTCTTTTCTTTCGTCTTGCGTTGATCTTGAACCAATCCACAAATAGATACAATGACCTACATCCAAAATCATAACATCTTCAACATCCAAATCTTCTTGATCCCATTCTCTAATATTATCAACCGTGAAAATACCAGATGAAAATGAACATTGAAACATAATTGGTTCTTTTTCTAATCGTATATTATTATATAATAATTCTGTTTCTTCTTGTTCATTTGATAAAATATCATTCCAAAATCTTTTTGGTTCTTGATTTTCATTACAAATAATCATTTCAATTGATTCAAATCTATCTTCTTCTTCTCCTTCTTCTTCTTCGCGACCAAACCCAATTAATTTAAATAATAATGGATGTAATCTAATATCATAATTCCAATTTGATCCTTTCCAAATTCCATAAACATTTGAATTTCTTTTGATTATAAATAAATCATTTGAATTTAAATATTTTGGATTCTATAAAAAAAAAAGAAAATGAATTAATTAATTCTTTTTTATTCTTTTTTTTTCTTTTCTTTTTTCTTTTTGACTTACAATATCATATAATTCAATACATCTAATTTGATTTTGTTGTTGATTATTATTACAATATTTAATTTGGTACATTGAATCTTTTGATTCTAGAGAATCAAGATTCTTGTGAACAATGATGCACCCATTGAATAGACTGAGCAAGTGAATTGGTTCTTTACCTTGAACGACACGAATTTGTATTGCACTACCACCAATACTATCATCTAGATCTACGGTTAACAAAGCTGACGACCCCTTTTCATTGATGGTACTCTTTTTACCTTGCCAAAAGTAGATGACGTACATGTCTCTGTTTCGTTGTTGGTATTTGTAGAGGATGACATATGACTCTGTTGCAAAAAAGTGTCCGTACAATTCCTTGGGTACTTGTTCTTTGGTGTGATCCTTGACTCTCCACACTTGAATAGTTCCAGAGCCGTCGTCGATAGGTCTGGCAATAGATGGTGGTAGTGGCGCAGACTGGTACATTTTATCGACTTTGAATGGTTCTTTGGTCTTTGCTTCAGCAACTCTACCTTTGGGAACTGGTGCCATTTGGATGGGCAACGAACCACCCCAACCAGCAAACTTTTCTTTAAACAATTCAGTCTCTGCATCTTCGACCACTCTGCCTAGTTGTACCCATGCAGGACGTCCTTTACGTGCTTCTTTTATCTGTTTACCAAATTCCATTGCTTGTTTTCTTAGTGGTTCTTTGGCAGTCTTTCCAATCCAAACATACATTTCACTTGCACTATCAACTACATAGCAATAGTTGGTATCCATCATATCTCGAGTCACACGTTTTGCTTCTGTCTTGATCTCTTTACACTCGACATTCTTGGTTGTTTCAGATTCTTTGATTTCATAAAGAATATCTCTCATTTTTGATGTATTGTTTCGTTCAGTCTCTGTTTCATCTGGAATAGATTGAGGTTTTCCACCAAGTAGTTGCCAAAATGCATCCTCAAACTGTTTGTTTGGTTGTTTAGCATCGACAACAAATCCAGTTGGTCTACCACCTCGCTCTTTGTTTTTGATTCTAGTGGCTAGATCTAGTGCCATAGCTTGCTGTATTTTGTTTGAATTGGCTCCACGATATTCATAGATACGATCACCTGCATCCAAAATATAACAACATGATCCTCTTATAACCTTTGGATTGGTTTCCACCAATCTTCCAACAATCGACTTCTTTCCAGAGAATCTAATCAACTTTATCGAATCTGCAGATTGAGTGCTATTTAATTTCTTCATCTTCCATTCAATCGTACCATCCTCTTTAAATGGTGCATCCTTTGATAATGAAGCCAACAATCCAAATCCACTAACATCATTGTTTCGTTTAGCTTTTGATGGACTAGACGTTGTTGTATTTGATTTGGTCGATAAATTCTTTACTGGATTTACAGTTGGTTTCTTTCTACCTGCTGGACCTTGAGGTTTTGATCCTTTTGCATTATTTAATAAATTATTATTGGTTGTAAATGAATCTAATTTTGATATTGTTGGTGATGTTGTTGTTGTTGTAGTAGTAGTAGTAGTTTTTGTTGGAGTAGTTGTTGATTTTGTTGGAATAGTAGTTGTCTTTGTCGAGACTGCTGCTAGTTTAGAAGTTGTTACAGTTGTTGGTTTTGTTGTTACAGTTGTTTTTGTAATTGGTTTAGCAGTTGTTGTAGCTGTTGGTTTTTTAATTCCAGTCGTAGTAGGTTTTGATACAATTGCAGGCGGTTTCTTTGCTATTGAAGTTACAGGTTTAACAATAGTTGGAATCTTGGCAGCTGCTGCTGGTTTGGCCGCTGTTGCTGCTGGTTTGGATATTGTTTTTGTTGTAGTCGTTGAAGTAGTTGGTTTAGGTACAGTAGAAGTTTTTGTTGTTGTTGTGGTGGTAGTTGGCTTTGGTACAGTAGAAGAAGTTGATTTAATTCCTAGACTTGGTTTTGAAATGGTTGGAGTTGGTTTTACGGCAACAGTAGCTGCTGCTGGCTTGGTTACCACAGTAGATGGTGGTTTGGCTACAACTGTTGTTGACTTTGCAGCAGTGGCAGCAGGTTTGGATACAGATGCAATTGGTTTTGTTAATTTGGTTGCAATAGGTTTGGGTAAACCTGCTGTAGTGGTTGAAGGTTTGGTAACAGTAGTTGGTGTTGGTTTTACAGTAGTTGGTTTGGAAATAGATGGTGTTGTAGTGGTAGTAGTAGCAACAGGTTTCTTGATCAATGAAGTTGGGGATTTTATAGTGGTGGAGGATAAAGTGGTGGAAGTTGGTTTCTTTAAAGATGACAATGTCTTTGTAGTTGTAGTGGTTGTTGTGGTTGTGGTAGTTGTCTTTATAGTCTTTGTTGATTTGGATGATGTTGATGGCGCAGGGGATGAAACGGATGATGGGATAGCCTCATCATTTGGTTCACTCACAGCGGTTGTTGATCCATCACTTGCAGGAACACCCTCTTCATCACCATCATGTCGACGCTCCGATATCTCTACCGTTGTCAATACAATTGGCTCAGACTTTACAACTTGAACCTCTACCACTGTACGTTCCTCTTCTCCACTGCCACTACTAGTATCATCTACAACATTATGGTTTGAAATGGATGAATCTTCAACTTGATCACTTGGTGTAGTTGTAGTAGTAGTCCCTACAGGTGTTACCAAAGGTGACGATGTCTTTGATGTAGCTGGTTTCTTTAGTCCACTAGATATTGGTTTGGGTTTACTAACTCCAGCAGTTGGTTTGGCAGCTACCTTTGCCGCTGGTTTACTTGTTGTTGTTGTTGTTGTTGTAGATGGTTTAGTTAATGAAGAAGGTCTTGTTAAAGATGATGATGTAGAGGATGACGATGTTGATGATTTTACAGGTGCCTTAAGTCTACTACTAGATGACATCTTCTTCTTTCTTCTTCTTGTCTTTGTTTGGGGTTAGTATATAAATATAATAAATAAGGTAACTAATACATTCAATAAATAAATAAATAAAAGAGTAATAATACAATTGCAAAGATATTTTAAATAATGATTAAATTTTCATGAGCCAGATGTGATGATTGCTCAGAGTTTGTGAAATTAAATTTATTATGTTTCAAGTCCAGATGTTGTAGAGAGAGATATAGAGATATACATATATATATATATAGAGGGTCGAATGGATATAGTAGGAGACTTGGACAGCGTTGATGATGCAAAACAGTTGTTATTGCAACTGATTGCACGTGATCATCAACTCGATGGAGAACTAAAACAATATATTCAACTCAAAGATGATCTCGAGCAACAAATGGAATCATTTGATCAGGAAATACCGTATGTTGTTATTGTTGTTGTTGTTGTTGTTAGAGAGTATATAGTATATATATGTAGAGATGTATTAACATGATATCTATCTATCTATGTTGCTGCTAGTGATTATTTACAAATATTGTTGGGAAAGTCTACTTTGTTGACATCTACAATTAGCAGTACATGTTCGTTGGCAGAGACACTGTCAAGCAAGGTAAAGTCATTGGATAATGTACGTGCACGTCTTAAAGAAACATTGAACAAGGTGGATGATATCATTGACCTCAAAAACTGTATTGAAGGTGTACAACACAGTCTGCAAGTGGAGGACTTTGAGAGTGCAGCCAATCACATCAACAGATACCTTTCGATTGACAAGAGCGTGTTGGAGAGTAACGCAGTCACCATGTTGACCGAAGCAGAACGAAAGTTGAGAGAGATGATCGCCGTCCGATACGACGCTGCATCACGTGCCAACGATCACGACGCAGTACTGCGATTCTGTAGACTATACGTACCACTGAATAGTTCGAAAGAGGGTGTCGAGAGATACTGCCAATTCCTCAACGTCGATCATTTCAGAGTACTCGATAATAATGTTTTAACAAAATACCAACAATATGTAAATGGAACTGTTAAAAACAACCACAACCATCACAACAACAAACTACTACCATTACATCAGTAGTTGCATTAACAAAGATATATCAACATTTTTCAAATGTGATTGAAGATAATTTAGAGGTGATTCAACATGAGTTTGGGTTGGCGTATTGTCCCCAATTCCTATTGATTCTTACTCAACAATGCGATTACTTTACCTCCAAGATATTTTCTGTCTTTTCAAACGATCAATTTCCAGTTTCAAAGATTGTTTCAGAGGTTTCCAATATATCATCTCAATCACCTTCCTCCAATTCAACAACTACCAACAACAATCGATTAGATCCAAGACAATTTGCACAACTATTGGACGAAATTGCATATATGAGCAAAGCAACTAAATATTATGATAGATATCTATTAAACAAAGAAAAGGAAATTAAAAGAGATATTAAATTGGAATTGGAAAATATCAATAATAATCAATACAACATCAACAACATTAACAATCCTGAAACTAATAATAATAATAATCAAAATCAACCAAACAATAATAATAATAATAACAATAATAATAATAATAATACTAATAATGAACAATATAGAAAATTAGTACAAGAGATTAATTTACAAACTACAATGTACTCTAATACAACAAAACAAAAGATGAATGAATTACTTGGCAACTATCTATTGGTCGAAGAATATTTCATGGTTGAATCGACCACTAAAGCAGTCCAATTGGATGAAACAAGTGATGACAGTCTGACAAGTAGCATGGTAGACTATATATTCTTTATTCTTCAAAAATCACTTCAACGTGCCATAGATTCTCACCATATTCAAACTTTAAATGTCATTTCAAATAGATTAATTAGAATATTAATTCAAAATCAAGATGTATGTAGAAAGTAAATAGAAGGATATGTATGATTATTTATTAACATTTTCTATTTCTATTTAGACATTACAAAAAATGTTTAGAGAACATATTATTAAAGTGAGTCAAAGTAAACAAGTTAATAATATGGATTACAAGGAATCAATGATTGCATTGAATAATATAGAAACGAGTGGAGAATATATATTAAAATTGAAAAAAGAGATGGAAGTACGATGTGACAAGGTATTCCCGGTAAAAGTGAGTGGAAATGAGGAAAGGGATCAAGTGGCACTCCAATCCAACGAATTTGCATCATGTGCCAAATCCTATTCAAGATTGTTGCAGGGAGAGATTGAACAAATGTTTAAGAGTATACAACCACGTCTCAAAAATGTACTGTTCCTCTTTACCGACATCAACTATGAAATTGGACAAGAACAATATGACAATAACGACGTCAACGATCCATTTGTCTATCAGTTTAATATTGAAATCAATCAATTCCTCGCACCCTTTCAACAATACCTTTCACCTACCAACTATGATACAATCCTTCATCACACAGTTGCTTTTATCTTGAAAAAGATTGAAGCCTCTATCATTGCAAACTCTAAAAAATTCACTTTACTCGGATCACTTCAATTTGGTAAAGATATGCGTGCCATTTCATCACTGTTTGCCAAGATGTCCCAATCAACTGTTCGTGACAAGTTTTCAAAGATCAACCAAATTGTTTCCTTTTTAACATTGGACAAGTTGTCCGATGTTAAAGAGTTCTGGACAGAGAATAGTTCAATCGCATCTTGGAAACTATCACCAACTGAAGTTAAAAAGATTCTACAATCTCGTGTTGATTTTAATCTTGACCAAATTAATAAATTAAAATTCTAAACATATAGAACAAATAAATAACAAATGTTTGTTTGTTTGTTTGTTTGTTTGTTTGTTTGTTTGTTTGTAACAATTCCATCAACTTTTTGACATATATATTGTATTGGTTAACTTTTTTGTTGAGACTTTTCTTTTTCTTGTTGTTGTTGTTGAGGTTTGAATATTTTAGCTTGTAAATGAGCAGCCTTTAAAACATTCTTGAGTAACATGGCAACTGTAAGTGGACCGACACCACCTGGTACAGGTGTGTATGCCATCGCCTTTTTGTAAGCTTCTGGGTCGATATCTCCAACCATACGAACTCCACTCTTTTTACTTTCATCCTTTACATAACTAATACCAACATCAATCAGAACAGCTCCTTCTTTAATATCGTCTTTTTTAATTAATCCTCCTTGTCCAGTTGCACTCTAAACAAAAATAAAATGATTAATATAAATTATCCATTTATCCTTTTTTTTTTTGCACTCTTACAATAATTAAATCGGCAGCTTTTAAAGCTGGTTTAGTATTTTTAGAATATCTATGAATTAAGGAAACAGTAGCACCACCTTGAATCGATTGATTTGAAAGATTCTTTTGAGATAACAAGGTTGCAATGGTTCTACCGACCAGATTGGAGCGTCCGAGCACCACGACATTGCTTCCTTCTACTTTGAAGCCATATTGTCGTAATAATTCGAGGATACCATCTGGAGTACATGGAACAAACATTGATTTCTTGCCCATAAAGATTTGAGCAAGATTGAGAGGGTTGAGACCATCGACGTCTTTGAGTGGTGAGATTGCTTGAATGAGTGACTGTGAATCGAGTTGTTCGGGCAATGGTAATTGAAGGATGATACCAGACACTGACGTATCCTGTGAATGATATTGAATACGCTTGATGATTTGGTCTTGTTGTACCGTACTCGAAAATCGATCCAATGTAAATTTAAAGCCAACTCTTTCACATGCTTCTCTCTTTTTTCTAACATAACTATCTATTTGTGGGTTATCTCCAATATAGATAACTACCAAATGAGGAATAACTCCTTTATCTTTAATCGATTTTGATTCTCTTTCAATTGATTCAAGCTTTTAAAAAAAAGTAATGAACCGATTAATAATTGTAATGTATAAAGTATGTTTGTTGCTTTTATAAAACACTTACAATACTATCAGACATTTTCTTACCATCCAATTTGATAGGCCATCTTGATTTAGCCTTTGAAAAGATATCATGAATTGAATAGTTTGTATTGTTTGCTGTAACATTGGTAGATGTAGGTGTAGTCGCAGTCGCAGTCGCAGTTGTTGTTGTTGGTGGCTTTTGTGTAGATGATGATGATGACGATGTAGAATATGAAAAGTGGTGTCCGCTACCAATAGTAGGAGTAGGAGGAGGACACATACAACTATATTTAGAATTACCTGTGCAGATGCTGCTGAAAGATGATCTATTGGTTGTAGTTGTGGTCATCGATAACCACGATGATACAATCGACCTTTTCAACAAATGTTGACTACTTGTTGAGAGTGTGAAAGATATCATATCTTATCTTATCTGTCTGTTTGTTTGTTTGTATATTTATGTATTGTCGGGGTTCTTTAAAGAGTAAACGAGTAATAAATAAAGGTGTGTAAACCCTCTAGATACTTATTAAATAAAAAGCTTATCTGCATGCATTCATTCATTCATTCATTCAAGACAAAAAAAGAAATATTTTTTATTTTTATATATTTATTTTCAAAAAAGGGAAATTATGGTCTAAACTAGAGTTGTTTTGAAAAACTTTCAATTCTAATTGTTTTATCATATATATTTTATTATTAAGCTATTAAACAACAGTTATTATTGGAATTATCAGAAATTCAGAATACCTATGTCCTTTATCAAAATCAAACCAAAAAGATCTTTTATTAACCATCTACATTTTATTTTTGGGTTTTTCTTAACACAATTTTGGTCAACCTTTAGGTCTTGATATCATTAGATGGATGGACATCAAATAACAATTATATTCCCTCAAGACAAAGTCCTTTCGAATGGATTTTAAGTACTTTTCTTGCCAGTTAAACTTGGGAACGAAATACCACCAGCGTCTCTACCAACTTTACTTTTAGATATGGATCTGTAGGCGTTTTGATTTTGTCCATTTCTTTCCTCTCTATTTCGATGTATGATTGGACAAGATCAAAACGCCTATCGATCGATGTTGGTATTAAAATGTCAATCTTTTTGGGTAGAAGTATGTTTGTTTCCAAATCAAAATAAATAAATAAGTTAATTAAATAAATAACATGCATATCTTTGGTCGAATCAAAAATTAATTTTTGATTATTATTATTTTATTTATTGATCAATTTATTGTTCATGAGGGTTGGGTTGTTAATTTAAATTAATTTGTGTAAATTTCAAACAAAAAAATCTTGGCACTTTGATTCAAATAAATTAGATTATTATTTAGCTAAAGAGAGAGAGAGATAAAAAAATAGATAGATAAAGAGATAAAGATGTCAAAGTTACCCACTGCAAGTCGTTTCAAGTATACAAATGGTACACCCAATCAACCAGCAGACACAATTTTCGGGTGTAGTGTTGGGACAACATCACAAGACTCTAATGTATTGCAAGCCAATCATTCATTCATTGCTTTCCCAGCGTACGTATGAATATAGATACAAATAGTATTGTGTTGCTAACAACCTATTTATCTATCTATCTGTCTCATATAGTAAGGTATCAGGGTCAGTTTGTGTAATACCATTAAATTCAAAGGGAACAATTTCAGATGAATCTCCCTTACTATTGCATGATGATCAAGTCAATGAAATTGCATTCTCACCATTTAGAGATGAGAATGTTGTTGTTACAGCCTGTCAAGATGGTACTGCTCGTGTTTGGAATATTCCAACTGACGGTTTAGATGGTTCAACCAGCAATCCAACCGCATCATTGGTTGGTAGTGGAAAGAGATTATTGTCGGCTGGTTGGCACCCACTTGCCAAGAATGTGGTGACTACTGTTGGTATTGACGAGGTTCGTGTCTGGGATGCTCTTAGTGGAACATCTTTGTTTACATTGCCAACCGTTCACAAGGGTCTAGTGACATCGTTGTCTTGGAGTGATGGCGGTGACCGTATCATCACCTCTTGCAAGGACAAGATGTTACGTATCTTTGACCCACGTAGCAACACTATGATTGCTCAAGTACAAGACTGTGAAGGTGTCAAGAGTGCAAAGTCGTTGTGGGTTGGCAGAACACCACTCATCTCTACCTATGGGTTCACCAAATCAATGGATCGTGAGATTGGTATCTGGGATTCCCGTGCCATGAATACACGTATCCAAACCACCAAACTAGACATTTCACCAGCATCCCCAATGCCATTTATCGATAATGACACCAATGTCGTCTACCTCGGTGGCAAGGGTGAAGCTAGTATCAAGATTATTGAAATCAACCAATCCAATGCCCAACCATGTCAAGTATTGGGCGAATGGAAGCATAATGTACCAGCAGCCGGTATGGCCATTCTCCCCAAATACCTCTGCGATGTCATGAAGGTTGAAGTCGCCAAGATCCTCAAACTATCACCAACTGGTCAAATCATCCCCATCCGTTTCGAAATACCTCGTGTCAATACCCAATTCTTCCAAGACGAGTTGTATCCAGATAGTTGGGACGGTGTATCCACCATGGATGCATTATCATGGGCTGAAGGTACCAATCAACCTGGTAACCTTAAATCTTTAAATCCATCTGCTTAAAAAAACAAAAACAAAACAAAAACAAAGAATTGTACAAATAAATAAATAAATAACAAATAATAATAATATTAATATATGTATAAATATTTATTATATATATATATATATATATAAATATAAATTGGAAGTAACAATAATAGTAATAAATAATGTATTATTTAAAGTTTGAAAAAAAAGTAAAATGAAAGAAGTGGAGGGTTCAACGCGTTTTTAGTTTGTATTTTTTAAACATTTTAAAGATAGATTAGATTATTTATATTAATATATAGATAAAGAGAGATAGAGAAAGAGAGAGAGATGGATAGCACAAGTAAAGGTGGATGTTGTTCATCTATGAATTGTTGTGGACCTGAATGTAATTGTCTTGCAAAGCAACAACATACTCAGCTGACAATGCAAATGCAGAGTAAACCAAAGGATAAGGATTTGGATGGCACAGATGATAGCGTGACAGTGTCAAAGGATCATCATTCATCATCATCATCAAAGAAGAAACATGCTAGAGGTAGAAACGAGACGAAAAAGTCAGATGAAGAGGATGACGAGGACGACGATGCAGAGGAAGAGGACGACGTCGATTATAATTATGCCTATCATTCAGATAATGACTTGGGTGGAGGAGGAAAGATGGACACTACAAAAGATGATGCTCCATCTTCTGCATCTTCTTTAAAGAAAGAAAAGGATAGTAATAGTAGTAATAATGGAAATAGTAGTACTGGTAGTACTGCTAGCAATGGTAATAATATAATAAATACTACGAGTGGTAGTAGTAATGGATCAGCAACAAGTTTGGCAAATGGAGGTGGATACACTTCATCGGCACTGTTACCTACTCGTGTATGTTGTTCAAATTGTTGCAAGGAGAGTCGTTCAAATGGACGATCGTGTCTGTGTCAGGTGCCAAGCAACCAACGTAAAGGCAAGCTGGGAGAGAATGGATGTGTCACGTGCAACTGCAACGGGTGTCATCCTGCCGACACTACAGGCGATGGACAGCTGCCACTCGATACTAGCACAGACGATGCTGCGTCAGAGACGAATAGCACGAGTGCTGCCAGCCAGACACCCCTCCCCAAATCAAATGCTTCGACTGCCACGCCAACAACAACTGGCGCCAACGCATCGTCGACCGGTGCAGTGTCGGCTGGAGCTGGTACAGGAGCTGCTGACGCCATCCCACTCAAGAATGGGTGTTGTCGTCCGTGTATGAAAGCGTTCTCAGAGACTGGCAAAGCATGTCTATGCCAGGTTCCCTCGTCAGTACGTGTTGGAACATTGCCAGACGGTGGATGCAAGATCTGTAAATGCAAGGGTTGTCATCCCGATGAATTGAGCGGTCGTCGTCCCAACAATGGTTATAAAATGCATGGCGCTCCACACCACCACGGTCATCACCACCTTCCTCCCCACCATGGTCATCACCATGGACACCATTACCCGCCTCCACCAGGCGGTCTCTATGACGACCGTCATATGCCACCTCCCATGTACATGCCATACCCTCCTCCACACCAACCAGTCTACTCGCGTGGAGGTGGTGGTGGTGGATCTGGGGGCTCCTCATCCTCACACCACCGCGGTGGTGGTGGCGGCGGTGGCGGTGCAGGCCGTCCCGAGGGACTCTTGCCATACCCAGCATCAGAATACGAACATTCCCTCTCGGCACCACCATACATGGGATTGGCACCACTCCACCCATGGGAGGAATACGACCGATACATCCAAGCTGACCCGTACCCACCCTCCTCTTCGTCGTCTGAAAGACGTGGAAGAGAACATCGTCGTTCATCATCTTCATCCTCTTCTTCATCATCCTCTTCATTATCTAGTTCACGTGATAGAACTCCCTATGACCGTAGACCACCTCCCCAATCTGGTTACGATCGTTATTCATATGGATCAGGTGGCGGCGGTGGCGGTGGCGGTGGTGGCAGCGGCGGAGGAAACAGTGGATACGATCGTAAACCATCTCCTTCACGTGGTCATCACCATTATCCAAGTGGTGGTAGCGGTGGTGGTGTTTATGATCGTGATCGTCCAGCACCACGTGATAGATATTATAGTCGTAGTCCAAAAAGAGAAGATTATTAAATCAATCAAATATAGAATCAAATCAAAAAAAAAAACAAAGAAACTTAATTAGTCCAACCCTTCAATCAATTCAATTAAATCAAATTAAATCAACCAAATCAACCAAATCAATCATGTTTTGGATTATAAAAGTAATTAAACCATCATCAACCCTACTTCTTCACTTCCTTCTTCCCTTCATCCCCTTCCAATTTCTTCTCATTTGCTTCCTTCCTTCCCTCCTTCCTTCTTCACCCTCTTCCATCATCTTCTTCTTTTGAATATTTATATCTTCTCTTCTTTCTTCAATTCAACAAAATAATATTTGATCGATTTTTTTTTGGAAACTATTTTTTTTTTTAAATTCTTCTTTTCCAGTTCCTTCCTTCCTTCCTTTTTAATTTTCCACCTCCACAACCACCTTCCTATTAAATTCTTCGTTCAACTTGCCTTCTCTCCCTCCAACTCTTCTCTTCCTCTTCTTTTTGTAATACTAACTGATTATTTATTTCTTTTTTTATTTACTTTTAGATTAATGAACAAAATATTCATTTTTGTAAAAGTCAAATCCCCTCAACCAAACCAATCGACGAAACAAATCAAATTAAATCAAATACATTTTTCGGCAACGACTCTCCTCCCTAGTAATAAATTATTTAGTAATTGTAGATAATATATATATAATAATTCTTTAGAATCCAAAAGAATACCATTCCAAAAGTATTATTATTTTTATTTTATTTTATTTATTTTCAATTTTTCAATAATCGATTTCTCGAGAATCGTCGTCAACCTCATGAACTACAAAGTCATTTATTTTAATAATAACATATTAATCAAGTTTTATAAATACATATAAAAATGACAGATATAACAGAAAACGATGATTCTGTTAGTACAACTACAACAACCAAACCAACAGCAATGTTTAAAAGACCAAACAAAAATAGAAACAATATGATGAGAAGAAAGGAAACAGATGATGAAGATGAACAGAAAAGTAATAACAATGAAAATGAACAAGTAGAGGATGAATCATCATCATTGGAATCTGAAAAGAAGAAATTAAAACCAACCAAAGTAGTTAATCAATATACAACAGCAACTGAAAAGAAGGCTGATTTCTCATACAACACATCTGGATCTGCGAAAGCAATGATGACAGAGGCTGATCAAACATCAACCATTGTAGAAAGAGATGATGAAAAGGATAACCCTTCACAGTTGAATAATAACGATGGTATATATAGAGGAATGAAAGCATATACAAACTTTGTACAGAAAAAAGAAGATTTATCATATAAAGGTGCTGGTGTCAAGTATGTACTTTAATATAAATAGTAAATGTGTATAGTTTTATTTATTGATTAACTAATATATATCTATTTATTCTATTTTTTTAGAGCTGGACCAATAAAACAATTAAATACAAATTATAAAGGATCATGTAGATTTGATTATCAACCAAGTGTTTGCAAAGATTACAAGGATACTGGACAATGTAGTTTTGGTGATGCTTGTATTTATTTACATGATAGATCAGATTACAAACAAGGATGGCAAATTGACAAGGACTATGAAGAAGAACAGAGAAAAGGAAAACGTGGATTTATTGATCCAAAAGACGAGAAAAAGAGAGACTTTAAAGCCAATGGAAATGGTTCAGATGCCATCGATGAAGAAGATCTTCCATTTGCATGTTTTATTTGCAAGAAACCATTTGACAATCCAGTAATGACAAAATGTAAACATTTCTTTTGTGAGTCTTGTGCTCTGGATCACAATGCAAAGAGTAAAAAATGTTTTGTTTGTAAGCAACCTACCAATGGTTCATTCCTTCAACCAAAGAGAATTATTGATAAATTAATGGAAAAATCAAAAATGATGGAACAACAAAAACAACAAGAAGAAGTATCTGAATCCTAGTATAGGATAAGGAACCTGGAATAACGTAATAAATTCTTAAATTTGATCGATCGATTCATTTTTACCGTTACGGTATTGTTATATACCATCTATATTTTATTATTATTATTATTATTAATTATTAAAAAAAGTACATGTCTATTTTCTATATATGTTTAATAGCTTGAGCAGAACCTACTGCTCGCAACATTGCATTCCCTGAGTCAATACCAAACTTATTCTAAAAAGTAAAAGAAATAAATTGTTAAATCATCAATGAAATGATTATTTGTGTCTCTATATATATATGTACATACTTGAAAGAATCTTGCCAAAGGATAACCAAGTTGAGTCATCCAGTGTTGAGGTTCAGAGAAACTCATTATTTCATAAAAGACTTCACCTTCTGGGTTGGCAGCTGTTCGACGCCATTCAACTACAAATCTTTCTTCTCCACGCTCCAAATGTTGTGATAGTGTACCGTATGCAAATCCATAGCGAACAACATCGTCATCTTCTTCGGGACCGTCAATGATATAGACGATTCGACAAAATGACAACACCCAAAATCCCAATTGCTTTGATAGAATGCCAACGGTCGATCCTACTGCCACAGGAACATCGTTGAAACAGAAATTAACCCAATCAATATCGAATGGTTTCCAAGTCTTGAGTGCTTGTACTGCCTTTTCAAAGCATTCTCTTCCATTGCCCAATTTGATCCTAGTTTGATCTATATCGAATTGATTGTACTTGGAGTCATGTTGATACTCTTCTTTAGTTTCGTACTCTTTGGTTCCATGTACCGGTGAATATGAAAATGCTTCCTCTGTTCTCTCTTGCAAATATTCTCTTATCGTATTATCTGATGGCCTTCTAACACACAACATGATTTGATTCTATCTATACTAGTATCTATCTATCGAAACAATTTAAATCTATTTACTTTTTATATCTATGAGTTGATTATATATTTTACACTACATATGATGATGATGATGTACTTTGTTACATATAAGTGTGTTGGTGGTATGACACTAATATTATGAATGAAAGCCTGAAATTTGGTGATGATTCACTTTTAATTTAATTTTTCAAAAATGATTTAATAAATTATATAAACAATAAAAAGAATTAAAAAAAAGAGAGATAATAGTATTATAAATTTAAAAGGAAACCTGGAAAAATGTATTAATATTTATTTTATATTAATATTGATTGGGAAAAGAAAAAGATTGTTGTTGTTTTGTTTGGGAAAAAGATAATGTTTAAGAGCAGCATATGTTGCTTGCTTGCTTGGAGGGTTGGAAAAATTGCCTAGTAGTAGGAGTCTAGATATCAAGATTGATGTTCGCGTTCAATAAACCAGATGTTTGAGCATGGAGAGAGAGGAGACCACCACCACCACCGTTGCCACCACCACCCAAGAGACCACCCAATAGACCACCAACAAGACCACCTCCACCATTGTTACCACCGCATGGGTCATAACAAGAAGCCGAAGAATTGGAACCAAGGAGTGCGCTACCCTTTAAAGCAGATAGGGTTTGTTTGTTGATTGGAGATACGGTTCCAGCAACATTCATTGAGGCAAGAGCATGCATAAGAGTCATTTTTTGAAAAAGGTTTGGTTTTTGTTAGTTTTAGATTACTAAAAAGATATTTATAGAATTGGTTGGTTGGTTGGTTGGTTTGATGATTTGATCTATTTGAAATCATCTTGTATTTATACTAGATGGTTTGTGTATAATACTAGAGGATGAAGTAGAGCAAAAAAAAAAATGGTCATCCATTATTGGAATTAATTAGTAAATATTGTTGGTAGTAGACAGGAGCCATATATGTGTGAGTTTTGGGCCCATTGCAATACTAGTAAAGTATACATTATTCTAGTTGTTGTCGTATGGTGTGGAGTATATATATGTTGGTGATGAAATTATTAAAACCAAATTTCAATAATTAATATCAATATATCAATATATATATCTATTAGCATGTAGTGGGGGGGGATAATTAAATTACATCACACACCCGACAATTGTCGTATCCGTATTGTCATCATTGTTTCGACAGAATAAACAACAACGTTGATGATCTCAAGTATTGTTGTTGAATACATCAATGAAAGAATGGTGTCATGATATTTAGAGTAGCGCGTCGTTTTACCATTACCAATAACCCATTGTTGAAATGGGGGTGGTGTGGGATGGGTGTATAAATCATTGTTTTATAATAAAAGGGATATCTATAAAACAGTAATTAGTAAATAGAATTGAAAATTGATTTACTTTTATCAATGCAAACTTACAAGTTTTACTATTATGGATTGGGATGGGACAACCACACTGGTGTTGGGAAATGTTATTTTTAGATTAATAGTATTTGTAAATCAAACATACTGGCTACGCTCTCTCTAACTCTATATACTGTTGGTCTATGGACCTATTAATAATAATAATAATAACAGTGACGACTGGTATACATGTAATTTTTAGAAATATATACAAAATATTATTAATATTTTTAATTTTAATTTTGTTAAGGGTACAAGTATTATCCAATCAAGTTGAATGAATAACACTTTTAATATCTAATAATAGATACTATTATTATTACTGTTACTATTAAGATGGAGGGAGGGAAGGAAGGATGTTGATATATATATATTTAATTCTGGAAATTACTTATTTCCATAATTATGTTGTGTGATGGAGGTGATGGAGGAGGAGGAGGAGGATGAGGGAAAAAATATGATTTACTATGATTATTATTGATAAGGTCTATTATAATGTTCACCCAATAGAGGTGGACTACCTTGCAAATATTTCTGGCTTTCATGGGTACTCATAATATAGAGTAGACAACTAAGTGGTAGTACCTCCAAAATGACATAATATACTACATCTTTCCACCAATAATTTAATGGATAAAAGGTTGTTACAATAACCAATACACCACGTAAAACAAAACATACAATGGCTGAAACGATAATGATGGCAAATACCTGTCTTGTTTTCAAATCAGATGATGGTTCTGGTGCTGTACCTTTTTTAATAATTATAAAAAATCTAAAAACAAATAAATAAATAAATAAATAATTAGTAAACATTGGTTGTGGTCTGTTTTGGTTTTGGTTTATAACATACACGACAAAAATAAAAATAGGAGTTGATAAATAGATGATTGCATCAAAAAGTTGGAGTGCAGATTCCATGGTGGTGGTTGGCTCGTTGACCGATACATTGCTTTCCGAGGTATCTAGGGAAAAGTCCAATACAATGAAAACAAGTACCACCACATACATGATTATATTGAAAATAAGTATTCCTCTCTTGTAAAGATCAACCTTGGATCCCTTTTGTGAACTTTTTCTTTCATTTATAATTAATCTAAATAAATAAATTAATTAATTAATATTTTTTCTTTCAATTGATTGATTGATTGGACTGATTTGTTTTGACTTACCCTAAAATAAGAGATATAGTATATGCAGTGATAAAAAGAAATGATGGTAAAACACTAAATACATTTAATATTTTACCACCAAGATGTATAACGTCATTTAATTCCAATATATACAATAAAAAGCTAACTGCTCTTAATAATCCACCCAATACAACCAATAACATAAATCCAATTGCATATTTTTCCCCTAAATAAAATAAATAATAAATATTTAATTAATTATTATTCCATGTATGATATGTTTTGTTGTTTTAATGTATATACTTACAAACATGTTTAATCCTATACCCTATCAAAGCACCAAATGAAAATACAAAATATAATGCTGATAGGAATATATGTGATTGAGAATAATCATCCATTTGATTGAATAAAAATAATAATCAGATTGTTGACCAAATAATCTGGAAATTGCGAATTTGATTTTAAATAATCAATAATGAGGTCTCTATTTTTAAACTTGGACAATTGAAAATGGTCTAGTATTATGTAATATAGATAGTGGTAAGAATATTGGTCTTTGTTGAATTTGAAGTTGTTGTTGTTGTTGTTGTTGTTGTTGGGAATTTGTAATAATCTGATGTTGTTGATGTTGTTGGTTGACTCGATGATTATGATTATGATTATTGATCAAGATATAGATGGCAACTAGAAATTTGGTTATAATGAATAATAGAAAGAATCGGTTAATCATCAGTCTTTGGTACTATTACTATCGATATCTATTAACAATAGTTTAGAGAGAGAGAGATAAAAATAAAATAAATAAAACAACAATATATAATAATAAAAAGAGATAATGATCCAACCAACTATAAAGGGGACTGTATCGATAAAAAAAAAGAGTAAAATAGAGAGTTTTAATATAATAAATGTGAATTTGACAGTGTATGTGCAAACAAACAAACAAAAACAAACAAATTATAATATTTATGTGATTATAATATATTATACCTGTGTGTATGTATATGATTGATGTACTGTACCCCCTTTACTTGTCTCTCTCTTTAAATTATATTATTATTTGTCCATGTAGTAGTAGTGTGTGGTTGTTGTTCATGGAGGGTGGGTGGTGATAGAAGAACATTGCAAACGGTTCAGTGAGGGGTGTGGTTTGAGTGAATGAACGAACAGTGTGAGGGTAAGTTTTTGTTGCGTTTGCTCAGATTCATATGATGGATACAATTGTCGCAGCTGAGACTTGAAACTCTAAGAATCTCTTGATTGAACCAAACTTACTTTTCAATTGATTATTTATAGGATGATTATTGTTGCTTTGTTAAACAAATAGACAGTTTTTGTGTTGTGGTTGTGTCCTATCCAATCAATCCAATCGAATTCTGATCAGTAATAATGTCAATCTTATTTATTCAATAAATAACTAAAATGATTGGTTGTGTGTATGTCTGTGTGTGGCTTGCTATTAATGTGTTGAAATTTCCTTCTTCTCTTTGTTTGTTTATGAGGGTTGAATCTGACTGATCTCGAGGTAGTCTAAAACTAAAAATATATACAACAGTAGTTTACTAAACAATGCAATGCAATTACTCTTTACGCAACATTGACCTGCAAATTGCATCAAAAAAAAAAAAAAAAAAAAAAAAAGAAAAAGAAAAAGAAAAAACAAAAAAAACCTTTGATCAGAGTAAAAAAAAAGTAGTTCAAAACAAGCCGAACATAAATAAACAGAGGAACCAATTCAATTTCACCAATGGTATAAATCAGGTACCCAGGCCGAAAGGAGGAGGAAGGTCTTGTGTTTTCAAAAAAAAACAAAAACGGAGATACTTTGTGGATGATGATTAATGATGGGTGGGATCGTTCACGTCGGAACATCGATGAAATTTAATTAATAATTTTTTAATCGGTTGTTTGTTGTGGCATTGGGAACCACCTCTTCTGTCATGTCGAGCTGTGAGTTGATCATCATCATCATCATCATCATTGCATTATTCAAATAGTTTAGTTGTCGAGAATGAGATTAATCATTAAAAAAGATAAGAATCAAGCAGGAGAATACATTGCAAAGTATTTAAAGGATAGAATCAAAGGATTTGTACCAACACCTACTAGACCATACTTGGTGTTGGGACTACCAACTGGATCATCTCCGCTACCAATCTACAAGCTATTGGTTGAATATCACAAAGCTGGCGAGCTTTCATTCAAGCATGTAGCTACCTTTAACATGGACGAATACCTTGGTTTGGACAAGAAACATCCATTCTCTTATCACTACTTTATGCACGAGAATTTGTTCAATCACATTGATATCGATCATCGCAACGTACATATCCTCAATGGTATGGCTTCAGATGCCACGGTTGAATGTGAAAACTATGAAAAGACAATCGAGTCGTATGGCGGTATCGACATCTTTCTCGGTGGTATGGGTGTCGACGGACACATTGCCTTTAACGAGCCAGGTTCCTCTCTTGCCTCTCGTACCCGTCTCAAGAGTTTAACTCGTGAAACTATCCTTGTCAATAGTCGTTTCTTTGACAATGTCTCTCAAGTACCAACTCAAGCATTGACTGTTGGTGTTGGTACAATCCTTGATGCTCGTGAAGTCATCTTAATTGTTACTGGTCATTCAAAGGTATAAATATAAATATATATATATAGATAGATATAGATATAAAGATGATACTTGTACTCATTCATCATTCCTTTAATTTATTTAGGCAATGGCATTATATAAAACAATTGAAGAAGGTGTAAGTCATATGTGGACAGCATCAGCATTACAAATGCACAAGAGAGCAATGATCATTTGTGATGAAGAAGCTATCGATGAATTGAAAATAAAGACAGTAAGATATTTTAATGATGTAGAGAATCATAATGGTTTCTAAATCTAAAAATAATTAAATAATTAAATAATAATAAATCTTTTAAAAGATTGATGTAAAGTATAATAACAATAAGTATTTATTATATTTATGTATATGTATGTATGGTTTATGTGTCTCAGAATCGCCTTTATTCTTCAAACATAATTATTACTTTAATTTCTCTGTAGATAGAAAACAAAAGAAGAATGTTCATCATTGAATTCAACCGAAGGAGGATCTAATGATTAGTTCCTTTCGACAGTGATAATTACAATGGATTCCTTAAGTTCTTGTGTATTGCAGATCTACGTATATATGTTAATAATATGTGATTAAGAAAAGGTTTTCATCATTGACAAACAGTAACAATAAACATAAAAGTAAATACTATGTATGACACCGTTGATCCCCCCCTGCTTACATTCCAAAGATAATGACTGAGAATAGGAGGAAATATGCTAGCATATACCGAAACGAGGCTCAATCCCAGACTCTTAACCATATCTTTAAAGACGAAAGGGGGTTTCTTGCTGGTCATACATATATACCTAAATGACTTGCTATTATTATAAATAGTTTCAATGTACTGCACTCCCTAGGAGTCAAGTAAGATCAGCTCCTTTGAAAACCGTACTTTGATACTATTTTGAATAGCGCATGTTTAATCTTACGCCCACTGTTATTAATATCAGTACAAAAAAAAAAATAAAAAAATAAAATAAATAATGATATTTTTATTTATTTGATGATCTTTGTAAGTTGGTCTTTACAAAAGTTGTAATATCTTATCACATGAATGATAATATCTATATCAATATATGAATCAATCGTTAATATAAAGGATCACCTTTCGTTTTTCCCAGGCCACATCGTATGGAATGTTGATTCTGAAGGCTTTTTTGTTTAAGATCACTCCGCGAGACCCCGAAAAGCAAGGTCACCGTTTCAAAAAGTTTCGCTTTTGCACAAGTGCCATTCGCTGTTTTGAAGGACTGGAGATCAACTATAAAAGAGTCGTTTCCACATCATCATTTAAATCATCATCATTTGATTAATCATAAATACAAATAATAATAATAATTTGAACAAATTATATTATTCAACAATAACAACAACGTAATAATAATAATATCTCATCAACTACGCGATAAAACAACAAAGTATATTTTAATTAAACAACAACAACAACAACAATCACAAACATGTCAACATTTAGAATTTATCATCCATACCCAAATGTTATTCCATATGAATTAACACCAATCATGTCGACAGAGGACTACAAACAATTCAAGTCACTATACAATGTATACAATAGAAAACAAGTTAAACGTAATTTCATAGCTGCTGCCGTATTCTTTGTGATCATGTTGGCTTGCATCGGTCTCATTGTAAAGGGTTGTATACCAATCGATGGACAGGAAAATGAATATGCAAAGATTTATATCATGGGTTCAATTGGTATTCTGGTAGTAGATTCTTCTTTATTTTTAGCTGCACTTCTTGTTATTGGTAGAAAGGTATATATATAAAACAAACATTAGTATACAACAATTATTTAATATAATATTAATATTAATTTTTTTTTTTTACTGTAGGTTCGAAATGCACTTACCTGTAGACTCAATGGACATTTTGCACAAAGAGGTCTTACATTTAATATTGTTGCAAGACTTGGTCATAAAGACCACCATACTTCACAACAATTTGTTGAGATTACCACTTCTACTGCCATCGTAGCTCCACCTCCCTTTGTCATTCCAATGCCACTTCAACAACAACAACAACCACCAGTACAATATTTCCAAGGTCAACCACAACAACAATATATGCAATACCAACAACCAATGTACAATCCAAATTATCAACAACAACAACAACAACAACAACCACCAGTACAATATTATAACAACAACAATGTTCCAGTTCAACAAACTGCAGGTAAAATAAGTACAAAGGGAATGCCTGAAGAGTCTGATAAAACTCCTCTTGTAAATACTAAAAAATAATCGACCAACCATATAATAATAATAATAAGATAATACCCCTTTAATACAAAGTAGATAACAAAAGTATTAATTAATGAATTAATTGTAAATAGAAAATAAACCAAGACTAGGGTCTTTTGAATTTATTAAATAATATCAACTTTTTAGATAGATTTGATTCTCGAAAATGTTAAGGTTGTTTGACCTCTAGTACTAGGATTACCAATTTTAGATGTAGAGTAATCAATTTTAAAACAAGTGGTCGACATGTCAAGTATGGGTGGGTTGATGCTGGATCGATACATAAACCTTTGAATATGATGATGACCAACCTTTGAAAGTTCCATCAATAAAATGTAAATATAGCTACACGATTCGAATTGATTATTAATGTATTTAAATGTTTGAACTGATGGATTGAGTTGAAGACAGTGTGTTGTATTACAGGTTGAGGTTGTTATCTTTTTGATTCTATTTGGTAGTTTTATCAAGTCACTACACTCTACTTCACAAGATAGATGTAGTCTGTCTAGATTTGGAAATTGATCTAGAATATCGAATTGTTTGGAATTGATTGAGATGGATCTGACAGATTGTTTGACATCATCGGGGACACCACGATAGCTTGGACAATAGAGTTTGGTGATTGGTTTGCCTTTTAATGCACGGTTCATACTATGAATGATATCATAGGTCTCATAGGGAGTACTTCTACGAATATCCAATTTGGTCAAGAACTTGAGCCCATCAATAGCATGGCGTCGAACCGAATCATCGTACAAATCGAATAAAAGAGATTTGATGTTGGGTAGATTTTGAGTTAAGCTAATCAATCTTTTAACCGAGAATTGTACTTTTGTGATTGCCAACCTTTCATTTTCATTTAGTTGGCTATAATCACTACTGTTACCAACATGGATCGAGTTGACCGAATGATTTAATATACAATATTCATTATTGATTTGGTTGAGATGCTGATCGAGTTGTTCTCTCGTCTGGTTGACCATATGATTAAAGTGATTTAATTTGATATGATTGAATAAATCTTTTGAAATGAGTGATAGTTGTAATCTTGATCGATTGACATGTACTCCATTCAATCCAAGTGGAGGGTATGGTGTTGTGGTTGAAAAATGAACGGCACATTGATTCTTGATTGCCAGGAATGATTCAATAAATGATTCATCATCCAATATTGACATTCCTTTTTCAATTGATCTATCCAATATCGATTTATCATAAATACAAGTACAACGATCTCTTAAATTCCAAACCATAGATATAATATTATAAATAATATAGTTTGGTAATTTTATACTATTATTATTACAGTTATTATTATTATTATTATTATTATTATTATTATTTATAATATTATCAGTTGATATTAAAGAGGAGGGATGATGATGGCTATTATTATCAATATTATTATTATTATTATCTATTAATTTAAATTGTAATTTGTAATATGATGTATTTGAAATGGTTGATCCAAGATATTCATATCCCAATTCTTTAAATTTGATGATTCTATTCTCTAAAATACTTGTTGGTGAATCAATGATTATTCTTTTGATATTATTATTATTCTTTTGGATTGTTATTAATGACTGCCTTTCCTCCAAATCAAGATTTGAATTATTTTTATCATTTGATATATTTTTGAATCTGACGGTATCGATGAGTGGATAGTTGATTAATGAATCGAATGTACCTGGTACGAGTATGGTGAACGTCACTTTTCTGACACTATCTGGTATTGATAGTCCAAGGTGCCCTTTGGTATAAACGATGTGTTTGAGATTAGGAAAGTCCTCTTGTTGTTTGATATCATAGTACGGTGATGACACAACTCGAAGGTTTTGTTTGACTTGTACATCTAACAAATTCCAATCAAAGCGGTCTGGAAGAAGTAGCTTGGTGATACGGGTTCCTGGTTTGAGGAGGAATGTTGGCAAGTGTTGGAATATATATGGACCAATAGAGGCACATAAAAGGTTGACAGAGGTGAGGTTGTTAAAGTTTTTAAACAATGCTGTGATTGTATTGTTGTTGATATCACCGTAATGAGATATACTCTTGAGTTTTGGTAGAGATTCGGCTACATTGGTCAGACTATTGGCCTTTGGGAGGTACCACCCTCCGCCAGATCCTACTCTCTGAAAGTGAATCTTTTCAACATCACACAACAAATCTTTTGAAGAGATTCTAAAGAATGTGTTGAATTTGGTAGCCGATGATGATGGGAGGATCGAGAGAGTAGTTGCTTTCTTGATGATGCAATGACGATCGTTAATATGATTCCACACTTTGTCGGTTGGTTTCAATGTTATATCGGTGAATAACGTAGTCGACACGTAAGAGAATACTCTCTTGGAGACCATTGCCAATGATCTCTTCCATAGCTTGCTATCATCCTTGCAATCATCGAATATTGGTGGTTTGTGTCCCATGTCGACTTTGAATAGGTGCATTTGACACAAGATCCCAACATTGGGTACAAGTTTCTTGATGTGCGAATCAACTTGAATACACATAAACACTGACAGATCTTGTTCGAGTGGTCGACGGTCGGGATATGAATAGTAACGAGGTTGGTTTCCGCGCGAAAACATTGGAATCAATCGTTGTTGCTCCACAGCATCTCTATAGTCACTCGAGCCGATACAAGTACATATATCGATAGTGTCAAATGCCACCTTTAATATTCTAGCAATGATGATCCATGGCAAGCAATACTCTAACGCACCTTGATTGTAATCTGTGATTTTCTCTATTACTTGTTCATCTTCCTTTCTTTGCTTATCATGTTTGAGTAGCTTTTTAATTATCAATGTCTTTGTCTCTTTGTTGGTAGTTTGTACACCATTCTTGTTACACAACTCTAATAGATCTTTTTTATATAATCTATTCAGTCCTTGTGTTGTATATTCAATCTCCTCTTCCTCTTCCTCTCCATCATTACTATTATTATTATTACTATCTCTATCTTTTCTTTTCATTGTATATACGCATATATACATAAATTATAATGCTCTTTAGAATTACATGTTCATTTGAATGAATGAGAGAGAAATGATCATTTCTCTGTGAACTTCAACAACGTAGGTTTTTTTTTTTTTCAATAATTATTTTTTTTTTATACTCTTGTCTTTCTACATTTAGAGATTGTTGATTATGATGTTATATGATTCTCGAAAATGTTATAGTGAATTGGTATAGAGCAATCAATTTAGCGTAAGTGTCTGAGTATGGGTTCTTGGTGGAATGATACATAAATATTTGGATATGACCCATCGTTGAAGTTCAATCAATAAAATATAATTTTTGCTACATTTGGACACTGATTTAGAATATCTACGGAATTGTAAAAATAAATAAATAAATTATAATTTATTCATTTTTCAGCTCTTGAGAATGACAAGGTGAATTGGTTGTACATTTGAAATGAACTGTACATATGAGTTGTGCTGTATCTGGGAGTGGCCCCAGTTATTCTAGATGTAGAGTAATCGATTTCGAAGCATGTATCTGACATGTCTAGTATGGGTGGGTTGATAGTTCCCGATCGATACATAAATCTTTGAATATGACCAACATCTGAAAGTTCCATCAATAAAATATAAATATAGCTGTGGGAGCACAGATCAATGTATTTGAATGTTTGAACTGATGGATTGAGTTGAAGAGATTGTGTTGTATAATAGGTTGATGTTGTTATCTTTTTGATTCTATTTGGTAACTTTATCTGGTTTCCCTTTTTACAAGTGAGATGTAATCTGTTGACATTTGGACATTGATTTAGAATTTTCAATTGTTTGGAATTGATTGAGATGGATATGAGTGATTGTTTGACATCATCTGTGATATTGATATAATGTGAACAATAGAGTTTGGTGATTGCTTTGCCTTTTAATGTACTGCCGAGACTACGAAGGGTATCAATGTCGGTTAGATGGCGTATATCCAATTTTGTCAAGAACTTGAATCCATCAATAGCACCAAGTAACTTTGGTCTTGTGTCAGCATCAATATCGCCATCCAAAAGGACAAGAGATTTGATATTGGATAATTTTTGAATGAAATCAATCGATCTTTTAATCGAGCATTCTATCTTTGTGATTGCCAATCTTTCTTTTTCATTTAATTGTTGTTGGATATCATCGGTGCCGTTGTTGTTGTTGCCGATGTTGTCGTTTATGTCGACGTAGTTGTTATAGGTGTATTCGTCTTTGGGAACAAGTATCGAATTGATGTTTTCTAATATACAATAATCATTGTTAGTTTTACTGCAATGACGATTTAATATATGTATGGGGATAAATAAATGATTAAAATGATTTAATTTGATAAGATTGAATATATCTTTTGAAATGAGTGATAGTTGTAATCTTGATCTGTTGACATCAATGCCATTGAATCCAAGTGGCGAATAGGTTATTTTCGTTGAAAAATGAACTGAACATTGATTCTTGATTGATTCAAAATATTCCAAAAATCCTTCTTTATCCAATATTTTTGTGGTACAGCGATTCCAAACATCCAATATTCGTGTTATATAAATACAAGTACAACGATCTCTTAAATTCCAAACCATTGATATAATCTGTCGAATAATATTATTTGGTAATTGTTGACTATTATTATTATTATTATTATTATTATTATTATTATTATTATTATTATTATTATTATTATTATTATTATTATTACTAGTATTATCATTATCAATACCATTTTTAATATTATTATTATCAATATTATTATTATTTTCAATATTATTATTCTCTATTAATTTAAATTGTAATTTGTAATGTGATGTATTTGAATGAGTTGATCCAAGATATTCATAACCCAATTCTTTAAATCTAATGACATTACTCTCTAAAATAGCTGTTTGTGAATCAATGATGATTCTTTTGATACTCTTTTGGTTGATAGATGATTGAATTTTATCCAAACCGATTACCAATTCAGGAGTTTGATATGGTAGCGGTTTTTTGAATCTGACAATATGAACTTGTGGAGCTTGCTCAACCAACAAATCTAATAAACCTTTTTTATGTGCAGAGAAGGTAACTTTTACGACAGTGGCAGGCACAAACAACCCCAAATCCCTTATAGATACACCATAAACAATGTGGTTGAGATTGGGAAAGTCCTCTTGTTTGATATTTAGATTGAGGTCTGGTGATGATATGGCTCGAAGGTTTTGTTTGACTTGTGCATCCAATGAATCCCAATCAAAATGTTCTGGAAGAATGATCTTGGTGATACGAGTACCTGGTTTGAGCAATGTTGATATTGGTTGAAAATACTCTGGACCTTTATAACCAAGGGTGCAAGCACTGAAAAGGTTGATGGATGTGAGGTTGCGGAATTTGGTGAATAATATTGGTATTGAAAAATCTTGGACAGGGCCAAAATGATTTATACTCTTGATAGTGGGCATATGAGTGACAAATATGTCCAGATTAATATAGTGTAACCCTTGGAGGTGAATCTTGTCGACCACCTTTAACCTCTCTTTGAACGGTGAGTCACTGGTTAGGAATTTGTCAAAACTTGAGCAATAATAAACTCTGAGTGTCTTGACGGCGTGATAACCGTATTTGAAAGGCTTGATAGGGAGATCTCCATCGTCCAGCTTTAAATCGGTGAATAGGTTGGTTAGCACGTACGAGTATACTCTCTTGGAGACAACTACCAAAGATCTCTTCCATCGACTGCTACAGTCGGTCCATCTGGTGCTTCCATCCTTATCGAAATTGAATTTTGGTTGGTGTCCCTTATCGACGGAGAATCTGTGAATAGGACACATGTCATCTCTATCAAGTTCATGTTTCGTGACCAACAAATGTGCCTGCGTAAACCGAAACACATACAGATTTTGTTCACATTCCTTCTTGTCAGGATATGAATAGTGACGAGTTTTTATCGCTGCTGCTGGTGCCAATCGTTGTTGCTCCACAGCATCTCTATAGTCATGTGAATGTACACAAGTACAGATATCACAAGTGTCAAATGCCTCCTTTAGTATTCTAGCAATGATGAACCACGGCAAGCAGTACTCCAACACTCCTTGATTGTAATCTTTCTGTACCTTTAGTTGTTGTGTATACTTTTCCTCTTCGCATTCCATTATTATTAAATAGCAACTACAAAGATTAAAAAAAAAGAGGAATAAACTCAAAGATCATATGTATCACTCGAGAGGTGGCCAAATGCCTCGTCATCTCTGTCTATAAATATCTTTTTTTTCTTTTTAGACAAAGATTACGATCGACCCCTCATACCTCGCAGATTTTGAGTTTTTTTTTTTTTATTTCCTTAATACTTTAAATAAAGATTGTAAAGTATCAATGAACAAGTAAATCAAGTAAGATGAACTTATAATACTCGGAGTGGTCTATGTTAATGTTTAATGGTTGGGGAGAAATTCTTTAAATGTCGAAGATATTCGTCTCACAAAATTTTGTAGGGTGGTTTTGAAAGATGCATATCTTTATATGGGATAGATGTATCAAACAAACAAAACTGAACAATGTATCATATACTACAGTTGAAGGACTATATTTTTTCTAGGATAGATTTTTAAACTTGAAATAAAAGAGATATTAATGATATTTAAAAGTACAAAAAATTTGAGATAGAGAAAAGGCGATTTCAGGGTAAGATTATTTGAGACCCAAATATATCTAAAGCATTAAAGATTGGTTATATTATTTTTTATTTACATTTATACATCAAGAAAGGTTGGTTTTAGTGAAAAATATGGTGTGGAGAAGGTTTTTACAATTTGGTGTGAGATTTTACGCGGCAGCTTATAAATGGTATGCTTTACTTGGGTAAACGATATTCTTTGACTAAAGACGTAGCAAGTGTTCTAATGAACTCCCTGTGATCCAGGTGACTCTCTACATTATGAATATACATAATATATGCATTTGTGACAGCATACATAAGAAGTCCAAGGAATTGGCTTTGGTCAGTGGACGAGTGTGGATGGTTGTGCCAAAAGTAGGTAGCCAACTGGTTGAATTGATCGAGCGCTCTCTTGGTATCATCATAGCGATTAAGTATAAGACTTCTACCTACTGACGTTACCCTGGTTTTGGACGACTTCATCTTAAAAGAATTTGTCGCTAATCTCATCACCTTGTTTCTGTGATAGCCAGCGGCGATAGTGGCACCCTTGAAAGCAAATCTTGACTTCCATTGGGGCAGCCCAACAATGATTCCTACTTTCCATACTTCCGATGGGAGTCTATCTGCTTTAATACAAAGCGTTCCATACATTCCATTTCTTTCCAAGTAACTTATTTGGTTTAGTGTGGAGAACTTGCTGTCAGCTGTTATATGATAGTCCTTTTTGGTGTCTAGTTTAACAGATTCAACTAGTTTTTGAAAACTTGTCTCTCCATTGTATTCCTTGCTTGGTATCATAGCTAACAAGTACCTTGTCTTGGTATCTGAAAGGGTGTTGTACTCTATGGCCCACTTCTCTGGTTTGTCTTTGTTAAAACTGAGTAGATCTTTATCTCTAGGCTTTGCTTTGATCCTTGATTCGTCGACTGTGAGAAAAGTACCAGGGTCTATGTGTCTTTTGAAGTTGGCTTGAAGCATATTAACAAATATGTCGATGGGGATGTAGATGTTGGGGTGAATAAGCTCCCATCTGGACTTGGGAAGAGATTCTCCCTTGAATGGGTAATTGTATGACCATGTTCCAGTAGTAAACAGTTCTGTGTTATTATCTATTCCAAGGGTTATAGATGTAAACACCAAAGCAAAGTAATTGTATACTTCAAATACGTTAAGCTTTGGTTTATCTTGACAAAATGCATCTGTACGGTTGCTGAAAAGCACAATTTCCTTGACAATGCTCTTTGTAATCATGCTCCTGAAATAATCGAGAGGTTCAGATGATGTTGGAACACGCTTCCACCTATGTCGATGTATATTCATCCTCTCTTCAAATATAGGGTCTTTTATTCCTTCCCGACCTACAGCTCTAAGTTTAGGAGCTAGATCTTCAAACCTGTTGACTAAAGTTAGTGATTTTTATAAGATGAAAATGTTACTATCATGCTTACTCTATAAATTCTTCTCCTCTTGGTACCTTAGTATGCTTGATTGGCTGTCCATCTGTACCATCTACTTGTTGTTGAATTGGTTTTCTCTTATTCGGCATTGTATAGATAAAAAGCTGAGTAATAATAAGTAAAAAAATCTATACAAAACTTTGTGTATGTGAATTTGTATTTAAATTTTAAACTAAGTTTTTTTTGGCGGGTTTGCAAGTAGTTACTTTCAGCTTATTATCGTACAACAAGGTTTTTATTTTATTTTGATAGAAATATACCAATCGATGGATCTATTTGTCTAGTGATACACAAAGAAAGTTTTAATAAAAAAAAATAAAATATGACCTATTTTTATCTCTCATAACGATCACCGATCTAAGTCTCGTTTTTAGGTATATTTCACCATTTCTCGAAAAAAGAATATTCCTACATTTGTAGAATCATAATCCTTTTGTTCCCTTCTTCCAGCACCTAATCTATTTAAAATAACATTGATGTAAAAAAACCTAGTATACTATTTTTTATGAAATAAAATACTATCACAATTTCTTTTGATTTGAACAAATATTTTACGCTCAACCAAGTTTAATCTGAGCACTATCATGTAAAGTAATCAGATTTGGTATATACTTGTTCCTTTCCTACATTTTATTAATTTAATTAAAAAATATTAAAGTAAAAATCGAAAATTGTGCGAGGTCTGGGGAGTCGACTCGAGGAAAACCCAATCAAATTTCAAAAGAAATACAAAACCTTAAAATTTTCATCAGTTCTTGTACAAAGGTGATTTAGTTTATAATTATTTGATCCTTGAAAATGTTATAGCGAATTGGCTTTGATGTCCCAATCGATCATATTGATCAGAGATAAGTTTAGATGTAGAGTAATCAATTTTAAAGCAAGTGGCTGACGTGTCTAGTACGGTGGGGTGATAGTGGATTGATAAATAAATCTTTGAATATGAACCATCTTTGAAAGTTCCATCAATAAACCATAAATATTACTACAATGTTTTCTATCATGATGAGAATATGGTTGGTCAATATATTTGAATATTTGAACTGATGGATTGAATTGGAGACAGTGTGTTGTATTATAGGTTGAGGTTGTTATCTTTTTGATTCTATTTGGTAGTTTTATCAAGTCACTACCAGAGTACGAGTGAAAAGAGAGATGCAATCTGTCTTATATGTACTATACATGTATTGTGTACAATACAATATATGTATTTAGAACATCCAAATCATTGGAATTGATTGAGATGGATCTGAGAGATTGTTTGACATCATCAGAGATTGCCCAATAAATCATATCTCCATAGAGTTTGGTGATTGGTTTTCCTTTTAATGCTTCAATCACTCCACAAAGGGCCTGATGGGATTTAATGTGGCGTATATCCAATTTTGTCAAGAACTGGAGCCCACTGATACCATCAAGGTCAATATCTTGATTATATGTAGATCTTTGATAGTGAAAAAATACTAGAGATTTGATATTGGGTAGATATTTGATACAAGATGTCGATTGGTCAGTAGGACACTGTACCTTGGTGATTGCTAGTCTTTGATTTTCATCTATTTGGCTGTGTACGGCCCCATGGGTATGAACACGAATCGAGTTGATATTATCCAAGAGAAAATATTCATTATTGGATTCAATTTGATTGCGATGATCATTGAATATATCTCTGGGGATAAATAAATGATTAAAATGATTTAATTTGATATAGTTGAATATTTCCTTTGAAATGAGTGATAGTTGTAATCTTGATCGATTGACATGTACTCCATTCAATCCAAGTGGAGGGTATGGTGTTGTGGTTGAAAAATGAACAGCGCATTGATTCTTGATAGAATGGAATGATTCCATCAATCCTTCATCATCCAATATTGACATTCCTTTTTCTTTCCATTTATCCAATATATGTATATCATAAATACAAGTACAACGAGCTCTTAAATTCCAAACCATAGATATAATCTTTCTAATAATATTATTTGGTAATTGTTGACTATTATTATTATTATTATTATTGTTTTTTTCAGTTTGTATTAAAGAGGAGGAATGAAGATGATTACCTTCTATTAATTTGAATTGTAATTTGTAATTTGATGTATTTGAAATAGTTGATCCTAGATATTCATATCCCAATTCTTTAAATTTGATGACATTTACGTCTAAAATGTTGATTGGCGAATCAATTATGATTCGTTTGATATTGTTTTTAATGGTGATCATTGATGAGTGTATTTTATCCAAATCGATCTTGTTCAATTCTGGAATGTAGGAATAATATGATATGTTTTTGAATCTGACAGCGTGAACTTGTGGAGCTTGCTCAACTAATAAATCTATTAAACCTTTTTTATGTGCAGTGAAGGTAACTTTTACGACAGTGGCAGGCACAAACAACCCCAAATCACTCACTGATGCACCATAAACAATGTGGTTGAGATTGGGAAAGTCCTCTTGTTTGATATTTAGATTGAGGTCTGGTGATGATATGGCTCTAAGATTTTGTTTGACTTGTGCATCCAATGAATCCCAATCAAAGTATTTTGGAAGAATGATCTTGGTGATACGAGTACCTGGTTTGATGAGTGTCGGCAAGATTTGAAACATATCTGGACCAGCATTACAATAGACACATAAAAGGTTGATGGATGTGAGGTTGTCAAAATTGGTAAACAGTGATACCAATGAATCGGTGTCGAGATCATTGTATAGAGAAATAGTTTTGACCTTGGGGAAGTGAATGGCCAACCTGTCCAGATTAATTAATGTCACTTCTATTAATCTTGATCTCCCTAGTAGGTGAATCTTTTCAACATGATAAACGATATTTTTGAAAGGGTCACTATCCAAGAAAGCAACAAACACATTGCCAAAATGGACTGTGAGTTTCTTGATGATGATGTGATGACGGTCTTTGATATAATCACTTTTTTGATCACTTCTTCCCAACGTTAGATCGGTGATTAGAGAAAAGAGGGTAGTTGACACGTAAGAATATACTCTCTTGGAGACAAATCCTAATGATCTCTTCCATTGCTTGTTATCATTTGTCCATATCATTTCATCCTTATTGAAATTGAATTTTGGTCGGTGTCCCCTATCGACTACGAATCTGTGAATAGGACACATTTCCTCTCTACCGAGTGCATGTATCCTTACAAGAGCTTCAGTTTGAAGATACCCAAACGGTGACAGATCTTGTTTACACTTTTTCTTGTAGGGGTATGAATAGTAACGAGGTCGGTTCTGACTTTCAAAGTGAGGAACTGATTGTTTTTTGTGAAAGGCATCTCTAAACTGACTTGAATAGACACAAGTACAGATATCGATAGTATTGAATGCCTCCTTTAGTATTCTAGCAATGATGATCCATGGCAAGCAATACTCTAATGTACCCTGATTGTAATCTTTTAGTGTCTCCATAACTTTGTTCTCGATATCGATTGACAATCAGATCCTTTGGCAGTATAATGTTGTTCTTTTGTGTATACAATATTTCCTATTATCTTCAAGAGTGGGAAGTGAAATGACTGTTAGCATTCCCCAAAGTTTGACAAAATTGTTTTATTTAAAAAATTAATTAAATTTATTTGTTTACAAAGAAAGGTCAATCAATGATTACAAAATGTTAATTAATACTACAATACAGATAATTATATTTATTACATAAAGAAATATGATTATTATCTTGAGATTGGATTAATTTAAATTGTAATTTGTTAAATGATGTATTTGAAATGGTTGATCCTAGATATTCGTAACCCAATTCTTTAAATCTGATGACATTACTTTCTAAAATGTTTACCGATGAATCAATGATGATTCGTTTGATAGTATTTCGTATTGGCATTGATGATTGTATAATCTCTAAATCCAGTCTATCATACTGAGCAACATATTTATAATTGGATATGTTTTTGAATCTGACAGTTTGGATATGTGAATTGTCAGCCAATGAAGCTATTAAACCTTGTTTATGTGTCGTGAATGTAACCTTTCTGGCACTCTGAGGCACTGATATACCAGCCTGTTTGATAAGAAATGTACGAATATAAACAATATGTCTTAGAGATGAAAAGTCTTGATTGAAATCTGGATACATTGAAGATACTACTTGAAGGTTTTGTTTGACTCCTTTATCCAATAAATCCCAATCAAAATGTTCTGGAAGAATGATCTTGGTGATACGAGTACCTGGTTTGAGGAGGAGGAGTGTTGGTATTTGATGCAAAAAATCTGAACTACTGTAAGAGGTACACAAAAGGTTGATGGAGGTGAGGTTGATGAACCGAGTGAAAAATGTTGTGATTGTATTGATGTTGGTGTCACTGTAATGTACAATACTCTTGAGGTTGGGTAGAGCATTGGTCAACTCGTCCAGATTATCTGTCCTTGTGAGTGATGTCCCTTTGTAATGTAGCTTTTCTACACCACACAATAGATCTATTGTGGACGAGTCACTACTACTACTATAGTGATTAAATAAATCCTTTAACTTTGTAAAAGATTTACCGGGAAGGATGGTAAGAGTAGTGACCTTTTTGATAATACAATGATCATCTTTAATGTGATTCCACCATTCTTTTAATTGATCGTCATCGAATGGCTCTAACACTATATTGGTGAATAGAGTGGTCGACACATACAAGAATACTCTCTTGGAGACAAGTCCCAATGATCTCTTCCATCGCTTACTTTTGTCTTTGCATAGAGTCGATTTGACTATACCCTTGTAGACACAAGTACATATATCGATAGTTTCACAAGCCTCCTTTAATATTCTAGCAATGATGAACCACGGCAAGCAGTACTCCAACACACCTTGACTGTAATCTTTCAACAAAATGTTATTATGCTGCATGTTGTTGTGGGTATTCATCATGATTGCTGTTTCTATTATTTAACAACAACAAACAATAAGATAACATTTACTATTACTATATTATTATTATTATTATTATTATTATTATTTTTTGATAATCACATTTCGAAAATGGCATTATTTTTTTCAAAGTCAATCTTTTCATTGCAATGTTTAGCTTATAATAATAATAATAAGAATAATATCTTTAAAAGAAAAGTTAATATATATGGAGAAGAGGAAGAATATACATATGGGCAGTTGAGCATATTCTATGAAAATAAACTAATAGAATTGTGCAACAAACTTGGTGTGCTTACAACAAACGAGACAATGCATCAGATGATAGAAAAGATACTAGATCAAGACTTTCCAAGTCTCCGACACATCCACATCAAGCTTTACGCTGGAGAACAGAATTGGAGAGAATTGGTAGTACCCGAAAGTGTCAAAAAGCTTACATTCATCTCCACCAGATGTATCTCCATTTACTCGTAATCCTCACGTTCGAGCCGTCAGATTCAACAATACAACAGAGAATAATTTTAATACATTACAGTTTCGATTAACCAATCTCAACATCATCACCATTGACCAAAAATCAGATGCTTTAGATATTCAAGTAAATAGATTTAAAGAAATAGGATACGAATATATTGGATCAACATTTAGAAACAACTTTCAAAAATTATCTTTTAAAAAATCAATCCTAGAAATTAATGATGATAATAATAATAATAATAATAGTAGTAGTAGTTGTAATAATATTGATTAATAGTGAAAATATTGGTAATAATAATATTAGTAATAGTAGTAGTTGTAATAATATTGATTATAATAATAGTAATAGTACAAATCTAAAATTACCAAATTCTATTATTTATAATATTATATCTATGGTTTGGAATTTAAGAGATCGTTGTACATGTATTTATGATACAAATGTATTAGAGAGAAATCAATTGATGATTTGGAATGATGAATCATTTATTGAATCATTCCATGCAATCAAGAATCAATGTTCAGTTCATTTTTCAACAACAACAACACCGTATACTCCACTTGGATTGAATGGAATACATGTCAATCGATCAAGATTACAACTATCACTCATTTCAAAGGATATATTCGATTATATCAAATTAAATCACTTTAATCATTTATTTATATCTCGAGTTGGTCAAGAAGTGTATACCCAAAAACCAGCTGATACTTGCATGTTAAAGAATAACATTAGATCAATCTCTTCAGCCCGTTTCAGTATTGAACATAGAAGTGCAGTGACGTTGTTTACAAGGGAACAGAGATTGGCAATCACCAAGATAAATTGTTTGGTCCCGACCCACAGCTCACTCCAGTCACTCATTTCCTTTTCCAACCTCACCTCTCTCCTCCTCAGAGATGCATTCGACTACCCACCAACGACATTTATTGCTAGACTCGAACTTGACCAAACTGGATATTCGTAGTGTTCAAACAGGTCACACAACTCCTGAACAGAATCAACTTGCCAAGGTACTAAAAGGAAAACCAATCACCAAACTCTACTACCACCAGAGTATGACAAGTTCATACCTCGAACTTTCAGATGACGTTAAACAATCACTCCGATGCATTTTAATCGACCCCAAACAATCTAATATTCTCGATCATTTTCCAAATGTCACTCATCTTCAACTTCATCCAGAACACTCTGCAGAGTATAAAGAAGAATTCAAGTTTCCAGACAGAATCAAAAAGATAACATGCTCCAACTTTGAAAGTGCAAGACAACTTGTCAAACTCAACACTTGTCTTGACACTTTTAAATATTATCGCAAGGATGGATACGATATCCTTCTTTTCCTAAATGAACTTTCAAAAGATTTTAGTCTTTCACACCTCAAAACATTTATTTATCAATCCAACTCTACCATTCCTCTAATAGACATGCCAACTACCAATTTTCAACTAATCCACTCGAGATCTAAAATCATTGGAAATGTTGATCAAAAAATTCACTTATTATTTTCAAGAAGAGAGGAATAAACTAATATTAATAAATAAAAATTACATCCTCATTGTTAACAATAGTTATTTAAAAAAGAAAGAAACTAAACTAAACTATTTAATTTTTTTTTTTCTATTTTAATGTTTACAAATTATATCTTATATTTGATAACTTTTATTACAAACGTTGTTTGTTGGTAGAACAAAATAAAGTATTTTGGAAGGAGAAAGAAGGATAGTTTTTTTTTTTTTTTGTTTTTTAATCATTGGCAACGACTGGAGCAGATGTTGATTCACCACTACCAGTACCTGCAGTGGCACCGCCAAGAGTAGGAGAGGCAGGGGCAGCAGCATTACCACCAAGATTCTTGTGTCCGATGATACCTCCGAGTGCAAGGGCGGCCAAATTGATGGCTTCGAGAATGACAATACCGGCACCAACCTTTTTGAGGAAATCATAGTCTTCCCAAATCTTGAGACTGAGGTATTGTTGAGGGAATTCGATACCCATAAGATCCAAGGCGTAGCAGAGACAGTTGTACTCGTCGGTCCAAACCTTGTCCATCAACTCGATCAAACGTCTATTGAATTCTTCTGGTTTAGGCTTGTGAAGGAAACGGAACTTGAGCCACATCTTGTGATCCATGGTTGGGTTCTTGACAAAGGCAAGTTCATATGATGTATTTGCAATGATTTCAACATTGGATTCTGGATAAGAGTGGTAGTACTTTCCATTGTGCAATACTGTAAAATGAATATAGTCTACAGTCTTGAAGAGTACCAAGTAGTATTCATCTTGAACTGGGACTGCCTCTGCACTGTGAGGTTCGAATATCTCCAAGAATTTTTCAATAAATGGTGCTCCGTGTTGAATGATTAATGACATATTGTAATATAATTATATATTTAGGTAAATAAGGTAAGTGTAGTGTGTAAGTGTATATGTATATGTACAAAGAAAATAAAGAGAATAATGATGAAAGAGAATGAAAATGATGATCAGCTGAGCAAGGAGCTCAATTTAAAAACAGATTCTTCTTCTGAAATCAGGTCCTTTGCGTGACACAGACTTTTCAGAGACAAAGAGAAGAAGATTGGGTGATCGATCGTTGAATGAGTACAAAGAGAGGTGTAAAATTAGATGAGACCGATGCAAAAAAAAACCCTACCAGGAGGTCAAAGCAGTAGGTGGGTTTTTTCAAAATGACTCAACACGTGTTCCACATCTTTGCATCTTTGACCACAAGATTTTAACGGGCGTCCGAATGCACAAACGGGTAACCCTCGCCGTTTGGGCGACAACCTAACCCCAATCTACTCCACCGCGTACCCAATAGATTATAAAGATGATGATACTCTGATATACCTTTGTTTGCTTTAAAAAAATAATTGTTATATATTATTATATGCCGATTCTATGTATAAGATTTATTTCATTGTTGTAAAGAAGAAGGTTTTAAGGTTCTACTGCAACTACTACTTGATTTTCGGGACAAACAAGATTTTCCATTTCTACGACTACTTGTTGATTTTTTGATCCTCCTCCTCCTAATTGTGATGATGTTGTTTTTGGTGATTTATTATCTTCACTTGATGAAGATGTTGGTGTTGCTGATCTTTTTGATTTCTTGCTTGTTTGTGAAGATGTAGAGGTGTTGTTGCTGATGTTGGCACTTCTTGGATGTACTGCAAGAATGATTACAGACACTTGGCCAATCTCGATGGCAAACGCTATGAATTCATCCAAAAATGTTGCACCAAAGGTTTCGTCAAACAAAAATACATTGACGACGGTCTTTATCATGATGAGGACGACCATAATTGCCAGCCATCGGACTAGGTATGTGATTCTGATGATAGAGGCGGAAAATTCCTGCTTTTTGGCCTCGTGTGGACCAAAGTTGGACTTGGCCAGCTCGGATCGTAGGGCTTTAGTCAGATGGTAGCCGTGGTAGGAAAACAATCCACCGGCAAAAAAGACAAAAGCCATCAGCACCACATAATAGGCAAAGTCGGTGGTTTCCTGGTGTTCCCAGTCGGCGACGAGCGCAATGCAAATGGACACCATCGCGACGGTTAGTAGCGACACTGCGATTTTGAGACATCGATTGACGATGATCTTTGCACGGGGATTGATCGAATAGAGGTCGCCACTCACAGTACCATAAAAGAGGTAAAAGGTAAGGATCCAAAAATACCCAATCTCGAACCAACTGATAAAGATGCACCAGGTGCCAATAATGAGTAAAATGTAGTAGGTGGCAACCAGACGATCGTGTGTCTGGGCGATCTCTTCGTAGTGGATAGTGTCGATGATGGATACGATCGATGCCACACAACGTGTGAAAACAAAGTTTAAAATAAATATGTAGATGATGGGTATGGTGTGGTCTCGAGTCGTCTGGTAAGAGTCTGTCGTGTAACTCTGTCTGTTTCTCTTTTTATAGATCTTTCTCAACACTTTGTAGAGTAGTATCGATATGAAAACCGTGTACAAAAAATATACTATGATTCTACCCACTGCAAAAGTGAGATAGATGCCTTTAAAATAACTCTCTGAGCTATAAAAATGAATAGGTTCTAAAACTACCATAATAGATCTATCTTCCTCTTCTCCTTCTAACTAATAATATATATATATTGTGTGTGTGTGTGTGTGCCTCTTTGTTGTTGTTGTTGTTGTTGTTGTTGTATCTGCCTGTTGAACAACGTTTTTTGTTGTTGTTAATAAATAAAAGTATAGTACAAAAGAAGAAAAGAAAAGAAAAAAACGATTGTTTTAATAAATTAATAGATAGATAGATAGTATTACAGTTGTGGTAATGTGGTTATATATTATTGTGTTTAAACACTAAAGATGGAGGGAGAGAGAAAGAGAGGGAGAGAAAAAGGAAAGCAAGGACAACAATTATAATAACATCAACAACTATTGTAACTATCGATCATGCGTCAATCATGATCGACCCCAACACCTAACATCTATTGAGGTGAGATCGAAACAAAACGCTTGATATTAATTGTCCTGCCCCAAAGCATGCAGCATCTGGCCTAAAATTGGTTGTTAGGTTAGCTACGCCTTCTGTGATACGACAATCGAAACACACTATCTCTGAATTGAACCACGAACCTCCACACCTTTTTTTTTTTTTGGCCAAAGGGCGCATCCAAAGCCCAGAAAAGGAAACAGAAAAAAAGATCTTTTTTTCAGCAACCCAAGGGTTTTCTTTGAAGAGAGGCGAAGATTATTTCTTGATTTATTTACGACTACGATGGAAAGGGGATTACACCTAGTTCTTTAGTTTGAATATGGTAGTGATCTACATTGAAATCAGTGAAATCAATGATTGGACAGTCCCTATAATTGGTAAATAGATGGTGGATATTAAGAGGATCCATTGTCAATTCATTGTTGATTTTGATTGGTGTCATATTGAATTGGTCTCGCTCTGGTCCATTATAATGTCGAGTGTATTGCTTGATGATTCTATCTAGTGTATCGGTGACTCGATGTCTTTGGGAAAATAGAAAATTGGTACTTTGTGAGATCATCTTGGACACATAAAAAGAGCTGGTTGTCACAGGTAGAAATGATTGCCAAATCATTTCAAAGTCTTGATCATTTTCAATCTCGAAAAATGTATCCAGAATAAGAAACACTTTCTTTTCACTCATTTCCTCCTCGTTATGAGAGGTGCTAAATAATTGTCCAATGTCTGTTGCCAATTGAATTTGATGGTGTTGTATTGATGTTTGAAAAATCAAGTCTCCAAATTCCTGGACCCAATCTTTCAGCAACTCTATAGAATTGTCCAACGTTTTCTTACACAATTCAGTCAAAAAAACTTGAATGATTTGTAAGAGGCGGAGTGACCGTATGCCGTCTTGATAGAGCATGTTAAAACGGGATAATGTTTCTCCCAACTCCTTGATGTGCTTGAAATGTGGATGTTTTAAAGATGAAAGTAACACCCGTGGTGGTATTCTTCCAATCGACAGACGATCGATTAATAATTGAACAGTCTCTGGTGAGATGGGTGTTTGATTTCTTGTAGTGTCATGGACCTCCTCATTTAGTTCAAATTGGACAGTGTGACCTCTGTTGAAAAGAGATAATAGTGGACCATAAAATAGGTTATTGTCTTGAGAAAGAGTAAAGGTTTGGGATTGATCACCCGAGAAGAGGTCCAACAACATTTCAGTGATGACAGTGTTGTCTACTCTAAGAGACAAAGAGACTAGATTCATGTCAATTTCTCCGTGGTGTTGTTGTAAATTTAGGATAAACCTTAGTGTTTCAGGTTGATTTGATAGGATGATAGATTCAACCAATTGATTCAAATCAGCCATTTGACATTGACATTCAACCAATCGTTTGACAAGATCCAATGACACGATTGATGGATTTATTTTTCCATATTTTAATAGTGATGTTACGCCTTGTTTGGCGGCAATTGTCATTAAATAATTGGTACATTCCAATTGTCCTCTAAATAATGAGGTCTGGAGATGTGTATTGTTAAAAAGATAATTGAATTCCTCCGCGTCATACATGTATGATAGAAAATCTAAATTTCCATATCGAGTTGCCTCGGTTGATACTAGAGGTGACGATAGTTTGAATTCTATTAATTCAAGTGTACTCTTGTTTGCATATCTTTCAATGTAACCAACAACACGAGATTGTTGAAACATTTTTATAAATCCTTCACGTCCTACGTCATAACTATCTATTATCCATCTGATAATCTCTTGATTATTTAAGCATTCCAATGCATCCAAAAATAAAACTAATCTTAAATCTTGACCAAAGAGTAATAGTTCTGATACCATATCAAATATTATATCATATTTTGATTGATTATTTGTTATGGTTGTATGATGTTGTTGTTTTTGTTGATTATTTAATTTGTTGATTAAATCGGCGAATGATCCCCATTGACCATAGAAACCAATATTACTGATATCATCCAGATAATCTCGACAAATACGATCAAACATCTCCACATCGCCATTCATGACCACATGTCTTGTAAGTTGACCAATAAAGATAAAGTGATCAGTTTCATTATCCCTACTATCAGGTAAATGATAGTTGTACCGAATTAAAAGTCTACACAAACCTATCGGTACCGGGTGGGCAAAGACGTTTCCAAACACAATCGATCTTAGTGTTGACTTTTCAATGCCTCCAAACCTTTTAAACAAATATTCCAATGCAACATATCCGTCGTATTCAAATATAGTATTCAATATCTGTTTGAATGTTTCACTCTTTATAAAATTAGAGTTAGAATAGTTTTAAAGTCATTCCAAGAGGTATTACTTACTTTATAAATGGACTCCTCTTTTTCATTCAGAGAGGATGATGATGATAACAGACTCGATTGATAGACACTATCAAAGTGTTTAATGAATAGATCGGTTCTATTTAAAATGATACATTGACATAGAGTCACTATCTGATGTGATTTGAGTACTAGTACGTAACGGTTCCTCGAATCACTATCAATGATTTGTTGATGTATGATCTCTACATGTTTGAATATCTTTGTTCTAACATAACGATTGTGTAATAAACCTTTAAAAAGATTATCGATATTCATAATAATCTATATCTTGTTAGTGAGTGAGAACAAGCACAAGACAGCGGTGGGGACACCTCTCACACAAACGAGTTGAGTGTTTGAAGTATCACCAACCTCAAGTACACTTGTGGTGGATAATAAAAATAGTAAAAAAATAAACTAAAAATATCTTTCTTGGTTTGTACTCTCTTTGTATATTTGATTTATTCTTTTTGGTTCAACCATTTTGTATACAATGAATAAAAGAAAAGATAAAGATGGAGAGGAAAGATCATGATGATGATGATGAAAAGAAGAATAAAGTGTATTTTACAAAAGAAGAAGAGTTGAATCAGTTATTAAAAAATGATTTGTTAGAGTTGTGCAACAAACTTGGTGTGCGGGCTACAAGTAAAGAGACAAAGGATCTGATGATCAAAAAGATACTCAACCATGAAAAGAAAAGAAAAGAGAAACAACATAGCGATGATGATAATAACACTTTGAAAGATTATAATCAAGGTGTGTTGGAGTACTCGTTGCCGTGGATCATCATTGCTAGAATACTATCAGAGGCAGGCAAGACTATTGGTATCTGTACTTGTGTCAACTCACATAAACTTAAAGATACCGTTCTCCAACTAGAAAAGTTTGGTCATAATCCATCTATGAGTACAGCCACATTGGCACCGACACCAAATAAACATTGTCAACAGTTAAAGCAACTGGGTTTGTTTGAGGAGTAAGAGAGGCATCTGCTCCAAAACCAATATTTGGTAATTCTGACCAAACAAATCTAACCAATAATGTTTCATTCAACATAATATCCTTATCCAATGATAAAATGGATTCATATAATTCGTTGAATGGAATGGTTACATTTAAATTAACTGCTGTATTGGCCGCAAAGCCTGAAGATAAATAGTCTGGTTCAGTAAATGCTCTATCACATGAAGTGCCATCATATCTTGGATTCATATTTACCAAAGTGTTACAAGAATAACAAGGAATATAAGATTGATTTGCTGTATTTACTGCAGAGTTGAAAGTGTTGAGTGTATTATTTAATTTTTTGTTGATCTTGGTCACCATTTTAGAATGTAAATGAAAGTTGGTATTCCATTAAATATGTACCACCTCTTGTAAATACCTGTATCTGTCTAAAGAATGGAATAAAATCAGTAAATACAAATCCAAACTTTCCATTGGTTGCTGGTAATGTAAATGTAAATTGAAACCATGACCTACTTAGATTAAATGCTTTGGTTGGTGGTATTTCAAATATAGTGTCATTTCCTCCTTGATAAACTGTTGTTTGAGTTGCACCAGCTTGAGGATATACTCCAGTGTATTCATATTGTGGTCCTGATCCAACCATTTATCGATAATCAAATTGATTTGAAATTGCTTGTGGAAAAGACTCTTTTTCTTTAACCAATATTATATATTCTCTTACCAATTGTGAGATGTCATTATGTTTGAATAAAATCAATGTCAGATTGATATTTACACCATTTAAATTTACTTCATTTCCATCTTGATCTGTCAAATAAATGGTAAAGCTTGTCTTTGTGTTTGATACCAATTGTTTACTATATGATTCAACATCATAGTTTTGCCAATGTATATTTGAAAAATCTGCATTACCAGCTGCAGAATAAACCTCTTGTAATATATCATCATCTCCATTACTACATAAATCCGAATGAATAAACAATACATTGTCAGATTGTAAGTTGATTACATTGGTTGATTCCAAAATATTATTCTTGAATGTATTTTTTGAATCTTTATTAAAACATAAATGACGAAATAATTGATTAGTAAAAGAAAAGATTGGTTGAATATCTCTTGTTGATGCACACGTAAATATATATTTTCCAGTATTTGGTTGTTGTGATGTCGGCCAATTGATTGCATATTTCACATTGTTTGGTGACAATGCATTCAATTGCTTTTCCAATGTATCTTGTAATGATTTTCTTGAATAATTACCAACAGGAATAGAAATAATAGTTGATTGATCATCTTCTATCAATTCAAAAGTATTTAATCCTCTTCCAACTGTATAAAATGATTTTGGTATTGTCGCTTGTAATAATGCTACTCTGTCAAATCTGTCTTGAGGATATATATAATATAATATTATATTTAAATTTAGAATTAGTACCACTGATTCTATTGTGTGAATTTTATATAGAATATCTTTTTATGTGTAATCAACATACTTTTATATATATAATTAGTAAAACATTATTATAAAATTATTAAAATTTACTATTACTCTAATAAAAGTGATTTGCTGTAGCTATTTTGTCTCTAAATAAAGTAGTGTAAAGTATTATAAAAGTAGTGTAAAAATAGTAATATAATAAATTACTCTATATATATATATAATAAAGAGAATGGACCAAGATATAAAAAAAGATAAAAGATCAATTACATCTGCTCTAAATCTACAAAAAGCACGTGATGCTAGAAAAAATCAATTTGTGATCTATGATAGTGATTCTGATTCTGATAATGGTTCTGATAATGATAATACAAAGAAAAGAATAAACAACAAAGCTACTGTTCAAAAGAAAAGAATGAATAAAAAAATGGAATCTCTCATCGAAATGTTTATTAATAAATTATTAATACTTGTCAGCAACAAAAAAATAATTTAATTGTAAATGATGAAGTTGTAGAGAAAGAGATAAAACAACAACCTATAAATAGTATTAAAGAATCAGATATTATAAAGAATAAAATGATTATGAAGTTTTAAATATAATTATATTGTATAATAATACAAGATGATGATTGGAGAAGCAAAAACAGAGACCATTAAGATTAAACCAAGATAAGAGGAAGACGATACATACAGCATGGTATACATTAGATCAAAAAATAATGATAAAAAGTTGATTAGAAAGTTGATTAGAGAAGCATTAGAGGATGAGAAGAAACAACAACAGAAACTTTCTAAAGAAAGCAGTCCCTGTATTGGCTTGGTCTAATCCAAATGAAGTTACCATGATCAAATCAATACAGGATGCCAACTTTAGAGATTCTGTACTAAAGAATCAACAAGAATTGGATAAAGAAACAAAGAAAAAGATTATTGATCTAACAAAAGATGATATTCAAGTAAAACAAGAGATACCAATAGTAAAAAAAGAAAATGATAGATTCGATCAATTGGAAAAGAGGTTGTCAATGTTGTTTGGAGCAAAGGAAGAGAAATTAAAGAGAAGACAAGAAAAAGATGATAGATCAATGGAAATACTTTACAACAACAAGTAGGATTCAAAAGTTGACAGAAAAGAGAATACAAGAATTGGAAGGCAAGTATGAAAATACAAGACAAATAGATGAACAATTACAATCAATTATAGATATGAACAATGAAATGAAAGAAAAGAATCTTTTGGAATTGTTCTTTCCAATTCAAGCAAATCAAGTAAATCAAGCAAATCAAACAGAACAGCAACAACAAATAATGGTTGATCAAATTTTACCAAATGATTTAATAGAAATGGTCCCAAGAAACAATCTAACAGCTACAAATGATTTTGTAAAAGAGTATTTAAATTCAACAATAACCTCTACTAAACTATCTACAAATTTAGGAAATGAATTAAAAGACATGGTAAAGAATCAAAGAATTAGTGTCATTGATTTAATTGTATCATTTGCTCAAGATTTGAAAAAAAAACAAAAGATTGGTAGTGGAAGATCAAACAAAGGTCTTTATGATAGCGAAATTGAAAGAATAATGAAACCATATCATAGAAAGGGATTTGAAAGAGTAATAGCAAGTGATCAATTAAATTTATTGGAACCAAAAGACAAGATGTCATTTATTATGAATTTGGATCCACACAACAAACCAGGAAGTCATTGGGTTGCAGTATACATTGATGCAGATAAAGATAAATCAGTAGAGCATTATGATTCATTTGGCCAAGAACCAACAGATGACTTTATGAAACAATTAAAAGATTTAATTGATGAAATCAATTCAGATTATTATTTAAAATTCAAAGTAAATAAAAATCATTGATCAAGCATCAAATAGTACAACATGTGGATATCATGCAATTAAATTTTAATAAAATTGGGAATTTATTAATAGAAAAAACAATGGTTCTTCTGAGTCCAAAATCTAATTGATGCACATGGCTGATGTGGTTGATGTGGTTGATGTGATTGATGTGGTTGATGCGGTTGATAAAGAAGTGTTTGTGAGAGGACCTTGAACCATAAGGTAACTAGTGGGGCCACTACACAGCTTTTCGTACAATGGGAAACCTAACAGAAGTTTTAATCCATCGTCATTCAGAATAACCAGATCGATATTATCTGGGACATGAGGAAGTGGAGATTCGTCGCTTTGTTTTCTCTTTTTTTTGCTGGGATTACTTTGTTCTTTTGATGCATCTTCTTTTTTACCAGCAAGAAGTTTTTTTGGAAAGGGTGTTGATGGAGAAATAAACGTTGCAATTTCCTTGGAATCAAATATTATTTCTTTACCTTTAAAGGATTTGATATCTTTTGTTCTGTTAATTGCAACAATCACACACGTCAATTTAAAGTCAGTCAAGCCAACAGGAACAGCTTTGATGAGCTCTTCACAAAGATCTTGAATTCCGAATGCATCATGTTGATTCAAATGCTTGACAACAAAAGAAATGCCTAAAGTCCATATAATATTATTTAATTAGTCATTCATGAATTAAAATGAGAACGTATCCATTAATTACCTTTTGTTTGAGACAATTTGATATAAAAATCAGAAGATTCGGACTTTGAGCCACATTTATACAATGTATTCTCTTTGGCCTGTCCCCAAACATCTTTAAATGAATTTGTGTGGACCATAATTCCCTTGTCTCCTT